>NC_066836.1:17466571-17782340 GCF_001640805.2 Lates calcarifer | reverse complement strand
ATAAAAAGCTGCAAATAATTCATTTAAACTAAAAGAAAATCCCATCTCTGTTCTGACTCACTGCTAGCAACAAAAGCAGCGATAACAACCTGATGGCAGTGATTATAAAGCATGTGCAGTAAAAGAGTAGACAAAGAAGCTCAGCTGTAAAAATGAACAAAAAATAATGCAGAATCCTCAGCTCAGATCAATCTCACACAATTCCCTGTGTCATTTTTACAAATTAAACTAACTTGTCCATTACAGGCTTTCACATGGTATAAGTCACCATATTCTTTAAAAAAAAAAAATTTTTTTTAGATAATGCACTGTGCAGTCTCATCAAGTGCTGGGGTTACAAAGTGCATTTTGTCCAGAAGTGACTATTAGGATAAAGAATGTTAAAGCATACAATTATGTCTGAGTCTTGCAATTTGCATTTGTTATGTATAAACAGATGCAGCTACCGTACAATTATAATGACTGCAAAAGTCAGACTTGTGTTCTATGGGAGGAAAAAAGCATTTTTTTTTAATGTGATCGATGTCAAAGTTTCACCATTAATTAATGTATTGTGTGATTTTATAACTTCAGTGGTTTGACAGCACTATAGTTCATAGCACCATATGTTCAGCACTCAGATCGCATGATGACTTTATAGCTGTGATGCGCAATAACCTGGAATGATTATTATGTGGTAAATGGATGATGTGCCTTGGGAACATACAGTACAGTACTTCCATGTCACTGATTTGGTCAGTGGCTTTGTCAGAGTTGGAGCAAATACCAGAAAAGGTATTTTTCTCCTCTGAATAATGTAGTCTTCTTTGAGCAATTACTTTGAGGTTACAAAATCACTGACATTACAATTGAAAAGTTTGAGTCAACAATTGCTTCAAAGCTGTCGAAATACAAGGTCACTGTTAGTTTTTTACCGAAAGGGGACTGTTGCTTTCCTACCAAGCCACGAGTCAACACACTGTATGTGCGCAAGTTGAATACCAATGATGTTGTTAGTGCTGCTTTGTGGGTCCAGTGCCAGCTCTCGCTTTAAACCTGCAGTTGCTGATTACTGGACACCTGACATATTATCACCCATTAACTTGATATGGCAACATTAGCTTTCACTTGGAGTTGTGTTTGTGATGAAGTCCAATATTCATTCTCCTTTTAGCTTTGTTGTTTGGTCTCCACCAGCTCCTGAGAGCTCCTGAATATTTGGCTCTATATCTGCTACATGTTCCAGTGCGTTTACCAGGAGTCACTTGCTTTGTTTGTCTGCTGTTTGGTCCTGGGCAGGTAGTGTACAGTGGTTTTTGGTGCTTTTTCACTGAAAATAGCTGTGGTACTATGAGAGCAGTGAGGGTCAACCAAAACAGTAAAGTTGCAGGCCCAAAAAAACAAAACAATGAGCTGAAAGATGCTAAATGGCTCCTCACAGCTGACGGAAAATGTGGATTAAGATGATAAATTCCTCATCACAATGAGCGACACCCGTGAGAAGACACAGTGCAGCGTGCTGTATGAGAAGAATAATAAATGACAAAAAAACAAACAACAAAAACAACTGAAGGCTAAATTAAGGCTTCTCGTTTACTGAGATTGATTATTATGTCAACAGGAATAATATAAAGTAGGGGGACAACATATTATTTTTTTCATTTACCAAAAAGCACATGCTTTATACTGTACCTTACTGCAGACCATTTTCCAAAGCATAATATAGTGTTTAGGTTTAGTAGGTGATCTATTATAGTGAGCGTAATGTCTACCTTCATTTTTCCCTCAATCTAGTTATTTCTGCATCTCAATACACTGTGTTGCAAAACAGTCTGCATTTATAAAGCCACTGCCACACAATAATATTATTTTAGCCAACAATGGCCACCTGGAACAATAGGAGAGTCTTAATCACATGAGCAGCAACATAAAGAGGACATCACAGGTGTGGTCTTTTGAATTATATCTTCAACACTGGCATCCCAGTTTTAGTCCTGTCTTAGTTAGGCAAGGCAAGATTTTTTTAAATGGCACATAATTATACACAAAGACAATCAACTGCTTTACATGAGGCATAAATGACATTAAATAAAAAGACAAACTTATGACAACAGAAAAAGGCAAACAGAAAAAATGTAGGAGGAAAGGATGTAAGTGCAAAGTGGATAATAGTGAGTGCTTGTGATTCAGTCAGAGGCAGTAGAATGTATTTTGAAAAATTTGTCCTCAAATCCCTTTAAAGTCAGGAAAAGTGTCAACGTCAACACATTGTTGACGATTGTTTCAGCTCTGTGGAACATAAAGACTCAGGACAACAACAACATTAGCACACCACATTGAGATGATCGGAGAGAGCACATATAGTAAAAGACACTCAGAGGTGTGTTTTGGTCCCATAAACACTGAGAGATTTATAGAGAAGTAGTAGTATTTTAAAGTCTTTTCTGTAGCACAGTCAGAACAATCCAGAGAACTGGTGTTATAACCCTAAAAGCAGCATTTTGAATAGCTGAAGTGTCCTGAACGAGCACTGTTACAATAGTCATCCTGGGAAATATATGTGGGGATTTTTCAGAGTCATGTCAGGACACAAATGTTCTCATATTTGTTATTTTTGTTAGATAATAAGCCGACTTTGCTATTGATATGATGTAGTTATTAAAATTGAAAATCATAACAACAACTAACTTGATTTTTAGTTCTCAAAGACAGAAAGTAGACATGAGTGCATCTCAGCCATCTTTTATCTCAGTTTTGTCTCTAAGTTTTGTCACATCAAGTCTTTGATTTGTCGAATGTGTTTTGATCATATGAAATTGTTACATACAGACATACAGTTGGTACTCAGGTAGTGAGTAGTCTTGAACATTATCCATAATGCTACAAAATCATCTTCACGGAGAGCAAGAGTGCACAGGAGCCCACTTGTAGCACTGCATTCTCGATTATTTTCTTTTTCAGTTTTGAAGTGAGAGAGGCATCCAACTGAGTCATCAGGAAGGTTGAGGTGTCTTCTCACTGAACCAATATATGAACGATGGATTTATATTCAGTGGGTTACACAAAGACATTATGATTAGCACCAAAAATGAAGGACAGTTTTAAAGGTTCTTTCATAATGAAATTGTTTCACCTTGCTCCATTGCTGTGACCTTTACTGAAAAAACATATGAACTATGTTTAAATTACTTTTAAAAATGTATCGTTGGCAGTTACTTAGTTATCTAAGCACAGAGGACGTCTGCTGTATAGATTGTACAGTCCTTTAAGGCAAATAGGCCACATATAATTTGACTTGACTACTTGGTGTACACCAGCTAGTACTTGTCTAATTGTCTAATGGGTGGGTGAAAAGATTGTGGAATTCAGAAATTAATGTTATATCCACATAGTGAGTCCAATCACAACACACTAATGGATACACAGTTGAAATTAGCTAAAAGATACAGGTAAAGTCAAGCCAAGTCATTTTTATTTATCTGGTGCCAATTCACAACAGAAGTTATCTCGAGGCACTGTACATATAGAGAAGGTCTGGACCATACTCCTTATCTTATAAAATTTACAGAGAGAACAGTAAACAGTTGAAATTATTAGCTAAAGTAGTTAATGGATACACAGATGAAATGAGCTAAAAGTAATGGATAAACATTTGAAATGGTTAACTGAAGCAGCTAATGGGCAAATAGCTGAAATATGTTGAACTAATGAATAAATTGTTGTAACATCCATTTCTCTAAGTGGTAAAAGTACATACATACTTGATCAAACCACTGAAAGTGACAGTCCAGTTGTATTAAAATATTACTGTAACAATATCAACTAAGTAGCATCCACTTCAGATGAACACATTTGTAACAGTGGTGTTGATGAAGGGGTGCTAAAGTTCATCTGACAGGCCTGTGGGGGTATATCTGATAGAACAAGGTTGGAAGCCACTTCTCTAAACCATAGCAAATGATCTGTACAGAAAAATGTGGACTCACTCACACTTTATCTCACGTGTCTGTTATTCCCTGTTGCCAAAGTCTGCCTAAAATCAACAGAAGCTTAAACTGATCCAATAAAATCTATCGTCCATTTGGAGGCCTTTGTGGGAGCTGGCTGTCAACTCAAAAGAATTATGCTACTCTGCTATGATTGCACACACACATACACACATCTATGTACACCTATCTTTGTGGGGACCCATCACTGACATAATGCATTCCCTAACGCCTTACTCCTAACATTAACCATTACAACTAAATGCCTAACCCCAACCCATGTCCTGACCCCTAACCTTATCCTAAACCTAATTCTAATCATCATCTACATCCCCGTGGTTTTGGGGTCATGGTGTAGGGATGTTAACCCTCAAACAGCCCTTTAAAGCTCTGAGGAGTGTTCAAAATGGCCCCACTTTCCCAAAATGTCCTCACTCTGTCAGGGCTGTGCAGGTACACACACACTGCACTGTGTTGTAAATGTACATTGACTTTTTTACAGGACCACCTCCATTTGCTCTGTTCAATTCTCCTCTACCCTGCTGAGTAATTATGCGTTTAAATACATCTGAATAAAGAAATATTTCTGAATAAAAACTATCTGAATAAAGAAATATTTCACTCTCTCCCCATATCTTTCATGCGCCTTACTTCTTAAATGGTTTTCTTTTCACTGCTTTGGGGTCCTCTGTCTCCTTCTTATTGCTTTTTGTAAAACTTTTAATAATAAGTAACTTAAATTTGCCCACTTTCAGCAACATGGACATGAAGGCCAACCTCCAGGCTTGATTTTATTCATCTTTTACTGTATTATATTCTGAATTATTTCAAACGTTTCAGTGCTTTCATTCAAGTATCCTTGTATGTTTGTCTGGCAAAGACAATGGTCACTTGAGCTCTTATAAACTCAGGGACAAACATTTTTCAACAGTTTCTAAGATAGATTTTATGTGAGCACTGTGGCAAAGAGAAGCATTATAGACACAAATGTCAAAAACTGGAATAATCCTAAGACTCCACAGATTCAGGAAACATATAATCTATTTATACGACAGAAAAAAATTCTCATTTTGAGCCACAATCTCATGTTAATGCACCTGAATAAAGGATGCAGAATGAAGGATTTGGTTGGCTGATTTTTTGTCAGATTAAGCAAAGGCAGGCAAGTCAAGCATTTCTTTCATTATTAATTCATGTATTGGTGTTTTTCCTGTTGTAATCCTCTATTTAGTCAGAAAAACATCCAATCCTCACATTGGAGAATTGGAACTAGATAATGTTCAGTATTTTAATGACCTAAAATGACTTACTAGCTTCTACCTCTGTGTGGACACATAAACCAGATTTCCAACAGTGTTTACACTAAAAATATGACACTAATGTCATATATAATGACACTGACTTCAGGCAAGGAAAGTACTGAGTCCAACTACACCTGAAGTCAACAAAGCTTTTTTTTAAACTTTAAAAACATTTTCACTTTTTCACAAACCTGTCTTCAGCACTCACTGCAGAGACTGTCCTCTCACTGCACTGTCAATATAAAACTCTCCAGGTTGCAGGGTCGTATTTCACTATTTCACTAAAATACCACCAATCTTATAATATGGCATTACTGGGATGGGAAGATTTAAGGTAACACAGGTTGTTCTGGTGCATGTAAATGCATTTTCGGATTTCTTGCCTTAACCTGATTCTCCCAGTAACATGGTTTATTGTATGCTCATAAATGTAGTCATTAACTCAAGACTTAGTTTGCATATCTAAGATGTTTGTATTGTTGTTTTAGTACTTCAAGCAACTGGGGTATAATTTAAAATTAGTCACAAAAAGATAAATAATAATGATTTTTAAAAATCAAAATTACTGTATTTTCTGGCCAAAAAAAAGAAAGAAAGAGAATAGTATGACTACACAAAACATTTCCTCATCCTCATAACAATGTTGGGCTTTGTCACACATGCATGAACACATACACACACACACACACACAAGCACAAAACATTAACATGTAGGCATGTGAATTTTATTGCCATCTGCTACATCATTTCATGGGGATATAAAAAGTGGCAGCAACCCTCATACATATAAACATGTCCTCATCAGGTATTCCTCAGCTGTAGGAGTATGTGTTAACTTTCTAGACCCTGAGGTAGATTCCACCTTTGCCGTCTCTCCTCTTGGGTTCGCCCATATAATGTTAATTTAGTTACTGCGCCGACATTAACTCCTGTGCTGCTGTGATTTGTCGCAGGGCGGAGAGCCAAGACTAAACTTCAAATGCTCTGATGCAACCCTCCCATATGTCAAATCAGTCCACTCACAAAGTTCTTCTTTTGACCCACTTTTCCTGATAGTTACTTGATGTCTTTTGAATAATGACATTGAAGTGATGGATGCAGCCATCAGTCACACACTGACATTCAAGTAGGCCACTGCCCACATAAACCCTTCATTCATCAGATGCCTCATGTTGCCATTTTATGCCAAACAGAGATTGGAAATTGGAATCCAACTGACACAATAACTTGCGGACAGCGAGGGGAAACGTGCGTGTGTTGGGATCATTACTTTCACTACTTTATTTATCACTTGTTGGTTGTCTGGTTCAAATGAGGTGAAGGTGAGCCACTTTCTGCAAACCACCAACAGGCGTTGCAGGAAGCGCACTGCCAACTTGATCAGCGCTGAAGGAGCTTTGATGGATGGACGTGGACTAAAAAGCAAGGTCTCGTGCCATGTATTCTCAATGACACTCCACAGTGTTACAGCATGTGGTCGTGTTGACACGGTGGCAGGTAAAGCCACTCACAAAATGACAAATGACACTGTGAAGTTGAAGGGCAAAACTGTCATTACTCATCGTTTTAATTTAACAGTTTGACACTGATATCCATCAGCTGCTCATGCAGTGAAAACAGGGACAGCGTGGATTACAATATTACATTTTAATCAGTTTCAATTAGTAAAACAAGGTTAAACAAGGCAAATATAGGCATGTCAGGATGAGTCAAACCTACAGTAACTCAGCCTGTTTGTACATTTGAATCTAAAGATCCTTCAGAGTCGATTGCTGTGACACAGTTTTATTATGTAATAATGTTCATGTATGACGCTAGTCCAATCAGAGTAATTTTACAAAGCTCGAATTCAGGCATGAAATGCATCATTTGCCCATGTTTCAATAATGTTAAACTGACAGCATTTGAGATGTTATATGTGATGGACGGGGGGGTCAAAGACCCTGCAGACAGTCACTTTCTGTAGCTGCACAATGAACAAGCAAAGAGACCACTATGCAACAAATTATATGAACATTAGATGATGGTGTCAAAGCTACAATGAACTGCTTGATTGAACAGGGATTAAGGCTGAACTTTGAGGTTTTCCACGCTTTATTCATTTTATGCTGATGTTTAAGGTTTCCTATGTTTGTTCATGTCAGTGTTAGAAACAGCTAACCTGGTAAAGTTATGGTTTTTGCCGTTAAAAAGTGAGCTAACTATTTGTTTGCACTCTTTGCATTAAGCTAAGCTAACCAGCTACTGGCTATAGTGTCATACACACATTTACCACACAGATGTGAAAGTGGTATTGATCTTTTTATCTATCGATCTACAACAAAGTCAATGAACATATTTCCCAGAATCTCAACTATTCCTTTCAAATGACCAGAATCAAAATCAACTCTGTCTCCCAGAAATTAGAAATTAGATACAACTTATTTGCAACAGTTTTGAGCGACATTTTCTGTTAACATAAAGAGGGAATTTACGTATTTATGATTCACAAAAATATTGATACTGAATGTATGAGTAAGATGTTCCCTGACCATGTATTTGTTTCCCACCAAAATATCATTAAACTTTTTTGTGGTTCTGTTTACCCTCACAACACTTAAGATTAGAGAAAGGTCGGGTTCTGGTTTAAACCAGACAAAAAAGTTCATAGTGATTTCAGGTACAACATGTTTATTCACATTTAACCAAAACCATGATCTTTCTCTAACCAAAGTGCTTCTGCTGCCTAAACCTAAACACAGTCAGACAGTTGTGTGCTTTTTTATGGCCACCTTCCACCCCACCTCAGGTGCAGTTATTAAATGTTGTACTTTATGGGTTAAAAAAACATAATCCAACCAACAATTAGACTTCCTATCAGGAAAAGTGAGGAAATGATGAATCATCTGTAAAACTATGAAACAATAACAAACCTGACAGAAATTTATCACAGAGTTTTCAGGAACTGAAATGAAGTGGAAATGTTTAATTGTTTTGACTCTTCCTGATTTTCTCAGTTTTCTCTAATGCTGCTTGCTTTTCTCTTTCTGTGAAGGATTTACTGTATATTTTGCTCTTAAGCTTCTGTTTGGTGGCCAAAAATAATTTGGACAGACAGGAAATCTGATTATGATCGAGAAACATGGCCCAGCACCCTGTTGCAGCTTCAACTTGTAATTTTGGCTGACACAACAGATTTAAAATTCAGGATGATGTAATTTTTCGGGTAATCTGGCAAATCATTTGAAAGTATTTTACTTGATATCTACAATACAGCTATGAAAAGGAAAAAACAATGGACTGTCACAGATTTTTCACAGATTTCTGGGACAGATGACATGGTCACAGTTGGTTAAAGACAGAATGGTGTCATCCAGGCAAACATTTTTAATGAGAGGCAAACCAAGACGTGGTTGAGAAGTGAATACTGCCTGCCTGCTGATGTGTGGCATAAAGGTTCTTGTAACATCTGTGCGTGTCTGTGTGTGTGTTTGTGTTTGTGTATGTGTGTGGTGATGTTGGAGCTTGAGTCTTAATTTACAATAAAAACTGCAGTGGGGATTCCAAGTTTAGGATTCTCTTGCCTGCAGATGACCAAAAACTGATCCAAAAAAAAAAAGAAAAGAAAAAGAAAAAAAGAAAGTAATAATAAATAAATAAATATCAGCAGGTTATTTTGTAATTTGCATCCACTGGTTTTCTCTGTTCCAGGGAAAAATGTGGCATCCACTGGAGACTCAGTTGCTGATGATTTGACAAGTGTGACATTTACAAATAAATCTCTGGGGGCTGTGAAGAAGCACAGACACATTTTCCTTCCTGACAAACTTTGATGAAAGCCAAGAAGACACAATTGATCTCCTCCCGCTGCGTGTCTTGCCGCTTGTGTTGGCATCTGTTTTCTGTGTCAGTTTCCGTCTTGTCATGCTGCGCCTTGTGTAATGCTCACCTTCAGGCTGGTGGACTGATCTGTGTCCATGTAAACTGTCGACATCCGTTCTGCCAAAGCAGCTGAGGACAAGGTCTTGATTGCTTCTGCTCTTTCTAGTCCAGGTTTAACCAGATGGCTCCCTCTCCATTACAAGAGCAGGCCTCTCATCACTGTTCCAGAGCTTTTTCTGCCTATTGTAATCACATGGATTAGATGCAGTACAGTTCTCAATCTTTTTTTGGATGTGTGCCCTTTTATGTTTTACTATTCTAATATGTTTGGTCAGAATCTATTTTTTTCATACTCTTGTGCTCCAGTAAAAATGTGTGCACGCATTAAAATGTGCCATTACTGCTGATTGCAGTTCTTTCCTTCGACAGGAAATTCATGCTTTTCTTGCAAAATGAATGCAGTAAACCCAGTGTGTTATGGGTAGCCTTATGGGTTATCAATGATAGAAAAATAACACAACATTCACATTCAGAAGCCAATCTTATGATAAAATAAAGAAATGCTTTCAATGCCAGCAGAGCACTGGAGCCCTCCAGGACTTGTCTCCTGAAAGTATGGAGACCGTCCTTTAAACACTCGCTTGGCTGAGTGGCTGCTGTGCCTTCAAGCACGCTTTTACCCTGCAATTTCTACAGAATTTCTTTTTCTTCATTTCTTTTCACGTTTGGAGTCATGGGGCTCCTTGGCTGAGTTCACTGTAATAATGATGGTGGTGGAGAAAGTCCTGAAATTACTGGGAAATGATCAGCAATGCATCAAATTCATCAATTCAAGAGCTGAAAAAAATGTGGAATTATATATCAGGATATCAGGAGATGTAAAGGAGCAATTTCCTCCCGGACCCCCTGCAAGTGCAATTCTAGTTTGTGCCTCACATAAGTGCTATGATTATGCACCATATACAGTATTAGGTAAAAGGTTGCTCAAGCATCTGTTTCTATACCTTCTGAATTTGCTCTCATTTTACATGCAGAACAGAAGCAGAACATTCCCTATATCCCCAAATGCAAGATTAAGTTCATTACAGATATTTGTGCTTTATTTAGACAGGCTTCTTCTCCAGCAATCTGTCACTGCAGACAGCGACCGTACTGCCATCTTCCTCGCAGCGGGGACCACAGAGGAAGATGCGGTCATGTGGCCATGTCCCCTTGCCTACTGCCATCTGGAGATGCTGTCAAATACAGCCTGACTTCAGTGATTAGAGTTAGATCTGCAGCCAAACAGCCATATTCTAATTTTTTTTATTGTACTGTGTGTGCTGGCCATGATGTTCGCCCGGATGTTCAGGGTTCATGTAGAGAGGCAACCTCAACCCAATCTGGCAGTTCCACGGTCCCCACGAGCTCAGCGCTTTTCACCTTTCCTGCCATGCTGTCAGCTGCAGGTACAGACTGAGGCAAGAACAAGCTCAGAGCACATGAAATATTCCAGGTGGCCTTCTGTTTGTTGAACTGCCCTATTTTTGTAGGTGTTAGCTTTTTTTGACCTTACTGCCAGAGCGAGCTGACATGAGGCACAACTAATCATCACTTACTCACAGAAGTCACCAGAGAGTGTTGTGATTATGAAATGGGAGAAAAATACAAACCTGGAAAAGAAGAAATGCAGCAGCAAGAAGGTTGGACACTCATATCCCATCTACACTCAGTTACCTCCTGCATCTCGTGAGAATCAAAAAACTAAGTGCATCCAAGAAGTGTTTGATATGGATTAAAGTCTGATCGCTGAAACCTGTCATGTCTCTGACAGGTGTTGAAAAGGTGTAAATGTATCTGCTTCTCCAAATCACATACTAATATACACCATATCACACATCACCATTTTGGGAAATTCATTCACTTACCTACCTCTTAACTTCAGATACATTAGAAGACACCTTGCTCATGTGGAACCTGTTAGTTTAGCATTACATCTCCAAACAACAATGATTTTTACTATGTTGATGATAAAAAGTATTTTATGTTCAAAAACTTAAAATGTCACTAAGAATGTCCCATATATGTGTGTATGTATGTGTGTGTGTGTGTGTGTGTGTATATATATATATATATATATATATATATATATATAGATAAATATATATATATAGATAGATAGATAAATAGATAGATATGTATTTACATTATACATTATAGCACAACATGATTTATTACTAAATCAACACTTATCCCATTACCTAATTTTCCTGACAGTGATTTTGTCCAACCTCATGTCTTCTTCCATTATACTTACGTATTTGGTTTAGGTAAGCATTAAGTATTTTATTTATACTTTATATACTAAATCATTTCCCTGTAAATTGTGGAATGTAATGTAAAGCATTACTGAAACTGTATTTAAATGTGCTATATGTAAAATTTTGTTATTGCTAGATAGCCAACGTTAGCATTAACTGTGTTTACTTACAAGTTGAGTAGAAATGTCTCAAATTCAGCATCAAATTTAGTTCCTTTATACTCACCAAGATCTGCCTTGCTTCTATTTCTATCACCTCTTTTTTTCTACTGAAGTTAGCATGCTAACCAGCTAGCCCTGTCTCATCACTTTATGATAGTGACTCACCGTAGCGTTCAGACTCTCCTGAAGAAGTAGCACTGCTCAGAGGTCATATTCTAATTTCCTGTATTGTAAATGCAACAATGGCTGAAAGTCTTGGCAAGAGACCATCACCACCACCTGCTCCCGGCAAGAAACCACATTTGGTGGCAGAGAAAACATAGCCTTTTGATAACCTTTATTTTCTGTTTTTGGCACTGAAGTTTCATTACATTTCAAGAATACTTCCATTAGGATCTACTCTGCAACTCTACTCGAGTGTCCTGATGTGGCACTGCTGTTGCGCTAAATATTCAAAATGTGGGGTGCCAGCAGCTTGAATAACCACATCTACAGCAGTGAAAGAGGAGAAATTGTTGTTTAAAGTCCCACAGATCTGATACAGAAAGATGCAAATAAAGTTTGCCGTAGATTGTAGGCATTGTATCATCCCAGCTGTGTTAGTACCATTTAAACACAGCATGCTGCTGAAACAAATATGATGAACGCATAATGAAGACCAGCTCCAGTCCGCAGGAGTTAACATGGCTGAGAATTACAGCTCAGGTGTTCTGCCTTTCAGAGCGCAGTTGGAGATAATGAGGATGTCTTATATAGAGGTAGTGTGGATAACAAAATAGAAACCAACACATACTGTCACTCATTACTCGTACTCATTAGTCCCTCCAGAACTGCCAGGGAAATGAAAATATATAAAACAAAGTAGAGAGTGGCATCTACTGTACTCAGAACCTCTTCTAACCACTGACAGAACAAAAGTCTATAAATAGGGAATGGTTAAGGTTCAGGTGCACTCAGCTCGGTCTCTCTGTCTGTGCCTTCAGACCTGTGTTCAGCCCCGAGGCTCAGATGTTTCAGTCTGAATCAGGGCAAATTGTGATAAGCCCGGAGCTAATTTTGTACATGCAGATTTTCCTGTTTCATTGTGGTTTTATGCTGTGATTTTTATAGAATGAGAGAAACTGTGTGCTGAAGATAGAGGGATTTAAATTCCTCTCAGTAGTTGTTCATTTTTATTATCAGGCAGGACTTAATTTTAGGTGGCCATCTGCACAGCGCTAATTAGTCCTTTCATTTTTATCTTGTTGAATGAAGACACCAATTGAGTCATCTTAAGGTCAAAATGATTTTTTATGCATTTTTATGCTTGTGTGTACATCATTTAAGTCCTTCAAATACAAACACCAGAGAGCTGTTTACCCTACAGAGGACAACATTGTTAAGAACGTCTATCTACAGAAAAGCCTTCTGTACATGATTTCCCAAGGCATGATTTCCCTGTTCTTGAGCTGCACCATGCCATTTGATTATTGCTTATCTATCCTGCACAACACAACAAAAATCAAATTGGATCGGGTTGAGTCTTATTGTTAGCGCACAGTCCACCTGCTACACAAACAAACTACAGCATGATTTGGCACAGACATATGATCCCTTTCCCAGTTGATAGAGTGAACATCTGAGCCCTTGTATCTGAGCAGTTCTAACAGTAGGAAACTTTTAACATGATAAGCCTTGGTGCTCTGGGAAGTACAGTTTCATCTCTAAAGTGAAAAATCATAATGATATATATATATATTTTAAAAAGTTGAATATTTCTGTACTGAGCTTTGTATTAAGATTTACTTGCTATGGCATTATATACAGCAGCTTGACCTTGACAAAGCAGTCCCAACTCAAGATTTCTCCAGCTTTCAACTATATCACACACTATTGACTTTATCAATGGACTGAGATTATTACAGAGATGTTTTACAGTATCTCTTGGAAAGGAAACTGTTAATTTCAGGCAAAGCACTTTCAGAATTTTCTTGTCTGCATGAATTCAGAATGGACATTCATTCTTGGCTTTGGAAATAGTTACGAAACAACCCCAGTTCAGGGTCCAATTACTAGCTGTACATGAATTGCTGTTATATAGTAACTTTGTTCTGCTCTATGCATTTGCCTTTATTTTCTGTATTTGCCACACATTTCTCATGTTCTTTTTTGTATTTAGCTTTAGTTTGCTAAATATGTGATTTGAGAGTGGTGAAGACGTTTTATCATTTGCTTGTGTTTTGTCTCCTTATTCATCCCCATCTCATCAGTCTGTTCACAAATAACACCACATCACACTTTCAAATTGCTTGCGATGCATTTGCCAATCCTTTCCATTTTGTTTGGGTTAAAGCTGCTGTGAGATGAGATGAGCTCTATTGGCCAATATGCAACAAATAAATGTATTTAATTGATATCCCAACCAGGTGTCATCGTATTCTCAGGCTGGACGCCACATTACCCTGGCGACCCCTCAGCATGCATTATATGTTCCCAAACCAGCCCCTTTAAACAGATGAGTTGTTTGTTCCTGTGAACCCGCCAGGAGCCGCCGTCGCCGCTGCTCACTGCTGCAGTGAGAGGGGAAAATAATGACATGTCATCTGATAATGGCTGCATTGCTGACGAACTAGGCCTTTTAATGGATTTATAATTAATGCTTGTGTGTTGGCCGATGCCGCTGATGGCTGCGGAGAGGCAGGATAATGTTCTGGAACTACAAAGTCATTTTAGATCAAGCCGAGGCCACGGAATCAGAGATAAGAGGTGCATTTTTATTCCATGAGAGGTGCTGGGCGGGCAGCTGCAGCCCAGAGAGCTTTCTGTCCCTCTTCTCTTTCCCCTCCATCTCTTACCCCAGCTCAGTCAGGGCATTACAGGCCAATGAGTCTCCAGGCTGCTCAATACTTATCACTTTAAGGACCGAGGGTCATTATTGTTCAGGTTTTTGAGGTCAGTGATTCATACCTGGACAACATAGTCACATAATTGGTCTATGTGGCTGGGTGAGATTTTTCATTCAATAAACCTCTATATCCAGATTTGTTACAATGAAAGTCAGACAAGAGAGTTTGTGTTTTGAGGCCTGAGGTTGTGTTCTGGGCTTTGCCCTCTCAAAAGGGTGTTTTTTAATGAGTGGAGATAAAAGGCACAGGAAATGAAAGAGAGTTTTTTCATGGCCATCTGGTGTCCTGTGGTACAGTACACTGCACAAAGGAAGACTTAATGGGTGACTGATGCTTTGATATTGTTGAGACTTGTTGAAACTTATTTCAACTGCTGCTGAGCAGATTTAAATCAAAAATGAACTAGAGAGTGCATAGATCTGCCAAGGTTGCACAGTCCTGTTCAGAAGTTACATCTGAACCCAGCTCTGATTTTGGGAGAATATGTAAATCCTATTAATATACAGGCCTGTAGAGGAAATTATTTAGTGAGTCAGACTTATTACCACTGAGTTTTTATTCAAATCAGTCATAATCCTGAGGTGTCATCCTTAGGTGAAATGTGCTGTTTTTTTCAGCTCCAGGATATCACCAAAATCAAATCATTTGTGTCATTCACTGATTTGAAGAAGCCTGTCCACACATTTATCTCATCGCAACTTGACAACTGCAACTGCACACGTCTCTCTCAAAAATCTCTTTGTTCCCTGCAATTCATACAAAATGCTGCAGCTAGACTCTTAACTTGTTCCACATAATGTGACCATATTACACCCATTTTAGCCTCCCTACACTTGCTACCCGTGTCTATGTAGAATCGATTTTAAAATACTCAATCAGTTGCGAGGCTCTGTCTGGTTTGGTACCTCCCTCTATCTCAGAATGAGCTGCCTGAGTTCCTTGGGTAAAACTCTATTATCTGTCCCAAAGTCTGGGCTAAAGACCAAAGGTGACTGTGACTTTTCCCATTAGAGCCTCCAGACTTTGGAATGTCCTGCTGGAGGAGATCAGATGTGCCAAACCTCTGCCCCGGTTTAAATTACTGCTCACGTACCTCTGTAAAGCTCCTTTTAATTCTTGGCTCCAACGTTTTCATTTGTCTGTTTGTTTTGTTGATTTTTAGAAGCTTGGTGATGTAGTAACTTCACAGGCAATTCAAGGGAACATATCTGTATGATCTAATCGTATCTCGTGACTCCAAGCAGACCTTGTAATGTCTCTTTTATGAAGCTATTTATAATGGAAGGGTCCAAATCCTGATAAATCCTCTGAATTTCATTGATTTCAGTCTTAAAATTCTCCATTTATATGTTGCTGTAACTTTCCACCAAGATTCATGGAAATCTCTGAAGTAGTTTTTTAGATATTGAGCCAACAATAAGAGCTCCTTGGTGAAGGTAATAATTAATTTGGAGGAAATGACAAGTAAAGCACTTTAAAGCAACATGCAATTAGGAGAGAAAAAAACATGTTTTTCATACATTAGTGAAACCATCCACCTGACAGAATTTCCTATTAAAGGCTTAATGGGGTTATAAAATGTCTGTGAAAGTCTGACTTTCACAGGGAGATCAAGCTTGAATAAGTACAAGTCCAATTTATGGCAGAGAACAAGTGATGAGCAGATATGATTGTTTTTCATTAAATTCCTGGTTTTGTGGTTTGTTAATTTCATTTGAATGTTTACTTGATCAGTGAGGCTGGTGGTAGAGAAATTCATTTCATTAATTCAATTTGTAACTTGTTTTGAAATGGATGTTCCTCTCCCACACTTAAAACCCAGTTCCTTACATGACATATGTTGCATGTGGCTGGATAATGTGTAAAATCATGTATAAATGTATGAGTTAAGTGTGTATTATTTCCTTGCACTTCTTTTGTCTTGGAACAGAGGCCATATCTGCCCCTGAATCTCAAATATCTCCTGCTTTTTCCCATAAACTTATTTTCAGAGCTTTCGGATGCCGTGCCCTCCTTTGATGCACAACAGCAAGCTCACCCTTTTTTATGACTGAGGGAGTGACAGATGTGCAAATGTTTCCCTCTCTCATCTGTCTTCAGCACGTCAGACTGGAATGAGGAGTGCCAGTGTCAACGCCGGTCAGTGAAACTCTGTGAATATTTAAGACACATTCACAGCCTTTTATCCTGTGTTGTTGAAGCAATAATGTCAGCAGAGACCCTTGTCCCCCCCCCCCGCCCGCACATCTGAGAGAATATGTGTACTTCATCTGCGCGACTTGCCACATTTCAGCATATGAGATAGAAGGTTGCATCACTTAACTTCCTCAAAACAGCTCTGAGCCTTCAACATTTGACTGGCAAGAAGACGCTGCCACAGAGTACAGCAGTGACACGAGCCTGTAATATGAAATGGGATTTTTTAGCAGTGATGGGATGCCTTCTTGATGATCTGTGCTACAAGAGGAGGGTGGAGGGAGAGAGTCTTAACGCCTTCACTTTACCCTGCCCACATTTTCCCATTGAGTCAGAGGGTTTGAACAGGCAACCTTTGAGTCTCCGCGCAGCTTCTCTCACCTTTAGGCAGCCGTCAGTCATCTGCGGCGCCTTTTCTACTCATGGTATCACATTCCAGTACGAGGCGTTCAAGATGCTCCCAGTGGAGATCCTTTCTAGGACACACACGCCTTCCTAGATCAAAAAGACTACAGCAACCATTTGGGCCTATAGCAAGTATAGAAAACACTTTTGTTTCAACTTTTCCCTCATGATGAACAAAGAACAAAAAACAAACCAAAAAAAAAAAAAAAAAAAAAAAAAAACAAGCGGGGCATAATTCCATATTTAGCCCATCACACATTTTTCACAGAACAAGTATTCTTTTTATGTTTTTAGTGCTTTTATCTGTAGTTTTTATATCAGTTGTTGTTTGAACTTCTTTTACTCAAGATTTTACTACAGTGCCCAAATTTTATGTGCATTTTAATTCTTTTAGGAGTTTCTCTAACCTTCAAATGAAGGACAACAAAACTTTTGACTACAACAATGGACATTGCTCCTGACTTTATTTTTAAAATTTCAGACAGGATGAAACTAGAAAACCATCTGATCCACAGGAATACTTTAGTTTAGAATACTCACTTTAGTTTCATTATTTCCATTTACTTTATTTGATTGCATGCAGTTGTGTAAACAGGTTGCATTCATTAATTTTTTAGCTTATTTCTCTTCAGGGGACAGAAGTGGGAACAGAGGTGTTGAGACAGTAAAAACTTGCATTAAAAAACATTTTAAGTTCTGTGTGTTTTAAAGTTTATACAAGTCCCTTTAGTGATCCAATATTAAACTTAATTTGGAGTGCACCTGTGGTTTTGGGGTGAAGACATTGACTGTGAACCACAGCATCCCCAGTTTGAGTTCTCTTTGAGTCCACATTCCCTCATTTTCTTTCATCTTTCATCTTTGGCTGGCTAATAAAGGCATAAAATTTTCAACAAAAGTCATTAATAACAACAACAACAAACATCTTAATTTGAACATTTTGTGAGACAGATACTATTGAGAAAGTGAACTTGGATGAAAAGTATGTTTTTAGAAACTTCAGAATCCATTGTAATTCAAAATACTGGTCTGTTTTGTGGCAACCCCAGTGATATGTAGTATAATAGCCCTATACTATAATCAATTAAACTATTTTTAGCTGCTGTTTAACACATCATAAATTCTCCCTGCCATATAATGACAGGCCTTGTATTAGAAAAGCTCAATTAATATGTTTTTGATTGATGGAAAAGATCTTGGGTCCAATAAATCTCTGGATAAAGGGAACTGCAGTTACAGATTTGACCTTTGAGAGCAGTGCTGAACACCATTTTCTTCAACTGAGAGTATGACAATAATCCCATATTCATATATTTTCATGAAATAAGGATTTTATGCTTAGCAGTAATTAATTAAAGTTTAATCAATCAGACTACAAACACCACAGATACTGTGCATCTACAGCACCCACACATCTGTTTCTATCATTTTCTACACACACATCTGTTTCTATCATTTTCTATATCACAGTCCCTTTTGTAATGTGAAAACAGTATGCTGTTTTCACATGAATGAAAATTACTTCGGAGTATATTTCTCTGTAGAGCAAACCAGACATGGAAACTTTCTCTCTGTTGTTGTTTAGACCCGGAGGTTGATTCTAAACGAGTTAACTTACAGAGGATCAGTCTCTCCTTCTTGTCTTGTGAGCAGAATCTAAAACAGCCTAGTGTGATAGAAGATGGGCAACTCTGGAAAACAGCAGGAAAGATTTATTACAGTTTTGCGTAAAGCTTAACTAGATATCCAGATTGCTTCAATTTGTATAAGTGTGTGGTCAGAAACTGACAAGCTCTAAGTATAGCCTTCAGTCTGGGGCGAAATGTTAATTGTTAAATCACTCTGGCTGAGTTGAACCACCCAGCAAACACTATTGACTGAATGCAAAACGTGTCTTGTTTATCAGTTGTCAGAAAGGGAGAGAAAAAAAGAGACATTGCGTTCTGATTTGGGTTTAAAGCTCATCTGTCGATTTCTCTCTCTTCTTCTGTCACTGAGCGATTTGGCTGCATTTCAAAGATCCCTGCAATTGATCTGTTCCCTCCTTCAGATAGCAAACACCTGAATTACTTATTCATTACTCAAGTGCTTGACTGACACACAGTTTGAAGTACTGACTAATTCACTTTGCCAAAAAATCTATTGGGCACAAACTGACATTTTCAGGATGAGTGGTCTCTGCAAGTCTTTTGAATTGAATAGAAAGAATATTCAAGGCTGAATGTTTTTCTTGACTGTTAATTAGTTCTTATAACAGGAATGTGGGAAAGGAAGTGTGTCCTCTATCACAGCCAGAGTTAATCCTCCTGAATATTGGGGGGGGGGGGGGGGGGTACCTCGACAGGTCCCTCATGGACTCACATGAATACCAAAGATAGACTTTTTTGAGGCGAAGAAGAATGCCTCACCTATCTAATTTCCTGTTTTTTGTGATAGCAGTTTTCTCCATTGAAAGTAAATCACGTCATATGGTGAACCCCACAACCACCCACCCACCCACCAACTCTTTCCACACACACAGACAAAGAAACAAAGAGAAAAGAAAGAAACTGGTCGAGTGATGCGTAAGTCATCAATTCATAAGTGAGCTCTGACGTGCTTCTGTCCTGTGTCGGCTCAGTCGGCCAGACTCTCAGTTATACAATTGGTAAACCACCCAGAGTGTTGTTCTTTTACCCTTGACTTAAAACAGAGAAGACTGTGTCCTGAAGACAAATGAGGCTGACTGCCTGGCACAGAATGAAAGGTATCATTTAATCTTGGCCTCGGATACAATCTAAGTGGGTTAATTAGGGCAAAACACCACTCCTTCCAGCGCCGGGAAGATGTTGTGTTGATACATCTCAACAAGGTCAAAGATCTGAGATGCATGGTTATGGGGATGATTTGCATAGATGCATTTTGAGTTCAGAATTTAATCTGAAAAACAGGAAGCCGAGCAGCAGTTCTGTGGTGCACCTGCTGCGACAAGGTAAGATGGTCAGTCCAAGTCAATCCAACTTGTCTGAATTTGCTTAGACGAAAGATGTACAGTAAATAACAAACGACCAAAGATTTAAAAGCAGAATCTCACCCAGCATTTCCACTTCTGCTGCTTGGAGAGACCGTCTCCAACCTGTGAAACAAAACTTTTCTACTTTTCTCTGGAAACCATGAATGTCTGCACAAAGTTTCACAAGAAAACAAAACTGTCAACCTTATGGTTGCCCTGGAGAAAATGTGTGTATTAACAAAAATCACAGCAATCATGCCAATAGTTGCTGAGATATTTTAGTCTGGACCAAAGTGGTGGACCAACTGACAGACTATCATTTCCATCCACAGGGCTCAGCTGCTAAAGAGGCTAAAAAACAAAGTGAAGTTTTACCATTCAGTAAAAGTTTTTCATTCAGTTTATTTTCTTTAGCTGGGTGAACGTGGGTGTATGCCTCTCCCAGCATGAACTGGACAGAGGGAGAGGATCAGGTCAGCCGTAAACACACACACACACACACACACCATTACTCATACACATTTGTGCAAGTTAAGGTCTTCAGTTTACAGTTCCTGACTTGTATGACTTTGTTACGTGGGAGAAAAACTGCAGCACCAATAAAAAGGAATCCTACAAGAATATAGTATACAGTTTATTTTAGTCTGCATGTATTGTATTCATGTTACCATGACCTTTGTCAGTGTGAACACTCTGTACACACACATGCTGTAAATATAGCTGAGTGCTCTATATGAGTGCGTTGGTGTGAACAGCAAAATTGATTATGTCCTTTAGCCTCTTATGTGTAAGGCTGTGACTCTCCAGCTATAGTATGTTGTTTTCTAGTTGCAATATAGCAACATTTAAAGAGATACATAGTGAAGGAAGTGACTACATTACAATATACTTCTTTAGTTAAGCACAATAAACGAAAATATATAAAAAATATATGAAAATATATCACTCTGAATGAATAACATCTTTTTTTCATTAAAGTGATACAGAGTAACTTTGACTGAATAGCAGAACTGGGATGACAAAATGGCAGTTACCAGAGGCTAAAAGCTTAAATAGATTATATATTAGAACTAGCATAGCTTGACTGCAGCACAGTAGTCAGTGAACAGTAGTTACACAGCAGTATCCGTCATCTATAGTTGGTTAACACCAGCTAACATTAGCTACCATAAGCCACTGGTCATATCAGGCTGAGTAAGCAAAACCACTGAATGTACTAAAATGAGCAAGGCTGTGTTTCATATTTTCATTTACGAGAAATAAATGTATGAGAAGAAATGTCTTAATTTAAAAGTTACAAAATGATGCTTTGATGTGGTAACTCTTTAATTTACCCAGAGAAAGTTGACTGAGACTGCTGCATGCTGGGAATTAATATCCATTCAATTTCTGTACTGGTTTGCAGGGGGGTTTGCCGGAGCCTGTCCCAGCATGCATTGAGTTCAGCAAGTTACACAGGTTGCCTGTCTGTCACAAGGCTAACATACACAGATTGCATGAACCCACATTCACACCTTTAGGCGGTTCAGAGTCTCCAGTTCTGTGGGAGGAAACAACTGATTGTGTGAAATGTCTGTGAAACATGTGAAACTGCCACAGGGAGAACATATTAACTCCATATAGAAAGGCTCCAATCAGCCAATGGATTCAAACCCATTTAAAGGTTTTGATCATGAGATTATGAGTGTGAGCCACCGAGGCAACCCTTATCTTAATTTGATAATCATTCAGTAAATTGCACCTAATCTAACTACATTTTGTGTCCTTTGTGTGTATATTTCTGTTTTGTATGTCAGTGTTTCAGATGTACACACTGCCCAGTATATTACCAACTGCATATCTGTTCCTGAAGGCCACTAACAACACTGCTGCAGCAGTTGGAGGAGAAGTGTCTCACTTAAGGGCACTTAACTTTTAACTGTAGTTGTCGAAGAGTCTTTTATTCACTATCCAAATCATCACACTCCCGTTTATAAGGCTCATTCTATAACCTCCAGGCTACTATAGCTGCGAACAGCCCCTGTACTGCCTTTAAAAGATCTGACTCCTACTATACTAAGCTCCACTGTGGCCATAAAAATATCATTATACTGTGTGTGCATGTTATACTGTGTGAAGTTGTATTGAATTGAGTAAATTCTGTGAAATAAGAGATTGTGGATATTCTCACGACACAAATTCATTCATATCATTATCTGTTGAACTCTTTTAACCTTTCTTTAATTGCTAGCACTTAATTGATGGTCTGTTTTTAGATTTCTCATCAGACTGAAGGAACACATAATTTGCATGAGCCACCAAAATAAAACTGTTTTCCACATCTAACATGGCTTACAGGAAATGACAGGGTTATATATTCTGTGTCTTGTCATATTTCAGAGATTTAAATAAATTAAGTGCATCAGTGTCAGGTCAGTGACCTTTTAATTCTCATAATGTAAAATGTAATGTATTAATATTTGATAAGGTTGCTTATATATACACATGATAGCCATGTAATTTACCAGATTTTTATTAAAATATCACATGTCATTAATAGTGGTAGCATTTTTTCCAGTACACACACACTGACACACACACACGCACACACACACACACACACACACAGTCAAATGGGTCATCAGTATGATATAATGAAGAGCTGTATCCATAAATGCGCCTCTGCCTCCAGTCCTTTCTTTCTTTTACTTAAGATGTTTTATTACAGTAGAGGAAACTACATAGAATGTGGAGGTATTTGCTTGATGTGAAATATAATTACAATAAGAGGCTCTCTGAAAACAAGTTACAGTTAGCTTGATATTTATTAGGTTTTCAAAACTGCTTTGTCCACATTCATGGTAATCAGCCAGGATCAGCCTTCACTTTGATGCCTGGTGATTCTAATGATGTTCTAAACCATCACAGGTCACTACTGGAGCACATTAAGTCACTTCTTTATTCATTAAAAACACTTTAATGAGACCCAAATGAATTGTGTTAACTAGAGCACAAGCTATTCAGAATTACTAATAAGATTTAGTACTGTATAGTGGGCTGGCGATGCTGAAAACTGCAGTGTAAACATTATGATACACTCTATAATATAATGAGGAAAAATGTTATTAGCTGTTGCAGAGGGATTGAGATTCGTGGCAGCATCTAACGTCTCTCCATAGGGTGGACATTAAGGTTTACAAACTCAATATAAACAGTACTAATGAGTCAAAGAGCTTTCAGTACTCACTTAGGCAGTAGCTTGTTTTTTGTCAGCTCAAAATAATCACAATATATCAGCCTGGAGTGAGCTATTGCTTTTATAAAACCATATGGCCATATGAAAGTTATAGACACATCTCGCATCCCATTTTTATTAATATGTTCATGAAGCATTCATAAAGTATTGTTCCTACAAAGATTTAGGTCCTCCTGACTGTCTGCAGATAGTGTGAGGCAGTTGCTATGCAACGTACGAGCCTATTTCATTTATCTTTTTTCTTTAACCATAGATTTCATAATTTGGCTAGTGTTAAACAGGGCAGAGAGGATCGTCAGACTGTACATACACAAATTCCCTTGTGTTCTTTTTCTTCTTCTCCTGTGGGTCATTATTGGTTCTTTGTATGTTCGTTGAAGGCCAGTGTTGCATACTTAAGTCTGTTTTTGTCTCTTTTGATGGTGATTGACGTGCTTCGAGCTGCCCTCATTTACCTTGTGCCGCAAGTGTATTCAGACGTCAAACCACACTTTGTTTACCAGCCCTAGCACCTTCTTTATCGCTTTGAAGTCATCATCTGATATTGACACATGTTGAACTGTCATGTTGAGTCCTTTCCCTTGAACGGTTTTCACACGCTGGTGAGTACATTGTTGTACATTGTGAAGTCAGTGTATTTGTGGAGACACCAGGACTGACTGAGCAGTGGGTCGTTAATGTAACGGTTAAGTCCAGCACAGAGACCAATATAGCTGCTCAGACCATAGAGCTAGCTGAATTGTGTAACTGAATTAGATGTCGTCACCGTTGTATATGGTTATTACATCATTGCTGACAACTAATCAGACTACTTGCTTTGAGCTCTCTGTTATTATAATTCTGTTTAACCCACATTAAAGGGGAGGTCCAGCTTGCATATCACAGGGACAAATGACAAATGTTGGTTTAGGTTGGAGTACTTCATTTCAGACAGATGTGGACAAAAGAAACTTCTTATTTCTAGCTGGAGACTGTCAGTTATGCTGAAAAGATGACTGTTGGTGACAGATTTTATCAGCTAACTAAGTGAGCTAACCTAAGCACCATGAGTTCATTTAAACACTTTCTCTGACTGACTTTTTGATGTTTCCAGTTGACTCCTTTTAAGATGGAAAATGTATCGTCACAAAGCTGAAAACAGGGCTCTTTTTCTAAGCTCATGAAAAGACTTCTGACTTTTTAGAGATATGTGGTTCTCAGAGGACACAGACGCTACAAACATATGATGAATATGATGACGTTATTGAATATGACGCATTGCTGTGGGTTAAACCACCCAACAGTATGTAAAGTAGTTAATATTACTGGAACCTTAAACATCAAAGCAGTAAAATGCAACATACATATTAATGCAGCAGTAATATTAACCCAAAAACATCACATATAACATTAAACCAACATTTTACTGCACAAGGAGTATGTTTACTTTTCATACTTATTTAATGCATTTGCTTGATAATACTTACAATACTTTGACTTCAGAAAGGTTTTGAATGTCGGACTACTAGTGGAGTATTTTCACAATGTGGTATTACCTTTGCTTAAGTAAAGGATCTGAATTCTTCCATTACTGATCTCAGTAACACTGACGGTGGTCCGCCAGACATGCTAATGTTTGTAGCTTACAGTCAAGTTGATAAATGTACAGATTAAACCATTCCTTGCACTTCTGCTCCTGTGTTTTGAAAGGACTAAAAAAAAAAAAAACATACACAGCCTTCCAGTCTCTCAAAATGCCAAACTCAGTCCACACTCCATGGTTGCAAAGCTGTGATTGGACAGTTGTTATTTGGGGGAGGGGTTTAAACAACTGCCGGGACACAATGTCAGATCCCATGGTGAGTTTACTGGGATACTGAGACCAATTAATTGTGCTACTGATGTCACCTGATGATATCAATGATACAAGTCTGTGTTAATAAACTAGTGTGTGTGTTTTTTTTTTTTTTTTTTTTTTTTTTTACCTCTGCCAAAGAGGTTATGGTCTCACCCTTGTTTGTTTGTCAGCACGATTACACAAAAAGCACTGAAGTGATTTGCACCAAACCTGGTGGAGGGATGGGATATGAGCCAGGGAAGGACCTATTACATTTTGGTGTAAATCAGGTTAAATTTTTTTTTAGGCATAAGAGCTAGACAGATGTGTAGGATTGTTTGGCCTTGGCAGGGCTTAGCGCTCTACTGACGGCCATTCTAGTTTCATTCTGTGTTGGCAGTGGAGAGAAGTACAGTGTTGGCTGCCGAGTCACTCTGACTAATTTTATCCCTCCATGGCAGATGATTGATGTGGTCGTCAATGAGTTTCTTTCAAAACAGATGCTCACCATTACTAAAATAAATATGGTTTAAACTTAATTGTTAAATAAATGGTAGAAGTTTTAAAAGATTAGACAAGAATATTTAATACTATCAACTAAAGAAGTAAAATGTAAAATTGAACTGCTACATAGGCGTAAATATGATTCACCTCCAGCTGAGACATTCCTCGTATCAGGACAAAACACCCCATCAATAAAGAAAAAGCAGAAACAGTCAACCCCCTGTAGGAGTCTCCAGTTTGACCGATGGATAGTTTTATCTGTGACCTGGTTTCTTTGCATATTAATCACGCTTCCATCCTCGTACACTCCCAGGCAGAGGGATTTCACAGATAACAGTCTGTTTATAGTACGCTGATAATTGGCGCAATGTGTTTCACAGACCATCAGCCAAATAATTCACTCTAATTAGACTTGCCTCATACAAAGTGAGAGCAGGAGGGGTGGGGTGGTGGGGGGGGCCCAATGATGAGTCATTGAGAGACAGAGAGTGAAAGGGAGAGATGATGGAGAGAAATCAGGTGGCACTATGTCTACATTTCATGATTTACCATAAATAGTCTACATGAAATTCTTAGGATATATCCTCTGTTATTAGAAGTACAATAGTGGTGGTGGGAATGTGGATCACATTTTCCTGAACACAGGAGTCACAGGAGCATTTCATGCACAGCAATATTCTTCAATTAGGACTTGCATTGACTTACAATTGACATGACACCATGGGATTATACAGAACATAATCTTTTTCATTTGGAGTATGACACAGACACGCTGTAGAGTTATCATCAGCTGAAATATGAGTTAGTAAACTCTTTTCAAATCAGTGAAAGAACAACAATGCAACATATTTATATATTCATTCATGGCTGTATATTTGGGAGAAGTGTTCTGGAGGTGACTTTCAGGCAGCAGGGTAGCACATTGAGCAAGGTTACTGACCTTAATACCGGAGGACTCTGCAAGAAACCTTCTTACCGAAATGTCCTTGAGCTTGACACTGAATCCCCACCAGCTCTAGGACAACTGGCCTGTAGCTGACTCTGACCTCTGACCTCCCTGCAGAGGGGAGTGAGTGAATCAAAATATATATATATATATATATCTCCCTGCTTTTATAAATGATACACTATCTACTTTTTCCTCCTGGCTGCACGGGTGAGATAGCAGCAGCGGTCAAACCGATTCAGTGAGAAGCAGGAACACTCAATCAGTGTGTGAGGGATTAGCAGTCATAAAACAAGGCAACAGTTTTGTTTTCTATGTGAGAAGGCTAAATTGACACACATTAGTATTCATACCTAAAATAATAATGGCTGAAAAATAATCACGAAGTCCATTTCTGGTTGTAATCTATTTACTTTCGTGTTAAAATTATTATTCTAGAAAGAGTGACAAGGGATGAATGTGTTAATTTTACATTTTTAAAAAAACACACAAATATTACACTGTCATAAAATAGGGGAGAGAATTGTACAAACTGCTGGTCCTGCAGAAAAGCTTTTCACATTCGAAACTCCAATCTGTGTCACAGCGTGAGACTGTTCTCTCATAGTCCGGCAGTCAAACGTGTATTACATTTCTTGCTATGGAGCCATGCTGAGGTCGAATGTGAAATATCAAGCGTCTGTCAGCAAAGTTTTAGCAGTCCAGCTGCGTCTCCTGGCATACTCCGATATCCGTCACGGCTGAAATGGGGCGACTTTCTCCTCATCCAACCTGAGGAGTAACAGCCATTTGTTGCTTTCCTCTCCGGCTTATCAGTGACGCAAATGCTCTCAGCTAATTGATTAAAATGATCCCTGTATTTTACAGCATTATCATTAGCATCCTTATAATTCTGGCAGCTGCAGCGGCTGTGTTCCTACCTGCAATTACTTGGTGTCTGACAGTATTAGCAGAATCCTCCTGTAAAAGTTTGGACTAAAGTTTAAAATCGAGACATGGTGATGTGAGAAAACAAAGTACTGTTTATGTACATTGACAGAAAATACTTGACAAAAGCCAGCCTACTGAGAGGTCATCCCATTGATGCATTTTCTCATATATCAATAGAAAAGTTTGATCTGATTATGAAGACAGGCCTGCAGATGCAGCCTCTCCTCAGGAGTAAATGTTTATTGATCAGGAAAGACTCGGCCATGTAAATTCTGATTTGTATGTGTGTGTTGTCTGGTGCAGAGTAGCTGCAGAGTAGAATCCATCACTATTGGCATGTGGACCTGATTACTGGAGAGACTCTGAAAGTCTCATAGACCTATGATAAAGAACTCTGTCCAGGCCTCTTTACAACCACATCACTCAGGGTGTCTGCACAAAGGAACGGTGCATTGCAAAAAATAAAAAAATAAAAAAAGGCCTTGTCTTGGCACAATCCGCTTAACTTGGCTTTATCTCAGCAGAGATTCTTGCATGTGAACCACAGAAACACTTTTAAAGTCTTTGTAAACGACGGCTACAAAATATTTCAGGAAAGGAAAAACAAACTTGAACTCGACTAGAACCTAAATTAAAATCACATTAAGACATAAATGTCTTGAAAAGTGTGAGACTGTAAGCAAAAACAGATGTAATATTCATGGGGAGGTAGAGACGTGGAATCTGACTTGCATTTGATTCACATTTGAAATGTTAGTAAGATTCAGTAGCAGAGCCAATTTGTTCTCCAGAGTAGGCGGGGTGGTCCATTTTGATTCGAAAACACCACACTGGCAAAGGAGGAAAAATAAAATGTGAAAAACGATCTTTCCAGCAGCGGGTATGGTAATCAGGAAGGAGTTAGCATTTTGCAACAGCAGGCAGAAAAGCCCAGTCTGACTAAGCTCCTGGCTCACGGAGCAAGTATAGACAGTACATCTTGCATGTGTGATAACTGTTAACACAGACAAAAATATTCATCCTCTTTAGAATCTCCATCCAACCTTCCAACTGAGGAAAATATATTTTTATGTCCCGCGGTTGCAGCTGAAAGCCATGAGAAGTGGTTTACCCATAAGAAACCAACTTAGTTTTACATATGTTTTGATGTCGCTCAGCTGTTGGTTGTCCAGTGATTCCTCAACATGTCATTGGGTGGCGGCATTGAGTCTGCTTTGCCTGTCAAAGCATCTTAGGGCAAGGCTCATACGTAAACAAAACACATGTTGACTTGTGTTCATTACTGTTGGTCAGATGGCAGCAGTGTTCATTAGAATCAGATCACCACTTGTAAATAGCACACTTCCATACTAGTATTAAAATTAGGGTTTCAGCTAATTTGGTTCATTATGTTCATTATTGGTTTATCTTTCCATGATCAAACGATTAATCATTTGGGCAATAAAATATCAGAAAATATTTTTCATGTGCCCATAACACTTTCCTGATTTACAGGATAATGTGTAAATGTTCCTTGCTTTGTCTGACCAACACTCCCAAACCTAAAGATATTCAGTTTTTATCAGATTAAGACTGTGCTTGCCTACCTTTTTTAGCTTGTGACCTCTTTGAATAAAACAGTGTATGATTGTGAGCCCTCATTGCAAATGTCAGACTACACTTCTTATATTACCTCATTTTAATACATTTTCAAGGCTTTTCGAGGCTTAAGACCTTTTCTTCTTCTTTGACAGCCCCATTACAGATCTTGTGAACCCCTTAGATAACCTAACCTGTGGCCCAGTGGAGGGCTCTCAACCTCCAGGTTGGGAATCACTGTCATAAGATAAAGAAAAGCAGCAAAACCTCATTTTTGAGAAGCTTGAACTAGAGGTTTGTCACTTATGCTTTAAAAATGCTTAAACTTAAAACTTTTGACTAATAATTTCAATTATATACAATGATCAGCCACACTATTAAAACCACTGACAGATGATGTGATCTTGATCTTGAAGATCTTGTTACAATGAAATGTTCAGCTGGGAAACCTTGGGTCCTTCAGTCATCTGGATGCTACTTTGACATGTACCACCCACCTAAACATTGTTGCAGATCAAACAAACCCCTCTGTGGTAACAGCACTCCCCAACAGCAGGGGCCTCCCCTGGTAGGACAGTGTGCCCACTACAGAGGTGGCAGAGGGCGAATGACCTGACCTGACACCATGTCTATGCTCGGGACAGAGCTGTTCTGGCAGCATGAAAGGGACCCATGGAATATTGGGCAGGTCCCAGAGATGCTAGATTGGGACCCATCCATTAATTATCTATACCAATCCAAGCTGAGACAGATTGATTGGGATATGTCTCATCAACATATAGTTAGAATGTCTCAACAACAACAACATTATATAACTCAAATAATTATCAAATAATAATATATTTGAGAAAAATATTTCAGCAAGTTTCACAAGTTTCCCAAATCTAATGTTGTTGTTTCAGCACAAGAGTTGAGACGCTCCGACTTTATGTTGATGAGTCATTTCCCATATCAAAGCCATTTCACATTAAACCAGAGCAAACATTTTTTACTTTCCTGTACATTCCCCGTTCACATACTGCTGTGAGGTGACAATTTACACCAGAATGCAGCACGCCTTTCATCTGTGGAAGGAGCACCTGAGTGACTCACTAACAAGGAAATGATGTCAACACCAACATGCAGCCATGTTGGTGTGTGAAGTCTCTGATGTGTGCTGCTCAAAGACATCACCTAAAAGTGGAGCTCATTTCCTGGAAGCTCTCAACCTTCTTGTAAAATCTAATGAGGGAGATCCCACGCCTGGTCGCAAGGCTGTGAAAATCATCTTAAAAGTACAGTGTATTTGAAGTGATTAAATCCTTCAAGGCAGCAATCAGCATATTCATTGTAACTTAATACAGATAAGAATCCAGCTAATGTTATCACACAGTGTGAGCACAAAAGTTTTTTTATTTCCAGATCTTATTCGTTTCTTCTTGGTCTGTTCTCATTATTCAGGCTTATTTATGTGAGAATAAAAGTTTTCATCAGTTTTGTGGAATCTATACCATCTGTGCACAACTTGTGAAATAAGAAATATAAAAATCTGGAGTAGAAAAAAAACTAATATTTAAAATAATATTTACCACAGGTTATAACATGATATTTTAATGTGGATTCTCATTGTTTGTCTCTTGCTTTGTCTTCTTTCTCTCTGGATGCACATTTGTAGATACTGAACATGGAAACGTAAACAATTCTGTCATTAACCGTACACAAGTTATCATTTTCTGACTGTGACTATTACAGAATTCATTTTACACTAACTAGCCAATATGTCTACGTGAATGTGGTCCTGTTTCTGTACACGTGGATTTCTAATGGAACCAAGTTCCATTAGAGTTTCAAGTGGGGCCCATGTGAAAAGACCCCAGTCTTCACATGGACTACTTTTGTGTTCATTTAATTGGGTTCATGTTTGAGACAAGATGGTCCCAGTTATGCCCATTAGCTTACATATGCTTTTATGTTTTACTTTTTGTTTGGCATTCACTGCACAAGCACACTAACCACCCAGCTGGAGTCATTAGCCTAGCGACGCCATCTACACAACTGCAAGCCTGAAGCTGAAATGCACCTACAACTGGGTATTGGATCCAGTTTGCTGCAGCAGTGGGCAAATGATGTTCTTCTGCATCACACAGAAACCAACCATGAGTATAGTCTAACTGAGTTTCAGTCATGCAAACAGTTAACATTAAGAGGCATCATAGGTGGGAGTGGGAGAGAACAGCAAATAAATGTTGATTTGCAATTAAGATTTCCACAACAATACGCCAACGCATGTTTAACCCACATGGTAACCAAGAGAAATCTCACTTATGGTCCAATTTTGCCATAAGGGCCCCACCCACTTAGCTCCAGTAGTGACCCACATGTACAGGATGCACAGTGGGATATTTAACTAGGTACACCTGTCCAGTCTAATGCAAAGGAATACAACCCTTCTGCCACAAAGCCTGCATTTATAGTGCCCATAAAATTGTTTGCATGCTTTTTTTTTTTTTTTTACATTGTCATAGAGATGTTAATTAAAATATGTTTTAGCACTTATGTCAGGAGGTTTGATGTTATCCATTATGTATGTTGTAAACATAGCACATCCAGCGCAACACCATGTTTAACTATGACCTCAATAATAAACATATAATTTAATTTGCACATTTACAATGTCACCAAAAACGGAATATTATGAGCATTGTAAGGATCTGTGTTGTGCTGGATTGCATTAGATTGTACAGAGGAAACTAATAAGTGACCACTGATCCAAGTGCCAGCTGATCACTTATCTCATCACTCCCCATAGAGAGACACTCTGCTCAGTACAGCAGGGACTGAAGAGTGATTATACTAACTTTCCCTCTAGGGGAAATGTAGACTCTGAGCTCACAGGTGGATGCTGGCAGTGAGTGTAGCAGGGGTCTCGAGTTGATGGCCTGAACTAGAGTGCAGGCTTTGCTTCATTTATTTTATTACCAGAGACTTGAATGTTGGTTGATCCTACAAAATCTGTTATGTTCAGTGTGATCTTCCACAATATATATGGCAACTATGGTACAGTTAAGGTTAGGAAAAGATCACGGTTATAGGAAATATGGTATCGTTAGGTTTAGTCTCTAGCATGAGTCAAATGTGCTACATGCCCATTAAAATGCCGAGTAGCTTGGACACTGAGCTTAAAGGTTGAGGTGCAGAATCATCCAATATGAACAGAATTCCTAAAATACTGGACTGTACACCCACTCACGCTGACCTTAACCACACCAAACACACACCTAAATCATCTTCATCCTCATACCTAAACACAACAAAAAAATTTAACTAGATACCTAAATGTACCTAGCCTAGTTGGTCCAAATACTGCACTTTGGCACAGTACAGAACCTGTATGAATGGTGAATTTTCATTCTGAAGCTGAAATACATTTTCTCAGATAAAACTTTTTTTTTTAATCATTTAATGAATGAATTACTGGATAACACATTTTTTTATATCAAAAATGGGATAGAGGCTTATTATAATTCAAAGTTGATGTCATTAAATAGAATGTCTAATACGGCAGATGATAAAAAGAACTAGGGGGACGTTCTTCAGTCGTCCATCCTGCTTTGACATACTGTACCCACTCGGGAAAGATCAAGGTCTTATCGATGCCTGGCCTCTCTGCTGAGCACCCAAATGTCTTCCTATTCATCGCACTTGCAGTGTCCCATTTTTAGATGAAAGCAAATCCCACTGAGGCATATTGTTCGTTAGGCATTTGAATGTACGAACACAAAGGGAATAATGCAAATTATGTACATTTTCAAGAAAATTCACACCTTCGCTTTGTTTCTGCGTTTGTGTTTGTGGCTTTGTATGTGTGCATGCATGTGTGTGTGTGTGTGTGTGTGTGTGTGTGCGTGTGTGTGTGTGTGTGTGTGTGTGTGTGGGTGGGTGTATGTGGGTGTGTGTGGGTGTGTTGTGTGCAGGTGGGTGGGTGTTTGTGTGCTATCCTGCTGGTTACACAGAGTCTGTAATTCTCTGACACTTCTTTTCCTCATCTGACTTTGACTCTGTTTTCACCTAATGACAAAATGTGCAAACATACCAGGCGGACTAGACCAGATGTTTTCAAACAGGAAGTAACAACACCCCTCCTTCCCCCTTCACCCATGTCAGCAGTTTCAACTCCATCACTTCCCCTTTCACCAAACAACGTCTAAAAGACTCTCATAAAGATCTATTAGTATATTATCTCTACCCACAGATGTACAGTTTTGTTTACTGATGCAGTCATATGGGAACCGTAAGAAATTAACCACCATGTATCAACCAGACATCATGTGATTTCTTATTAGTGTGATGATCATGAGCAGGAAATATTCATTGCTTAGTTCAGTAACAACCTGGTTATCCCTGAGCTAAATTGCTTTATCACAAACTTCTCCACTGGCAGTAAATGTGGAAGAACAGTGCTATCTGTTTTTTCTTCACTCTTTGCTAAAAGTACCATCTCATTGTATGGGAAACCAACCATAAGACCTGGTGCTGGTGAAATTGTTACATAATTAAAACTGTAAATGGGAGTATTATTTCAAAATGATCAAATAAAACAATCCTAATCTTTTGTGTCCAGCTGGCGTGAGCACCTTCTTGGCTCTGTGTGTGTATTGATTTTTCTGGTTCTCTCATCTGGTATGTTGACAAGAGGCAAATACATACAGCGAAGCTAAATGGCTGCTATTTAATTTGGTTTCAGTGATTCAGCAATACGCTGTTTACCTGAAGGGAAAGGATACTGCAGCTTCAGTTTATCGGACCACTGGGCTGTAGCTGAGTACATGCATTTGCAGGACAGAATTTGTCTCTTTTAATCAATGGGTTTTGTTTTTTAATGCGAGGATAGAGAAGGGCTTTCATATAGCCTGGAGTTACACAGGACTATGACAAGTAAAGAGAGTTTTCACCTTGCACCATTTGTGTGACTTTGGCCATTTGAGTACTTGTCAAGCTGGTTGCTAGCTCCAACTAGCAGCTAGCTAGCAACGTATGCACTAACCATGTGTTTGCGGAGATCATATAACTTACCAAGAAACTGATTCTCTCCATAATTCATGTGCTCTCAAGGGGGATTTGACATTTTTTCTAAAATTTGCTTTTGTGTTCACAATGAACACAAAAACAAAGCAACACAATGCACATTTGTTCACTTCCAGTTAGTCTCCACTCCACCCCTCTGCCACCTCTAGTCTCTGTGATATAGATAGGTGTGAAAAATCACATTTTGTTTATTATTTTAACATTGCGGACAGGTCAAAATACCATAAAACCCAGGAGCCTCAGCCATGTTTGCCATGGAGAACAGGCCTGTCAGATGTATGGATCATAGCAGTAGCAAATTTAAAATGCTTCCACGTTATACAGGTGAGAAGAAAATGTGTTGCAGAAGTTGCTGAATTCACCTGTAAATGACCCAGAATTTAAAAACAAAATGATTTAAGCTGCAGACTTTGAAAAACGAATTATAATTCCCAGAACCAAAGACATCTGAAATTGGATGTGTGTGTATGAGTTTTAGGATTCTGAGTACGTCCACAGGTGGTATTTTTTTGGGGCCAAATTAAGTCGGTCAGTCATGATTCCTAACTGCCAAAAAATTGATTTGGTAATATGTATTCCATCTGATGTGGTCTTTAGTCCTGCATGGATGTTTGTTTCAGTCCACATTTAGCACAAGCCTTCAAGTTTCCACATCACACTTGTGCAGGTTGCCTATTGGACGGTGATTGTCTTTCAAACCAGTTGGGATGTTACAAGGTCACGCATGTACTGTACATACATGTGTTAAACTCAGATCTAAGGTGAGCACAGACAAAACAGTATCATACTCTGCACATACAGTATATCACTGTGTACGGTGAAGGTCGAACATCCAAGTGATGTAACAATAAGCAACACACATTCAAAGACACTGGTAGTATTTTTAAAGACAGCCTCTCTCTAACAGGGACATCACATTTGTCTCCATCTGCCCCAGAACGCACCTATTCCCTGTTGCCCTCCATTGTGTCACAGTGAGTTTGTCTTTCTCCATTAAGGCCCTGATGTTCTGGAAAGAGCTAAGCCCAGACACTGCGTAGACACATTTTATTATTCATTACATTTAGTTCCTTCAGCCTTCTGCAGTGTCTGGCCTTGCTGGTGGTGCAAGTGGAATTGCAGAATAAGCCTGACCTCTCTTATAGTGCAGAGGATCTCAAGCTTAAAGAGGACATTTATCAACAATCTTGATGTGAGTCATTTGTCAGCCACGTAATCACATGGCATCAGTGAGAGAGTATAAACACTGCAGAATCTACAAAAATGTTAAAAACTGTGTCCTAATCATCAAGAATGTTGAATGTAGAATGTTACCTCAAGCAAAAACAAACAACCCAAAAAACCTTCTCTGTGAATGAGCGTAAATCAGCTGCCTTTTTCTAAATTTCTAAGTAAAACACTTGACAGGATGCTGAACCCAGGGGGGGTTTCTGCACTGATGAAGCTGTTAGCAGTAAGCAGTTACAACATTACAGGAAGTAGAGCAAAAAGGTATGGGAAATGAAATGCGAGCTAGGTTTATAAAAGACGAGGTGGTTCATCGAGTGATGGGTTAAAAATTTCAGAGAGCTATTTGTGGCCTGCCGCCTCACACGCCAGATACAGACAGAACAGCATGGAGACACTTCTTTTTCTATTTCCTCAATTCAACTACATGGCCCCAAAGGAGGAAGCATATTTCAAAATGCTTGGTCCAGAAGACTTGCAGGCACCAAAGATGAAGGACGATTCTAGCAGGTTGGTGTGCAAACCTCAGTTATTTTCAAACAGATTTTTTTTTATTTGGGAATGAGTAATTTCATGTTGTGCTTTGATAATGTTACTGTTAATGTCAGAAAACTGAGGACTGTAACTTAAACCATGAGAGAGGAGATTAAGTAACAGTTTCTTCTGTATAGAGAAGTCTTATTTTACTCAAGAGCAGCAGCACTGTCATAACAGATATGTAATGTTTCTATATTGTACCTTGCCTTAGCGTGACTGAAAGCTACTACTCTGTGTAAGGTGTTTTAAAAGCTGCCGTCCTCCATGATGACTCTGTTCTCGCTTTTTGTTTCAACACGTGCATTTTGTGGCACAGAGATGTAATTTATGGCATGTCATGTAAGCCACTTTAGAGCTGTGTCTGTGAGGAGTAATTGTCTGATAAGTTGCTGATTTGGTGAATCATACCACAGCTGCACTTACAGACAGTTTGTGGAACTTGATGTATTTTCTCTGTTGTTTGCAGACAGAAAGACAAGGAGAGGAAGAGCCGACTAAGCCTTTTTCTCACCAAGTCAGGCTCCCATGAAAACGTCAGTCCCCATAAAAAGACAAATACGGCATCCAGCAAGTGAGGCAAAATCCATTAATTTCATATACAGCCAATATTGTTTGGGGACAAGTATTGTTCATTTTTTTAACCTCTGTTTCCAGCATCCACCATGACTCATTGCACACTTATAGAAACATGGCATCTAGACATCTCACGAGAATCCTAAACAATTTTTTGCTGCATCATTAGGAAAGAGCTGACCGCATCTCTGTTTTTTTTTTCTCTCTCTCTCTGCAGCATCTCACCAGAGGCAGCTTTGCAATGGAGTGACTCCTTTGAAGAACTGCTAAAGCACTCAGGTCAGATTAATGCCCCCAAACTTCTCAAGAACGTTGTGTCGAATCGCTGCCCAAAACAGTTTTGCCTGCTGTCAAACAGTTTGCTCCATTTGAATTGTAAACCTGTCTAGAAGTGCTAGAGGCAATAAATAGTTAATGGAGAGAGGCAGCAAGAGTTTCATTACATCTTTTACTGCTTGTTAGCACAGATAGTAATACAGAAACTGTTCAACTTCCTCATAATCACAGAAGTTGCACTTTAGTGCCACATTGAAACACTGCAGACCATTGTATGTGCTCATTTGGGAAATATTAATACAGTTAATGCAATGTAATGAAGATAATAACATTGTTTTGGTATATTAAAGCTATTGCTTATTATTATATAATTAAATTCTTCACACAGTAGACACATTTTATTGAGCCCACACCTCCATAACACATCCTGCTATAATCGAATATGAGCCTCATTTACCCAACATGCTCAGAAAAGTTACTGATTTGTTTTTTTAACAGCTGTCTACTTTGTTTTACTATCTAACAGAGTGTCTCTGTCTCTGTTTCTTTACATCAGATGGTGTAGAAACCTTCTCTCAGTTCCTCAGGACAGAGTTCAGTGAGGAAAACATCGAGTTCTGGTTGGCCTGCGAAGAATACAAGACCATTGATTCTGAGACAAAGCTGCTGTCCAAAGCCAAATATATTTATACAGTATTTATCGAATCGGAGGCCCCTAAAGAGGTATGGCATGGCATGTTTATTTATCATAAACTGCATGGATGTAAAGCTGCAAAATAGGCTATAAAGTTGAGATGCAAAGGCTCAAATAACCCCCGCGGTTTAACATTTTCTTTACGCTTATCTGTCACTGTGGGCCGTTGGAGGTTTGAAATATTTATGCCACTGTAATGAAAATAACAGTGGGCGAATTCTAAAGCTCTGCATAGTCACGAGCCTGCAGCGGGTTGACCTTTGTGAACAATCGTTAGGAGCAGGAGCTGGCTGAGGTCATGCATCTAGTGCGTGCAACACTGCAAAACAGGTCGTGTTGGTTCTGTGCAAGACAGCTGCGGTTGCTTTATCCTCTAGCGGCTGCCATCCGATGTGCTGTCGGGGGCCTGCAGCAGATCTGACCGTTAAAAGAGTTTGGTGTCTGGTCTGAGGTTTTGACATTCCTCTGCAGGGGTGGAGAGAGCGTCACCCACACACTTTCAGTCGAAGATAAATGTACATGTAAATATGACATAGTTTCGTTGGGGCATGCTGCAGTAACATGAAAGCAGCGATGATATTCAAGTAAATACATTTACATAAATGTAACCTCCAGTATTGATGGTGGGAGATACTGCAGTGATGCTGGTTAAACAGAGCTGTGTCATTACTGTGTAAGACACCTCACCAGAAAAAATGTTGTTTAAGGATGATTCACAGTCTATAACTGGCATGATTATGATTATTTTAATCGGTATTTTAAAACAAACAACTCATTCACAAAAGTAGGAGCTAGAAAATTAACATCTTTATTTGTGATGATATCCAGGAAGATGATGTGTGTCAGTGATTGTTTGAATGATCTTTAAACTCAGTCAGTGCCAACAAAAACAGAGAATCTCTTCATATTAATAATACCTGGTCCTGTGGCAGTGTCCATAAGTCTCAGTCTTATCTATCACCCAAAGAGAAGAGTCATGAATAACACAGAATCTAGCTTTGATTCACATGAACCTGAAGACACAAATGGTGCTTATGTCCTTGTGGAAAAAGATTCTGTGTGTAATGGATTGAAATATGTGTTTGTTGATTTTGGTAGTGGCTCTGTTTCATACTGCTCACTCACTGTGGATCTTGGGGTTTCCCCTTCCTTCTCGCCACTACTTGACATTTTCTCAGTTAGAAACAAATCTACCAGGACCTTCATCCATCCCATCACCACCCACCCCATTGTCACATATATCCCTCCTTTTAAGTTTAAGTTAATGTATGTCGATGATTTGTCGTTGTTCATGGTTTTTCAGTGTGTCCCACTTTCTGTTCACTCAGGTCAACATTGACTACAACACCAAGATGGCCATCCAGAAGAACATAGCACAGCCCACAAAGAGCTGTTTTGAAGCTGCACAGATGAAAGTCTACAGCCTGATGAAAAAGGACTCCTACCCCAGGTTCCTGCACTCTGACATTTATCTGCGTGTGACCAGGCGGAAAGGCCCCGGGGCCACCATGTTTCGCAGAAGGTCACGCTCCTGTGTATTCAACGAGAGAGGCGAGGCCACAACTGAACCCTCGGCCTGGTAGTTGTAACATCACAGGTGTAGTAGCTCCCTCTGTGAAACAGATCGCTATATAGGAGATAATCCATGATTTGCAGCGCAGTTGTTGAAACATTATGAGTGGTGCGGGGGCTTATTATCCACAGGTTTGCTTCTGCGGAGTGTGTTATTTTTTGTAACTACAGGGGTGGACTATCCCAGTTACAGAGCACCACAGCAGCATGCCAGTGATATAAAATTAATAATAATTTCAATAATTTGACATTTTAGGTAATGCACTTATTTGCTTTCTTGAACTCAAACATGAGGATTGATACCACTCTCAGGTGTGTAAATATGAAGCTACAGACAGCAGATGGCTAGCTTAGCTTAGCATAGCATAAAGACTGGAAACAGGCACTTATTAACATATATCTTTTTTTGTTCAATCTGTACAAAAAGCAAAAGCAAAAAGGATATGTTGTGGTGTTAGGGGCTATTTATTACCCAGACACACTAACTTCCTGGAGTCTTCACTGGTTGCCTGACAACCACACATATGACAACATTTAAGGAAGTTTAGCTTCCTTGTTGTTACTGCCTTTTTCCAGTGTTTATACAAAGCAAAGCTAACTGATATCTACCGTACAGACACAAGAGCGATATTTATCTTCTCATCTAGCTTGTGGCAAGAATGTGAATAAGCATATTTAAGATGTTGTACTTTTTCTTTAAGTACTGTACTACGCAGCCGAATAACAGCTGACACCATTAGCCTCTCAGCTACAAGAATACATTTAAAAAAGGTTACTAGGCCACTACGTCACAACCATGTGGTTATCTGAAAATAATGGGCACCCTCCGGCCAATCAGAACTGACTGTTCTCTGTGGCCAAAGACACCAGATTACTTTGCAGCACCTGCAGCAAAGATCCATTCTCTCTCTCAGAGGCACTGCACTGCTTCTGGATTGAACCTGATGATTTCTATATTTTCTCAAATTTTACAAAACTTGAATGACAATGGGGTGGTTGGAGACAGAATCTCAGCTGAAGTGCCTCCATACTACTGACAGTACCCAGCCAGCTGTACAGGCAGCCACACTGAGGCCACTCTGACTTCAGACATGATACACTTTGATTGCTTTGTCTTCCAATCTAGCAATAGCACCTTACACAACATTAATACAGCCGATATGGCATACAAGCTAATTTGACCATATCTCATTAAAATGGTTTTATGATTTTATCCCTCGCACTGTCCAATCCCCTCCAGACTAACTTGGAGTGAAGGCCTGCAGCCATAGTGACTGCAAAGCGCTGAAACTTTTTAATGAGGGATATAAATCTTTCATTTCTGTTATTAATTAGAATGTATCCCATTTTCACACACAGAAAATGCATGTGTCTTATTTGAATACTAATATTACATCATATTAATTATGATTGCTATTTTTCAGATTGCTACCATCTAATATAATTTATGTATTATTATGATCATATGTGTTGCCTTGCTGTTGTAAATGTACATACTATTATATGTGGAGTAACTCAAATAAACACTTTCTTACAAAAATAGTTTTAATGAGGCCTTTAGTGTCATTAATTAGTCTGAATGACCGCTTCTAACTACGACAAATGGAGCCATAATGTGTGCATATTACACTAGTGGGGAAAATTGTGATCGTGTGTAGCTCCCTATTCCAAATCACTGAAAAATTAATAGACCTTATCAACTCCCACCACTCTGGCACAGAATTATTCATGTAACTGTGTATGTATGCACAAGCTATATATCTTACCAAGACAAATAAGTATTAATTTGAAACTGTCAGTAATCCCACCAAGTTCAACTTCTGAATATGCCGAAAAAACACATCCCAGTACATACATGCAGCGCTGCTTTAGCTCATTAACACAGATGTCAGGTCTGCAGTTGCCTTCACAGGGCTAAAGTCCATCTCAGCCCAAGTTACTGTCATTTTGCAAAAACCTGCATGGAATACCTCACAGTTCACATTAAGTATGCATCCATCCAGACGACAGTGGCACATGTGTGCTGCAGTTCCTGCTGTCTACACAAATAAGAAGAGACGGAGGGGGGGAGAGCGTAATGATGCATTAACAAAGGTAGAAGCTCAGCTGGCCTGCCAAATTCATCATAGCTTAAGACGTGTTGTCCGCTAAGAATTTGCTGGCAGATTTCTTTTTTCTCTCCCTTTGGTATTTAAATTTGTGACTCAGTGTGCGCTGAAAGCCTCTGAAATCATCCACAAGTTAAAGATGTATTGTAGAACCTCTGAAGGGAAACAAAAGAGTAAGAAAGCAGTTTGCCTGAAGATATGAGGCTTGTAAAACACGATGAATACCAGTCTAAGAGGAATTTAAAACAAGTTTTACATGGACTGTCTCAAGCAAAGGTTTGTTTTTAAAAGGAATTTTCAAGTGAAGCCAAAGTCTGTAGTTTTGCACCCTTGGGCTCTGGTCAAGCTTTTACACCACAGGTTGACATTTTTAGAACCACTTTGTCCCATCTCAGAAGCTTTTAACTGGGTTTATATATGAGACAAATTTAGTTACAGATCTGCTGAATCCCTGGTTCATATATAGAATGGAACTATTCCCTTTAACAAACCTGTTTGAACTCAGTGCTGTTGGCTTGCAACGATATTGACAGTTTGCTACAGCAAACAAAAGGGCATTTTCAGTCTGACAGTCTCAATGTGAGAGTTTGTACCTTCCATTCTAAACACTGTACTTGAAGTGAAGTGTTTGGAGAATATTTAAAGACTGAAAAAAATGTATGCAGTAGAATAGCTAAGGGTCAACCTCCCACGATTCTGAAAGTGGCTGCATGTTCATCAATGAGTAGGTGGCAGGTTTCTGGAGGCTGCAGATAACTCTTAAGGACAGTCTCTGCAGGCTGAAGGCATTGTCTATGAGGAAGGCACTGGACCCGCAGAGACTTGCTATTTTCCTCAACTGCATGCCACAAACAATCACTGTTACATGTGCTCTTAAAAGAAGTTTGTTAATAAGGAGGAAAAACTCAAGCTGATTCTGATTGTGTTTTTCAGAAAGGTTGAGCAGAGGTTTTGAATCATTATTTTCTTGGTTTGATGTATTATTTAAAGACCATCAAATGCTGGATAAAATTTACCTACTGAGAGGGTGAAAGTAAATTTAAAAAAAAAAAAAAAAAACAAGGTCACTTAAGGATCCCATGCCAGTTGAAAGAAAAAGATGAGACAATGTTTAATCAAATCGGATGCATGCTTACTGAATCAGTTTCAGGGGCTCAAAATCTAATTTAAATTGGTTTTTGGTTACATCTTCACTCTACAACGACCTCCACCCTGCAGCCCAGGACTTGCACAGCTGCAAGAGAAGGGTCTGAACCTCATTCATGTCCAAATGAATAAAGCAAGCAGGGCCAGCAGCAAAGAGAAACAGATAAATTCAATGCTGTCACCAATTACAGAGAAAGGTGGACACATGGGGGAATTCTATAGTAGAAATATGGGAGGCCTGGAGAGGACTGGAGTGCCACCCTGTGTTTGATGAATAAAGTGCAACTTGGTATGGAGCCACAGTGAATTGCTGTATCACTAGTGGGACATGTCATTGAAGAGGTGTGAAAATGAATCACTGCTCTTTTACAAAAAGAGCCTTTTTAGGGTTGTATGGAGTAATTTTTGTCCTTGGATGGTAACACTCACAGGAGAGCCAAAATACAACAAGATAAAACACCTTGTACTGTGGAATGGTCACACTCCTCCGTGTAGTCCCCATATCGTTCCTGGCTGTGCCTTTTTTGAAAAGCAAATTTCCTCAACTTGGTGCATCTACACACATGCAAATAGGGGCAGCCTGGGTGTTTTCCATCACCTGCTGTGATTTACATTCTTGGTTTGTTTTGGCCTCATCACATCTCCAGCAGTGGTCAGGAAGGTCAGGTCAGGTTAAAATCCACTGGACATATTTATGATGATATAAGCATTACAATTCTTTATGTGTCATGACCTTTGTACCACCAACAGACCCAAAGGAACAAGGGACAGTTCTCCAAATCAAGCTCATGATCATAGCTCAGTGGCAAGATAGCTCTATTTGTGTTTGTCTATTTTTAATAACAAGAATATGCAATCATACAGTACGTAAATGCTCTGATAAACATTATAGACAATATACTGTGGAGAGGTAAAGTGTGACACAAATTCTGTTTTAAACCAAAGTAAATATTAAATCAAACAAGTAAACATCCATTTGTGGAAATTGAAAAGTACATAAGACTTTATATTTATACTGTTAGCTGTTAACTGAGCTCCAGCAGTAGTTAACCAAACCACTGTGTAAAAATTCTTAACCCAACATCTGTTTTTCATTTTTCAGAATTTTCAAATTTCCTGTAATAGAGTAGCTGGTGTAAAATTACCCTCAAGGCTGAAGTGTACAAGGAATATTTCCATCACAACACATCATTGTTTTCAGCAGCACTGTCTGTTACTCTGCCACTTTGGCCCAGATGGAATTATCTTGACTTTGAGATGGGATGCCAGGAGATTTAGAAATTTTTGAACATTCATGGCCCACTGAGGATGAATCCTAATGATTTTGGTGAAGTCCATAAAATGAATTAGAATAATTTTTCTCTGGCGCCATCAATTTCTCTGATACCTTGTTTATTGACCAAACAACTTAACTAATGGCAGCCAATCAGCTGTACTTCATTTCTAGTTCTAATTAGCAAGTGTTAGCATAATAACACACTAAATTAAGATGGTAAGCATGGTAAACATTTCATCTGCTAAACATCAGCATGTTAGCATTGTTGTGAGAATGCTTTCATTCAGTGTTAGCATTTAATTTAGAGCACCACTGTTTGCCTGCCTCAGGATAGCCTCAAAGAGCTGCTGGCAAGGCTGCGGCCTCTTCGGTCCCAAAGGGGATTGGATTAACATTATGAGTGATGGGAAATAAAATAAATATGTAAATAAATAAAACCTCAGTCCTATGTATCTCCTCTTTCCTCCTTTGTAATTACAGGACAAGTCAAATACAGTACCTAAATGAGAAGGGATGACTTGAGGGCAACTGGATTTGGTTGTGGATAGACAGCTCACCTCTCATCCAAGAGGCTTGTTCAGCATCTGCTTTGCAGTTTATATTACAACGGCCCATTTAATGAACTTTTGTGGGCTCCTCCTTTCTCATGACTTTAATCTAACCTGCATGTTTTTTTCTGTCATTGGAGTGGTTCCCAAAAGTTGTGGTTAATATGTTGTGTGTATGAGACAGAAAAATTACCTCCATTTTCACATAAAGTGTTAAAAAAAAAAGAAAACAAGTAGAAGGACAAGAAAAAAGATCTATTGCCCAAGAAAAAAAAGCACAAAAAAAACTCAGAGATCCACTTTAAAATTCAAGGACGGGACTCTACAGGATTTAAATAACAGGAAGACCAGTGCAGCAGCTGTAATTATCACTGGGGTGGGGGTGAAAACTTACTCATACACACAATCTGAATGGGATTAAAATCAAATCACCACACCTCCCCTTGAAAAATAAATCCAGGACAAGTCAAGTTCACTAGAGCAATGCAGATTTTTCCAGACTTTTACTCAATCCATATTTCACTGACTGACTGATTTATGGACATGGAAAATTTCTGTCAAAATTCACAGCCTCTCTGTTTAAACTATCAGTGATCAACTGAAGGTGTAGTATGAGGCATATTAATAAATCTTGTTGGTGTTTTTGTCATCATAATGAATAAGGAACATTGCAGATATGCAAATGGTAGAAGGATAAGCCTCTTCCTTAATAGTGAATTTGTTTATGGCTATTTGTTTATGGTCAGGATCTTTCCCGGAGCTTCCTGACCACTGTTTATTGCTTTAGTTAAATCTTATATGAATTTGACACGTAGTACTGTACCACAGCAGCCCATTCTGTTACCATATCCCTAACTATAAAACCTGGATTATGCAGTAGTTTACATTTAGTGGTGAGATGAAGAATTTGATCTTTTGAAGTTCTTTGGTTTGAATCTTCTTGATTAGATTCCCTTAGTCCTCTGCTGCCTTGTTATTATAACATCCATGTTAATGATGATCACTGATTTAGAATACAGGTGAGGTCATCTTAAATCACAGCTGAGATCTCTGTTCCTGGAGGTGCGACAGACATGGAAGGATGCCCTGTCTCTGCCAGCAAACACAACACTTTGCATACAGATTTCCATATATTCCATCCATGTTGTGGGGGGGGGGATTTAGATTTGTTCAGTCACTTGACTACCTCATTCCCAAACAATCACAACCCCATCTTCAGTCTGGCAGGATCTTATCTCTGTCTCCCTTTGTAGAAGACGAGGAGATGGCGATAAAGTGAGTTACTGCATATTTGATTATTGGGCCTTATACCATTTTCAGCAGGCAACAGCTTACAGCAGCCATGTGGAAAATACCAAGGAGGTTTTCTCTCACTGTAAGTCTCACTTTGCATTGTGCCTTTTATTCTGAAGGGGGCTTGTAGTGACTGGAGGATGCTCAATGCATTACATACCTTAAATGATTCATGAATTGGCTTGCCACTCAGGTTTAGAGGTATGTGTTGTGGAGTTCAAAGATAACTGGGCTAGTGATAGATCTTGATGCTCTTTTCAAGGGTAGATTGTGTTGCTTTCCCAAGGATCCACTGGAGGATGTTGAAACTTGGAGTGAGTCTGTGGACAAAGTCCTCAGCTGTAAAGGTGAGAGTCTCTATACACATACATAAAAATGTATATATAAATATATATACCCTTTCTACCTGCTTACTGGTGATGTTTTTGCATCTATGATTTCCAGCGGGACAGATAGCTTTCCGGGAGTTCCTGAAGTCTGAGTACAGTGAGGAGAACATACTGTTTTGGCTCGCCTGTGAAGAGTACAAAAAAATCAAGACAGTCCCAGAGATGATCTCATCTGCCAACAGGATCTACTCAGAGTTTGTCCATTCAGAAGCACCCAGACAGGTAAAGGACTGCAAGCTGAGTAAAAAAAATCAATTATGTTAGGAATTCAAGACCGTCACTGATTATAATCTGAAAGCTGTGAATTTTGTGGCTTTTGTTGTGGTAAAACTACAGAACTTCACTTCAAGGCACTCAAGGTGTTTTCCCCTTAGACCATTTTAGTGAACGAAGATGAAAAGAGCTTCTGTAATACGCCCCTGGGCAATTTTCTTTGATTCCAGATCAACATAGATTGCAGTACCAGAGAAAATATAACAAAAAACATCTCCCAGCCAACCCTGACTTCGTTTGATACAGCGCAGAAGCTCATCTACAGTCTGATGGCCAGGGATTGCTACCCGCGGTTCCTAAAATCTGACATCTATCAGGGACTCCTGAGGAGAGACGATTCAAGGTGACTGTTTTAAAACTGACAGCCTCTCAGATGGAGGCTGGCGAAATCTTCTCTTCGACTCTGATCTGCTGTAGCACTTCTTTGATTTCAGTGTGGATAACAGGTTTATGCCATACAATCCAGATCCTAAGTGTAGCAGAAATAGTTTTTCCTCAGTCTGTGTGATTCAGTAGACAGTTACAGCTCAAGAGAATTTGGGGCTTGTATTATACTTTATCTCTTTAATTATCTTAAGGCAAAAATAAACCCCACCCCATTAAGTTAAAAAGAATTCCTTTATTGTAAAGTATTATCAACACTTTATCTAATTGATTATGAAAATGTAAATCAAAATTTGCTCTTAGAAATTCAGCTTTCACATATGTGAGTGTATTTCTAAACTTCTGTCTCCATGTTCTGTGTTCTATCAAATGTTTTCTTGTCCATTTACATTGTAGTTTTTGAAATATCTTAAACACAAAAACTAAATATATTCAGTTGAATGACATCTGGGTGTGGTCCTTTTGAATGCAATGCAAATCACCTTTGTTGTTGTCAGAAAGGAGTTGTCTGTACACTGTAATATGGTCACAGGTCACATAAACACCAGGTGGCAACAGAGTCCTTCAAGCAACATCACATCTCAGTAAACAAGAACTCACAACTAACCAAGAAGAGCAAACGCTTCACAGCCAAGTCTTTCTGAGGCAACTTGTATTGTGGTGTATTTTAGAAGAAGTTTGTACATTGAGCACGGCAAAAAGAGGAACTTTATGAATCAAATTGCCTCAGGTGGCAGACAGAGGGCAGGAAGGTGGGAGGGTGGGGTCGTGTTTCTGGTGGCACGTCAGTTGGTTTCGTGGCGCCAGGCGAAACCGTTCATTCTTGAAAAAGTATCTGAGAGGATAAAAGTCACAACTTTGAGTCTGATGAGGTGGAAAAACCTCTCTCACTAAGCTCATTGTACTTCATGTAAATCTCCCTTCAGAGGAGGATCAGTGTAGGTTGTGTCATGCTGAGGTTTAGACAGTATGAGATAGCATTGGCTAGTTTATCAGTTTGTTTTTTTTTATTTCCTAGTTTGGACATGTTGAATTAATCTAATCATCTGTGTAAAAGGCATGCAAATACAATAGAGAGCACAATAAAGCAGGTTATCCAAACTACTTTTAGCAAAAGCACAAAAAGGAGTAAACTGTCATGGAGCATATTGGATTTAAATAAGCAGAACATGAGGCATGAAATACTATGCTCCCTTTTGCACATATAAGCTTAAGCTTGTGCTTATTGTCTAATGTGTTATTAGTGTTTGGAAAGTGGAAGTAAGCACAGCGTGGTTTCTTCATGTGACTTCTGGGTGTTAGACGAACAGTTTGTTCTGTTTATGTTGGTGGCATTAAATGCGCGGGGGATTTATTTTAAGAGGTGTTTCACATGTTTGGTAGAAGCTGCTCTGCGTTGTGCAGACATCTCACCACAACTTCCTCTAGTGTAGACAGCTCTGGTTGCATTCACCTCTTTGTGGGAGGAGGGTTGAGTTCGTTGGGTACTGTAAAAAAGAAAAAAAAGTGGTTGACAAACCATGTTTAATTTGCAGTCATAGTTATGAAGCAGAGCAACACGTGGCTCAGAAAAACAGCAGGAGATATTGCTTAGGAGAAGTGAAGAAGGCACAAAAATGACAGACACTGAGCAAAGTCAGACTTGTCAGAGTGACAACAGTTGATGGAGGAAATTCACAGACATATGTTGCAGCCGATAAAGAAAATGCCTGAGATAACCGTTTCTGTCACCGCAGCAAGCCACCAACAGCTGCGCTCTATCACAAAACATTTCCTGTTGAGCAAAACATGAGCAAAGACTGAGCGACAAAACAGTACTAACCCCAAGTTCAAAAGAAACTCATTCATTTCACCTAAACACTTTACTTGGGTGTGTCTTGTGTTTATGTAAATGTATGTGACTGCAGCTAACAAGGTTGCAGCTTGATAAACAGACATAAACGTCTTTGTTTTACTAAGATGTATTGATTGAGGTGACACTAGCGAGACATATATTTGAGCTTCTCCATTTTTTACGTGTTTTATTCCACGTATTTACTTCAAACTTCAAGTTCTTCATTCATTCTTCATTTCTTGTCAAATGTGTATATGTTATTGTACACAATGAATTCTGTTTTTCTTGCCTTTCAGCAGCCACCGGTTTTCAACTATTTCACAACAGAAATCAGCTAATAGAGACTTTAAAGTCTCTTGCGATAGATGTGGGTATTCACAGTGAACATCACGCCTGCATCTGCTGTTGTTACATAATAATCTTGCAGTATGTGCACATTGCACTACAAAACTAGACTAGACTTGGGATAAAGTAAAAATAAAGGATACAAAATGAAAAGAAAATGTATAAAACGGATGACAAACATTTCTACACACCTTGTAGAAATAAGTTTTCTGAAGAACCATAACAGACATTTCAGGCTTCATCTCCACAGGTTGGTTTATAACAGCATGAGTCTAAAGATGGTCTCTTGTGGTCTGTCTGACGAAGTACAAAGATTTTGGTGATCCCCTAACTTCTCCTCCTACCATAACATGCCATTTGTGGTTTTCAGTGAAATGTCTCAACTGTTGGGTGGATTCTCAACTAAGATGCTAAACATGGTAAACATTATGCCTGCACAGCAATTTAAGATTGCCATTGTGCACATATTAGCATGTCAACATTAGCATTTAGCTCAATGCCCAAACCTCATAGAGCTAGTCTGGGAGTTATTTTGCCTCACCATTTTGTATAAAATGTACAAAGATAGAGTGGGGTAAGCACTGTTGTCCCACCTGTAAGCCAGCAGCTGAGGCAGTCACAGAGCCAAATTGAAGACCATGTAAAAGGGAAATGCTGGGATGACGCCGGGATGGTGGAATGGACACTAAACAACACCGAGGCCGCTGTGTTACACACCACAGCTCTGATTCCACAATGCCAACATGCTGTATATTATTACATATATCAAGTGTTGTTAGCCAAGTGTGTGACATTTAACTGTTGTCTAAGTGAAGAGAATCATTGTAAATTAGTCTACTCAAGATGTATGGAAAGCATTTATGAAAGTTCAGTTTTTTTTTTGTTTTTTTTTTGTAGAAATGAACACTCCTCTTTGAAAATTTTATGAGCTGAAAAAAGCAGGTTTGCCAACTGTTTTGAACCCTCTTCAGACCTGAGGATGTTATTATAAACACCAGCTTTCGACATGACCGGATAACAAATTGCCCCGTGTTGACTGAAAATATGGGAATTCAGGCACTCTGCATCACTTGTGTGGAAGTGAAGAACTTGCACTATGCTTTTAAACATTCAGTAATGCTAGAATTTTCTTAAAAAATATATTGTGGCTTCAATTCACATTAGAAAATAATTGGATTTATATGTATTGGCTTTACTAAAGAAGATACTGTATAACATTATGATGTGGACAGCTTGAGCTGTAAAACAGATTATCAGTCATAGAAAAACAGAACTTAACCTAAAACTATTTCCTCAAAACATGGAAAGTGCAGATCAGTATTTCATTACATCCCTGCCTGGGACTGAAGTAAAACAAGAGAGAATAACAGAGGAACTACACCTCACACATTTATAAACTTTATAAAAGAGATGATGAGAGAACTGAAACTTAAGGATTGATTATGTTCCTCTGGAATTTAACAAATTTCCAGACTACGCCTGAAAGTTTTTGTTGTTTGTCAAAACTTCCTCTCAACGTAGTAACAGGAAATGAATATAACAATAATCTGTATCTTATCTATGACAAAGAGCTGGCATTATCCCCTCTGTGTCTATAAGCTTATATTCAGTACAAAATGGAAACAGTGGGGCGGCTTGGTGGTCTAAGATGCATACCAAGGAACCACAGTGTGCCTGGTTTGGTTCCGGTGGGTGACCTTTGTTGTCATCCCCCTCTTTGTTTCCCCTCATACTTCCTGTCTGCCTCCACTGTCTAAGATCAAACAATGGCAAGAAGCTGTAACATGGAGACAAAGACATTATCACAGTTATGTAAAAAACCATTAGCAAAAGGTTTGAATTGACCCAAGGTAAGACTGAACTTTGCTTTGGAGTGGCACTGAATTTCTGAGGCTAAGTTGCTGGCGATGGCTAAATAAGTACAAGACAAGAGTTGCATGTTAGTTGTCCTTAAATGACAATACCAAGTCGAGAGTGTGGCCCACAGAGTGAGTGGGCTAAGCTAACTGCTTGCTGGCTTTGGCTTAATCATTTGCATACAGACATGAGAATGATATCAATCTTCTCATCTGTCTCTCAGTAAGAAAACAAATAAGATATAAGTATCACCAAATAAAAAATGCTGATCTTTTGCTTTTCGTTTGTTGACTAGCTAACATTTATCAACCAAAAGGGTGTAGCAGAAAAAGCCCAGATTATCTTAAATTGAGTGAGGATGGATTTTAGTACTTATGAGTTCAAATTCATTCACATTCATTTATAAAAGGAGGAATGTGTTATTTCTTTTTTCAAATGTCATGAGGGGAATAGTTGCTATTATCAGGATTCTACTGAATTTGTACTGCAAAGATGTGACCAGTCATTAATTCTTTGGGTTGTTTGACCCATGATAGTCATGTGAAAATGTTTTTCACTACCTAATATACCTGTTTTACGTGGCTTAAGAGAACTTTACATGTTATATTCAAATTTGACTGTAAGGACTGAAATAGTCCCAGCATATAGTTCACTAAACCTGAAACATTGGTTTCTGGCGTTGCTTCGCAAGACAAACTGGGACATAGGCTAAAACATTTGCCTATCTGCTGTTGAATTTTCCACTGCCCTATTTGCATCCAGACTTTAGACCAAACAGGTACCAATGCAGGTTTGAACACAGTACAGATGTACAGCTGTAGCTGCAGTCCGTGTATGTTTGCGTCATCCCCAGCTTCCTCTTTTTCTGTGGTTAGCTCAGAATGATGTTGTGACGCTACTCACCAAACTCATCTCAGTACATATATAGTGGTGCTCAGCAGGTTCGTCAAACGCACAGTGGCAGTTGGAGAAATCGCAAGCCCAGCACACATGTACGAAGCATTGTTGCCATGCCAAGTCTAGTCGCATCACCACCAAGGGAGCTGCAGCACCTCAGCATGGACACTGAGAATAAGAAGAGGGGGAAAGACAGGTAAATATTTTTGTTTTAACCAATGTTTAACACCTTCTACAGTATTTCAGAGCAGTGTTGATTACCATGACACGAATATGTCAGTAAAATAAGTGTTTGTTTGGTCAAACAGGGGAGGAAACCTCAAGTCTCGGCTGCAGTGTAGATCGTCTCAAACTGCTAACACTGAGGGGTAAGTGAAGAAAACCCTCCAAGCTGTAAACTAAACATCCAAACTGTTGACTTACTTGTTGCATGTATGAATAACAGTACACCCTTCTTTTGCAGGCTTTGTTTTGAAGAGATGTCCCAGTGGGCACAGTCATTTGAGAGACTTCTGTCGTCCAAATGTAAGTCAATCGATACACAGTCCCAAAGACCAGTTTCATAGTCACTACTGTTTCTTGACCCGTGGCTAACTGCTGCTCTAATTTTTTTCTTCCTGTTCAGATGGCGTGAAGATATTCCAGGCCTTCTTGAAGTCAGAATTCAGCGATGAAAACATTGAGTTTTGGCTGGTGTGTGAGGACTATAAGAAGATCAAGTCTTCCTTCAGGATGTCCTCGAGGGCCAAAAAGATCTTCAAACGCTACATTCAGGCAGAGGCTCCGAGAGAGGTATGCACACAGGTTTTTATAATGCAGACACTCTGACAGCTCTTTTCACAATACTTACCACTACTTCTACTACTAAAGTATTCATCGGTCCTTATCATGTTTTCTCATGTTTACAGATCAACATTGATCACAAGACCAGGGAGCTGATCAGACGGAACATTAAGGCCCCCACCACAGAGTGCTTCAACGACGCTCAGAGGATCGTCTATGGGCTAATGGAGAGGGACTCTTATCCACGTTTCCTCAGGTCTGACATCTATCAGGCTCTAATGGACTCCACATCGGAAACAGTGAAGATGTAAAGAAAATATATAGAGGGGACACTGTATTTATAGAAGCTGGACTGTGAAGCTGAGCCTAATGCTGGACTACCTGAGAGAAGCTCTGGTGTGTGTTTGCTTGTCCTGGGACCACTGCTGGTGATTCTGACCAAATGCACCCAAAACATATCATTTTCAACACATTCATACCCTGCTTTTCAGTTGGAGGAGTTCTGAGGTTGCAGCTGTTTGCTCCTGTAGAGCAAAGGACTTCCCAGAGATGGGACGATTATTTAGTGGAAATGCTGGGGACTTTCTGCAAGAGACACCAGGAAGTGTATGTGGTGCACATAGCACCCTCGACCTAAGATTCAAGTGTGTGAGACAGCACATTTGCACACCATCTTACCTTAAATTCATTGTTATCTCACTAATGCAATAGATAGGTAGATGGTATTAAGATGTAGATGTTTTCTGTTTGTTTGTTTTGTACATTCTGACATCAGTGCTGGCAAACTGAAACAGCTGATATGTTACAACTATCATAATCTATTATAAGCTATGTGTTGAATATATATGCCACAGTGTGTGAATGTGAATATTAAGATGGGTTTGTATATATTTAATAAATAAAATATTACTTGTAAGTTGAAGTCTGAGTAAAACTAATTGTTTTAAATGTACACTGCCACAAATGAGTAAAATCTGTTCTTATCAAACAGCCACAAACAGGTTCCCATGAACCCTGTAGATACACATCACCTTAAAATTCCAGGAAACAACTTAGTCACCAGTTCATTCAATCATTCATTCATTTCTTCGTTCATTCATATACTTACTCACAGTTACAGTATTTACCATCTGGTGGTTTCTATGAGTTTAGAGATGTCTACCTCAGTGTGCCAGGATATCTTAGTCATGTTCTCTATAATACTGAACAGAGTGCAGTGCTTTGAGTCTTCACACGTATTACAGATACGAAGCTACATATTTACAGCTTGCTTAAAATCCTTAGCTTAGCTTAGCATAAAGGTTGGAAACAGGGGAAAACAGCTAGCCTGACTCTGTCCAAAGGTAATAAAATCCACCTAAAAGCGTCTAACGCATTCACTAAGTAGCACACTATATTGCCTTTTCTCTTTTTTTCTTTTTTAATATGTACAAATACAGAATACTTTTGGATAGACCTAGGCTAGCTGTTTCCTGTTTCAAGTCTTTTTGCTAAGCTAACTGTAGTGTCACATTTAGCCTTCTTTAGATTTGTATCACCTTCTTTCTTTTCTTCTTTTCACTCACTGAGCCCCCAGTATATGATATTTACACATGTGTGTGACACATTCAAACTCAAAGATGTTGTCATAGCTGTGTTATAAAGCCAAACTGAACAATTTAAGACGTCTTGCACATATTTTATGCCAGTTTCCCAAAAATCAGCCCAGCACATTTAGTATCTTTGGAACCCTTGAGCCAGAATATGAAACTAAGTTCTGTCTGGCTTCACTACATTTGTTTGTTATGTGGATCAGTGCAGTTTTCAATGTGTAGCGCTGCAGTGGTAATGACAACATGGTGATTTATGTTGATTCTACAGAAACTTTTTCAAATAGTTGAGTATGGGCTATATGAATAAGATAGACTGTTGCATAATGTTCCCACCTACGCAGCTGTTCTTACATCAGCCTTTCATGTGTCATTAGCCTTTCATGCTTATGAATGTGTTTCAAGATCTTCCTGCCATTCTGCGATTCACTCAGGCTTTGTTTTACCATTCTTTCTTTATTCTCCAGTCTTTCATACATAGCAATCTGATTTCACCTTCATAAATTGTTCTTAATAAGTTGGACAGAAGTAAAACTGAAAGGGCATTTATATCTCAAAAAAACTGAGAAAAGGAAGTTGATCTGTGGGAACCCATCAGGTATCATGCTGCTAAAGGTTACAGAAATTAGGAAGGAGTGTTAAGACCTAACTGAACCACCACATCCTCTTTTGACTTCACTTGTGCATCCTTGTGTTTACGCAAGCACCACAATCACACAGGCAGACGCACAAACACAATAGTTTTCAGTTTTTTATAAGTTTTCAGTGTAAAGGCACCGAGGTTTTTGTTGTTTTTGCCAAAAGAGCTTTCAGCAGGATGAGAACAGCCTTTTCACTTCTCACACAGGCTGTCAGCTGATTCTTTACTCAGATGCAGCTGAAGAGTTAAACTGACATGGATGGACCATTGCCTGACTAGTCATCATTTCCTTATTTGCACTTTTCTGTTTATTAGTAACATGATGATCCTGTGATAGGTTAACCATATGACCATGACAAGCAATAAAAAACAAAAAGCTGAGGCCACATATGACGGACCGGATGTTCAAGTTATCACACAATGTAAGACAAAATCACTGACTTAGAAGGTACCTGCTATCCGCTTCATGTATTACTCAGTCACTGAGACCTACATTCAGTTTTATAAAGCAATAGGTCAAACTGCAACATATGTCATGAGACAGCTAGACCTTCCTTTTTGAACCACATGGGCTGCATACAGGAGGTCACTGGATTACTGTGTGATGTTGTATGACCAGTTCAACAAAGGAGGCTTTGTTTCAGGGCCAGGTGAAAAATGTTCCAGAGAGGAAATTTTCCACCAGATAAAAATCTATTTCAGTCAAACATGAAGTTTAAAAAATTCTATTGGTGGTAGAACTGATTAGATCACAAATAATTTGAAACTAAAAAATTCTTCACTATTTGAAGACATTGGGTCTTTTTAAATACTGTTTTTTTTATTACAAGTATGATTTTACATGCGTCTGGGTCAACAAACAAAAGGGCAATTGATGTCACAGAGAGCACAGCAGCGCATGCTGAGAAATAAGAAACTGCAGCCATGCTAGTGACTCTATAAAGCTGTAACACAGTGAAATGTATGGGTGCTCTGCTTACCGTGTTCACCATCACAAATTTAGCATGTTAGCATGCTAACATTGGTAATTAGCATTAAACAAAGTACAGTTGAGGCTGATAAGAGTGTCATTAGTTTTGCAGGTATTTGGTCATAAATTAAAGGACTGAACAAAAGAAAATGTTGATAGATTGACAGCGGTACTAGATGAAAAGTTAAGGAATTGTCAACATTATTACAATTCATCATGAGCGAGACACAAATGTCTGTGCTACCGTGCAACCCATGCAACAGTTTGTGCGACATTTCATTCAAAAACACTAATGTGAATCTTGCAGTGGCACTTGAGGAAAAGTCAGAGGACACCAAAATCATTAGCATTCATCCCATGGGCACCAAGAATGTCTGTACAATTTATTTTTATTTTAATATTTTTCTTTTTTTTCTTTTTTTTTTTAGTCACATGCTGTCCACGTGGAAAAAACAGAAGTGCATTTTTTCATATTTTCATTTTCTGTTTAAACTGAAAGTAGGGCAGACTGTGTGCTCAGTATATTCAAACTTAAAAGTGTTGAGCCTTTTCTGAGCCATAGTTTTAGAAATTAGTCAGTAAAGAGAATGCCAGAAGTGTTCAAAGCTATCATCAGAGCAAAAGGTGACTACTGTGAAGAATCTAAAATTTAAAACATTATCTGGTTTGTTTACCATGCTTTGTTACTTCACTACAATTCCATATGTGTTCCATATGTGTTCCCTCATAGTTTTGATGTCTTCAGTATTAATCTACAATAATAAAGAAAATGATAAAGAAAAACCACTGAATGAGAAGATGTGTCCAAACATTTGACTGGTAGTGTATATCCTATCATGGATCATTTGGAAGACTGGGAGTCTCCCATCCAATTGACCTACAAATCTTTTGACTGTGAGAGGAAGCTATCGAGCACACAGGGAAGACCCACTCGACTGTGCATGTTACATGATACATCCACCTGGTAAACACCGAGCTATTACGGGACTTGCAAATGAAAAAAAAAAAAAAAATCAGCCTTGGTTTTGGCTGCCAGAGCTGTATCATGTAAAACTAATATGTGATTAACAGTATACCCAAATGACCATAATAGTCAAAGTCTCATGCAAATTTAGGCTCTATATTTATATCTGCGGGATATAGGGGTTATATAACTTCTTATTTTAGAACAACACAGCTTTATATGCTGCAAAATGTTACTGAATTATTTGTGAGACTCGTGCAGAGTACAATTGCTTACAATGATAATACTGACGATCAAAGATGATGCTTACTATCACTTGTATTTATTCATACATCAAACAGTAACTGGTCTGTAGAATATTCGGGTCTCCTGTGGCCTAAAAACCAGTGTGATTACAGTGGTTTTATGTAGGTGATGGTGTAACATTTAGCAGACCTAAATTAAACTGTTTTGCTTCTCTGCCCCGCCTGTGTGAACACAACCTCCTCCGCAAGACCTTAATAATAATGTGTGCACTACAAAAACATCCATATTTAGTCATGTGCTCTCTTTCTTAGTTTTTAGGTCAAATTTATAAGTAGGTGAGTTAATTTTATTTGTTTGTTTCATGTATTTTAGTCTTATGTTTTTAAACCAGGAAGAATTTATAAGCTTGATATAAGATTGCATTTTAATTCCTATTAGTGGTTTCAAATAAAATGTAAACTTTTCAAACCCATAGTTTGCTTTTAGGTTAAATACTTAATATAATATTGTTTTTACTTATACCTAAAATCATGATAAACATTTAACCTCATTCAGTTAGTGGTGTAATGCAGTGGTTGAAGATGAACAAATGGTCTATTTCAGGGGGAAAAATCCACAAAAATCTAAATATTTGTTTTTCTAATGTTAAGCTTTTTCCTAACAATGACTTATGATTAAAAGAAGAATTAAGATTAAATAATTATGAAAGCACTTATAATAACCTTGAGATAATGTGCCATAATTGTGATTTTTTTTTCTATATGAATCACTGGCTTTTGTTTTCAAAAAGACATATAACCAGTGAAAGAAGGGGTTGCAAAAAGACATTGTTTTGGCTTTGTTTTGAGGTGTCACAAGACTGAAATGTTGGGAACTGATATTTCATGCACTCAGTATCTAAAATCATATATTACAAGATAGGCCTAAACACTAAGGTTATGAACTGTGGACCGAATAGGACAGGAGATTTTACTGATTTATTCAGGCTACCACTTTTTTAAATAAATCAGGTCATTGATTAAGATTATTGTAACTAAATGAGGGTCTACTCTGTGCATGATTTTTCTGTTAATGGTGTTGGATCAAGTACACTTACCTACAGAGGTAACTGTACTCAAAGCATACTTTTTCTTGCTTTCAAAGGTCAGGTCATAAAAACTTTAACAACACACTTTTGGGTGTGCATGAGGTTGCAGGTTTTCCCACAGCAACTTCCTGTTAAACACAGCCCAGTCTGGTCCTGCAAACCACATGCTAATTCATGCGCATCATGTCCTTGTTTCAAGTTCAAGTTCAGACTTGCCTATACCGGTTTTTCTTTGGTTTGTGTGGTCTGTGTAGTATTTCATTCACAATGATGTTCTGTTCATATAGTTCATACTCACTTTCCCTTTACTGCAGAGCACACATTCACTCTCTGTTTTTGCATGGTGCCCAGACAATGTAATCCACTGACTTTGGTGATCCCTGACTTTTCTCTTAGTGCCACCAAAAGACTGACATTTGTGGCCTTGAGTTTAATGTCCCACCAAATGTTGAATGGATTGCCAGGAAAGTCAAATCACTCATTTCCTGGTTGGAACAGATCATAATAACTCCCCTTACTTTTCATTTAGCACCGTCAGCAGGTCTAAATTTGAATTTGTTCAGTATGTCAGTTTGTTTTTAACCAAATACCTGCAAAATTAATCACATTCCCACCAGCCTCAGCTATACTTTGCACTTACAACTAATTAGCAAATATTACCTTGCTAACATGCTAAACTGAGATGGTGAACATAATAAAACATAATAAAATTTTACTTGACCTAGCATCTGCATGTTAGCATTGTTACTGTGACCATGTCTGCATGCTGACATTAGCATTTAGCTCAAAGCAGCACTGTGCCTACATAGAAGCAGAGCTGCTGACTTGTAAAATCTTTAGGGACAATATCACAATTAAGTCACAGTGTTAACTGGAGGCAAAACAGAGGAAAACCTGGAGGCAGCATTTTGTTAAGGTTAGTGAAAGATCGTGAGGTGGTCTAATACTTCACAAAAGCTTCACAATGACTTCAGACACAGCATTTCTATCTTAACCAAAACCTAAGTCTTTCCCCAACTTTAACCTGAAGTGCTTCTGTTGCCTAAACCCAACCACAGACAGGACTTTGGATTCAAACCCCAGTCTCGAGTGTGATGGTTGTGTGCTTTGTAAATCTGCCATCTACACCAACCACCTCCTTGTGAATCTGCATTAAAGTTGATAGTGACAGTGTGATAAAAATGGAAAATTTGTGTGTACACAAATCAATAAATTACATTTCTTGAGTATCTGATGAACTGCTGTGAGACTGGGTTGTATGACGTCTGTTCTTCTGATCTTATCCATCTGATTGAGATAAATTAACAGAATTTCTAAGTTTGTGAGTTATTATTGCCATTTTGGATGATCTCCTTCCATTCGTGGTGGCTTATGTCTCAAGCAAGTTTTGGTTATCTGTTTAAGTGCTGCTTCTCTTACAGTTCTTAAGAGGCATTTGTCAGATTGGTGAGAAAGTAACTTATGTGTTTTACTTCACTGTCATTACTCTGGCTCCAAAGAGAGCATGCACTGCAGTAAAATATCTCATTAGTACTCACAATAACTAATTTAATGCTTGTAGGTACAATTCTAAAACAGGCTTTAATTACCTTCCGAACAAACATAAGACTCAAATCATTTTATACAAACATACTGTACCTGTGATTTATATGATCAGAAAAACACAGACTGGATCTGTGAACCACTGTAACAAAAAACAATTTGAATTCAACCCAGGTTTATACTGCTGATATTCAGTTGTCCGTTTCAGAAAACAACTTACTTATATCACAACTTCTCATGTTACACTGGCAATAATATCACTTTCAAAAACACAGTTTCAAATACACAAACACAATTATTTTAATGATCCTAACAAATTAATATTGATCCTACAAAGAGGCATATCACTTTTTCTTCAAGGAAAGCTCCTTTGTTAATTTCATGTAATTATCCTGAAATTAAAAGCATTTTAAAGAAACTCAGATGTAATTAGAATACCATTATATCAAGAAGCAGCAAAGATAGTGGAGAGGGAATAATCCAGAAACTGTGAAAGTAAGACACAGGGAACAACATAGAAAAAGCAAAACTAGAAAAAGATATTTGTGACCACTTGACCTGTGACTAAGAATAGCACAGACTTGAATGGTGAGCTAACTGACGTAGAGACTGGATGACTTTCAACAGCCGATGTAATGCTTTTAACTGTGGAGAATGCGATGGGGGTTGTGATACACAGACAAGTTTTGTTCTATATTTAAACATTAAGGAAGAGCACAAGGTTTGACGCACTTTGTGTATTCATGTGGCTCCTTGTAATTATGCAACAATCAGCCTGTCTATTAACAGAGGTTAAAGATAGCCAGACTCAAGAGAGGGAAAATCTGCTGAGGCCTGTGAGACACAGTGGTCTCTTGACATCACTGTGAGATTTCACTGTGGTTTTGACTCTCATCAGTGGGAAGTGATAGTCACGATTAGGTGGAGAAGTTGTACAGTTTGAAAACTGAAATTTAAGGAAAATTCTTCTGGTGATTCAATCGCATCATGCCTACTGAGAGACACCATCAGATTACAGTTAACAGTCAGTAGTGTAATTCAAATGCAACAATGAATGGACTCTCTAGGACAACTCTGGATCACCAGGACACAAAGAGAATGTAAGTCCAATATGTTTGGTTTGTAATGCATTGAGCCTTATTTTGGTTGTTTTTGTCTACACCTAGGTCTGACTTATATATTCCTGTCATTTTACTCACTTGCAGACGTGATGCATGGAAATCCAGAATACATAACTTCATCCAGAGTCCATTACCATGGAAGAAAATCACCAGGTGAATTTTAATTTGACCATGCTACATATCAATATTGTATTGTCTAAAATTGTCTTTAAAATGTAAACAAATCCAAAATCCTTTTTCCTTCTGTCTACAGACACAGAATAAATGAAGCAAGCCCACTGGGAGAATCTCTTGAGACACTTCTTTCCCAGAAACGTAATTTTCATCTGCTTTCAAGCAATACAAAACTAATATCACGGTTGGTTATCTTTATAATGAAGTTATGTTCTCTTGTGTTACAGATGGACAAAAAGCATTTCGGGACTTTATGAAGTCAGAGTACTGTGAGGAAAACCTGGACTTCTGGTTTGCATGTCAAGAGTTCAAAACCTTTGACAGTCAAGAGGAGCTAACACGGAGAGCAGCAAGGATTTATGAAGAGTTCATCAGTGCAGAGTCGCCTAGACAGGTAAAAATATACTCAACCGGAAGACTGGATCATAAGGGGATAGCTGTTGTGCGGCAAAATTTGTTAGAACCTGAATTGTTTTATTGAATGTGTGTATTGCAAGAGTGACAACAAGCACAATTTTCTAGAAAAAAAGCTCAAGCAGTTAAAGACCTAAAAAAAAAATATTGACCTGTGTCATTAACTGTGCATTAACCACAGCAAAATAAATAGTTACTTTCCGACTGTGGTGATGATGCAGGTGGCTGCACATACTGTTCAGCATGTACCGCATGTTCTCCTCTTTAAGCTGTGCTTTGCTTTACATGTCTTTACAGGTAAACTTAGATTTCTACACGAGAGAGCTCATCAGCCAGAGTCTCCAGCAACCAAGTCCATCATGTTTTGTTGCGGCACAGAAGAAAATCTACAGCCTGATGGAGAACGATTCCTTCCCACGCTTCATCCAATCTGAACAATACAAAGTCTTATTTGATGCAGTTTCTAAACAGAGAGGTCTTGGGAAGCAGCAGCAGGCCAGACACAGAGCATACACTTCCCCTTGCCTCAAAACGTTTCCTCAACAACATAATGTTTGACAAGACTGAAAGCTGTGCCAGTGAATGGTCATACTATGCTGCAGGGCATTGCCATATAGGTGCACACTGAATGCTGGATATATTTTGAATGTTAAATTTAATATTTATGAAATGCATATGGCCTGTTAAATGCATAAGGACTGTTGTGTATTTTGAGTTTTCACTTAAACAATATGTATTTTTAAAAATTAGATGATCCTGACATGCAGACATCATGAAGCACTGCAATGCTACAGACTTTATCTTTTGTGTTAAAATAATGAAAACTGTCTTCATGGGTGTCATAAAAAAATGCATCCTGTTTTCACAGTTGGTGTACTACTGCCACCCAGTGGTGACTTGGAAAACCTGCAAACAAAAATAAATTTTGAGCTACTTGGCGAAAGATAAGTTATACAGACTGTGTGTCATTATGAGGAAAAAGCGATAATTTCCGAACTCCTCAACTGTTGACAACTGAAATGACATGCACCAGAAAGACACTATCAAGATGTTACCAACAGTAACTCTGTATTCATGGAGGTTTGGTTTCAACTGTAACCTGTTGTATATTATATATCCAAGTCAGTTTTATTTTTAAAAAATCCTAAGTAGATCAGACAAATTCATTTTATTTCGGTCCTTTTGAAGACACATCTTGAAAATCCATTCATCCATCCATTATCTATACTGCTTATCTGTTAAGGATTGTGGGGGGTGCTGGAGCCTATCCCAGCTGACATTGGGCGAGAGGCGGGGTATACCCTGTACAGATTGCCAATCAGTATAGAAAGGCCTGAGAGCCTTACTGCATTATACTCCATTATACTTTGAATTGTCAAATGATGCCTGAATTTGAAAAAATGATAACTTCACAGTGGAGGAAATCCAATCTTGGACATTTGAATGTTTTATTGATGCGTTTTCTCTTTATGCAAGGATAATGTGTTTAATTTAATCTGTGTCTGTGCCTCTTATTACTTTTGTCTCTTGTCTTGTTTTTTTGTGTGTCTGTGTAGGTATGTAAGTAAACGAGTAAACAAGAATTATTCTGTTTGTTTATCTTTGTTCCACTTTTAATTTGATCAGTTTTATTTTTAACCAATTCATACATAATTTACCTGAGCAAACTTACCTTTTACACCTGTTATGTTACAGTCTGCAGGTACCATAATGACTCATACATAATTTATGCTACGCTCATGATTTTCAAGTATTTCCTCTTTAGTTAAGTTTTTTCCCCCTAATAATCATTAGTTAAAATCTGATAAAACTGTTCTTGAATCAGTTCTTTGCCTGTGGTCACACACACAGGCACTGCTTCTTTCAGTGACCACTGCCATTGTTGTAGGTGAACCAGCAGTCAGTTAGATCAACCTGTCCCACATCTGGATCTGTCCCGGCACAGATGTAGTGTCCTAGCAGAAGAGGAAGAATTGTTACATGGGCTGAGTTAAGACTCAAGTTATAAGTTATCTTACTGATTCTTGCTGTGGCACCAGTATGGTTGATGGCTAACCAAACTGTAGCAAGCACCACCCTGAGCAGTAACAAAGATGATCAGAGTTAGTCCACATAGAGTCCAAATATTTACCTCTATCAGCCCCAGTCTGAGGATTTTGTTTGCTATCAGGTGATTTAGTTTTTCTTCACCTGTTTGGAAGGCACTAGTAATTGTCTGTCAATATCAGCACGTTACATCAGTGGGTTGTCATGTGAAAGAATGAGGAGAGGTGTTTCTTACCATCAGGTGATGCATCTTTTTAACTGTTCCACTTCCAGGTGGCAAGTCTAGGGACAGGTTCGTGACATCCCACTCTCCAGTGGATCCTGCTCCACACCTACATATTGACCAGATAATGCAGTTATATTTCAGTTGCAGAGGTCATGAATACAGTATGTGTGTGACGCCAAATGCCAAAAGAGTGCTCGTGTCTGAGGGGTGCCCCCCTGTGGCCAGATGTGTTTATCTGGAAATGAGGCAGATATCTGTCATCTGATCAGGTAATTAAAAAATAATCTATGCCACCAAAGGGAATAGCAGAGGTCCTTTGGAAAAAACATCATTAACACAGTGTAAAGATTGATATTCCAAGTCTAAAAGAAATGAAAGCTACGTGTCAGAGTTTTACGGACAAGTTAAATCATAAGGAAGGATTTTTTATGCATCCTTAATTCGCCATGTTCACTGGACCAGCCTTTAATAGTCCAAAATCAGTCTCCGTAATGTGTCCTGTGGAGCTGATCAGCAGATTACAAAGGAAGGAAGCAGAAAAATGTGTCATGTTAGATTAAAAACCAGCCTGAAACCTGAGGCTATGATTTAGAAAAATATCAAAAGACAGACAGTTTCTGTAAAAGGTTCGACATGTGATGCTTTTCTGCACTCCACAGTTAAAGAGTGGTTATCTGAGTTACTGTGGTCTGTCAGCTCCAACCAGTCTGATCATTCTCCTCTGACCTCTCTCATTAACAAGGTTTTAGTCTGGAGATCTGCTGCCCACTGGTTGTTCTTGCCTTTTGCACCATTGTCTTTGAGAGCAATGGGTAAGCACTCAACATTATCATCTTCTTCACAAGCACACCAAGAATGTGTCTGCGTTTGCTCCATAAATGCAACACACAGTGGAATCAGTAAAAGTACCATTTAAAGTCTGGTTTGGTAACAGCATAGTTCAGTTATTTAGTGTCAGTCTTTTTCCTGAGGGAGGGAGTTTAAAGAGTGTGTCCAGGGTGGGACTGATTGGAGATGATCTTGAGTGCACGCCTTTTGGCCCTGAAGGAGACAGACTGTGATGAACTGTGGGCGGAGAACCTGACCATCAGCTAATTATTCTGTCAAAGGGGGTCAGTTAATGGATATTTTGCTAATACATTCTAAAAAGTATTGTGTTGGGTGGGAGGGAAGTAAATACTTCTACATGGATGCGTGAAGTTTGAACTGTCAAAAGTAAAACCAGTGTTTCACTACTACTTCACTACTGAGAGTGGGAGAAAAGGGGAGGGAGAGAGGGATGGGGCTGCGTGTGATGGTACTCCGTATCCCAACATCCATAGCGGCACCGCCCCTGGTTATCTCACTGACGGTCAGGGGGGAGGCCTTTCTGCATCTAGCCACATCAAAAACTTGAGCACCCTGCGCATATATTGGGGTAAGTTCGTGTATATATTGTGTAGTTCCCGACCGAAATGTTTCGATGAGCAGACACTATTTGGTAGCGATAAAACCGACACAGTTTGGTCAGGGTTGTCGTAGCTAAGGAGCCAGCTGCCCATCCAAGGCGAGCTGCATCAAGCCGCCTAGCCCAGCTTTCCGGTGCCCGGCCAGGAAAAACCTCAGATGTGGGAGTTGATAGTTTGTGGTTGCAGGAGACCGGGTGGCTAACAATACTTTGCAGCTACAGCTAAGAAACCTTGGGGGTACACTGGATATATTTTACTACATTACTAGCTATATAACTATTTAATATGAATATGACATTATTAAACTCGGGTAAGCCAGATGGCTAACGTTAACTAACTTCGCATTGCCCAGACTGCCTTCCTTTGCTAGCTTAACTAAGTTAGCAACCTGAACTGGTAACGTTCGCTTACTTGAGGTTGGCAAGCTAGTTAGCAGCTGAGGTTTTCGCTTTTAATGCGTAAAACATAAACATTATGTGCTGTCACGCTTTCTACCATCATCTATAAACAGCTCAGTGTAGCTTGTATCTGCCTATGTGTATCATCATGTCCTGTAATCGGCTTTAAGCTATTTATGTCAGTGCACAGAGGCAGTGAGTAAGTAATGTTGCTAGCGAAGTTAACGTTATCTGGTGCTCATGGGGAGACTCTGATGGGGCATGTATCTCCACAGCAGTTTACTGGAGCTCAAACATGGCATCTTCAAATGTAATTTTTCATGCTGCTTAATCCTATGTTACAGCAGCACCATTATTGGGAAAGTAATTCAGGCACAATTCTGTTAATTTCAGCTGTGGTTGATTGATTGTTAGTCTATTGATTTATTTTGATCAGTGTTAGTTTTATCTGATGTGTGGCAAAGTTTAAAAAGTTTTCTTAATTAAATACCAACTACCCATTGTGGCCAGTGGATATTAAAGTAAGTATAACTCCATTTCACCACTTTCTGTTTCAGGCCTTCTCTAGTATTGCAATGGAGCCATCGGGAAGTACTACAATAGCTTCATCAAACAACCACACCCAGAACTCAACAGGTGGTGGTGGCTGTCTATGGGAGGTCAGCGAAAAGGCCAGACTGTGCCGCTTCCTCTGCTATGGCTCGGAGGGAGACATATACACTGCCAGGGAGGAGGGTCGTGTCAGCATGGAGAGCGCCGTAGCCCTCCTGTCCCTGCTTCAGGAGGGCCGGGGTGCTGAGGTGGTCGAGGAGATAAAAAGGTTCACTCAGGATGAGCGAGCTGTCAGGCTCGGCCCCTCCTTCTTTGCCTTGGCTTTATGCACTCAGCATTCTGAGCTGAAGACAAGGCAGGCAGCGTTCAAAGCCCTAAAGGAAGTTTGTCGGGACCCTGCCCATCTGTTTTCTGTCATCCAGTACAAGAAGGAATTGAAAGAGGGCATGAAGTGTGGGATTTGGGGACGCGCCCTGAGGAAAGCAGTGTCTGACTGGTATAATGAGCAGGATGCCATGAGCCTGGCTGTGGCTGTGACCAAATGTAAACAGAGAGAGGGGTGGTCGCACCAGGATCTGCTCAGGCTCGCTCACACCAAACCAGCTAATGAAGGTGAGTTTACACAGGTTGCATAATTCACTGCTGTTTACAGGGAACGGACAAAAATAACACTTTGCATTATAATATCCCTGCTTTGCAATAAGTAACTTACAAAGGTCATAACACACTTTTTTTCAGCTTTTTGGGAAAGCTAGACACAGTAATTCAGGGGATTTTTTTCAGGTCATTGTAGAATTTATAGGTATTTAAAGAAATGTTCTGTTAATTATCTTTAAGTCACTGTTGGACATGGTCCTCTGATGACTACCAATTTATTGTCATACATTCAAAAATGTTTTCCTGTGCTACATTGCAATTATGCAGTGTCTGTGACCCCCGTCTCTGTAAAAAAGGCAGGGACAACTGCAAATTGGAAAACCATTCAAGTTAAATATCTATTAGCAGTATGTGCAAGCTTTAATAATGCTCTGACAGTCACCACTTGATTGATTTCACCAAGTGTTGAAAATGCTACAAAGTTATGTAATGTGAGAGGGGGAAATGCCTCACAAGTCATGATGATAAACAAAAAACCAGATACTTGTCAGCACTGACAGAGTAACTTAGCACTGCAAACTGCAGCCTCACAAATGGCCATCAAGTTAAATTAATGAAAAAAAAAAGCATTATCTTCACCAGCTTCTCATTAACTGCATTGCTAATATGTTGTAAGATTTATTGTTATGTCTGGCCTGACCCTGTGCATTTGTAAACCTGTCATGACTAACAATGTGCAAGAATTACATCTACATCCTGACTTAGATTTAAAAAAAACAAAAAAAAAACAGTGCAGTTTCAGTCAGACTGTAATGTTCATATCTTTGTGTTTTCAGCAATTGCCTTGATCAGCAAATATGTAACAAAAGGATGGAAAGGAGTCCAGGTTGCTTACGCAGACAAAGAGAACTCAGAGGAGGTTGTAAAAGTGCTTTCATATCTTGAAGTGGTGGAGAAGGTCAAGCACAGTTGTGATGAAACAGAGGTCATCAATTTAATAGAGGAACACAAACTAGAGAGGGAGCAGCTCCTAACAGACCACCTGAAGTCCAAACAGGTGAGTGTGTGTGTGTGTACTTTTAACCATATTTGTGAGGTTTGAAAAACAAAGAGTGCACTATACTTGTGGGGTCCAACAGCTTCATGGGGACCAGTATGCTGGACCCACAAGTTTAAATTGCTTTATGAGGGTTAAAACTTGGTTTTAGGGTTCAGGTTAGGGTTAGGGGTTAGTCATTCACTTGTGAAGGTTAAGTTTAGGGTAAGGAGCTAGGGAATGCATTATGTGAATGACGGGTGTGTGTGTGTGTGTGTGTGTGTTATTTTTTTCATGAGATTTTGACTAATGGATTGTTTTCAGAGTTTCCTTTGTCGTTGTCATTATTAAAATGACGTTACATACCAATGATACTGTTTCCCACACATCCCATATCCAGCACCACAGAATTGGCTGCAAAACAACTGCTGCACTGTCAGGGTATTTGTTATTTGGAAACTATGTTTTCTCATCAGTAGAACTGAAAAATGCACCACTCTGGCTTCACTTTGCATTTGCATTTGCATTTCCCTGCAGACTTTTCAAAGACAGTGAATATGGATTTGAATGTTTGAATGAGTTGCCTCAATAAATACTAGATATGGGAAGCGCTGATTGGAAGTGCATCATCTGGAATGAATCTTTTAAGGAACTATGTGGTTATGTTTTTTTTTCTGGAGGTATGGAGAGCTTTGTTGAAGGAAATGCCTCTCCACTCAGTGCTAAGAATCTTGGGTAGGATGACGTCAAACAAAATTCTTGAACCGGGAGGCTCAGAAACACAAGCTGTATGTGACAGAATCCAGAGCGAGACAGCACTAAAGAAGGTAGGACCTGTGGATATTTCAGATTAATTTAATTTGCAGCTGTATTTTTTGATAAAACAACACAGTGTTTGAGTATTTGATGTCTGTCTTGTAATTGCCAGGCAAAGATCCACCCTTTCAGCATACTCTTGGCTTCAGAGAACTACAAAAGAGGCCAAGGCTATCAGGGTAAAACAAAATGGGAACCAGACAGCAGCATCCTCAGAGCAATGGACTCCGCCTTTTACAAGAGTTTTATGGTAGGCTCTTTCATTTCCACAGCCTCTCACAGACCAAAGACGACAGTGACCAGTAGCATTAGAAAACACAAATAATCTCTTGTGCTGTTGTATTTCTTTCCTCAGAATGTGGAGCCTGTGGGTAAACGCTTTGTAGTGGCAGTAGATGTGAGCACGTCACTGAGCAGCGTTGTCCCAGGGACGTCAATCAGCACTGCTGTTGCTGCTGCCGCCATTACCATGGTAAGACACTGCCAGAGCTAGATAGCTTCACAGAGTGTGGGTTAATTGTTGTTGCAGTTGGAACAGCTGTGTCTGTGAGCAGGGCTCGGACAGCCCCATCTTTGGAGGAAGCCTGGGTCAAGGAATTGGTCTGTTGACGCATGCTGTGGATTCCTGCGAAATTCCTTCCATAGCGTGATTATCGTAGTCCCTATGCCCTACAGGAGTTATTAGCTGAGATGTGCGTCATCACAAGGACGATTCTCCGATTTGTTGAGAGAATTGTAATATGAGAGAATAATTTAGTTGTTTTGTTGTGCTGCGTTTTATGTTTGCATATATGAGAGAGATGATGTCACGCTTTTCTTTTCACCTTTGTGTCTGGTGCAGATTTTTGCGAGGACAGAGGCGGATACACAAGTGCTGGCCTACTCTGAAGGAGCTTTGGTTCCATGCACTGTGTCTGCTGACATGACTCTTGCCCAAGCAACAGTTGAACTGGTTAAGGTAAGGCTTGTCACAGCATCAGAGTAAGAAATGAATTAGTTACTGATCAGTATATTTTAGGAATAAGATTTATGTCTATTAACTGCACAATTTTTACAAATGATCTGTTTAATTTTGTGAATTCCGTTGGCAGGTTAGTTGTTGTGTTCACATGTGACTTCACTGAACATATCTTGCTCTTGAATTCTGACCTTTCCCCCACATGTTCCAGATCCCGGGTGGGAGCACAGACTGCACTCTTCCCATCATATGGGCCACAGAGAATGGGAAAGCTGTAGACATGTTCATCATTCTGACCAACAACCCACTGTGGGCGTTTACTGCCAGTCCAGTGGAGTCTTTACAGAAGCACAGACAAGTACATTTATTCATTTAATTGACTCATCTCCTCTTGTTCAAAATTGTTTTTGAAAATAGGATTACACAACCACCAGGTAAAATGAATTTGCAGTTTGATGGGTACAGACTTAATCAGACAAATTGGATGAGGGTCCTTTTCACATCTATATTAAAGCTGATCACTGGGTTTTCATTTCCAGGATGGCATTTGACGAGTACACAGTTTGTTGTTTTGTGTTGCTATGTTAGATAGACATTATAATAGGACACTCTTTTCTGTTATCTTGTCCTGACTTTACATGTCTTTATAAGACACTTAAAGACTGTTAATGTTCTGTTAACTATTTTCATCAACAGCAGTAGAATTAAGGGCCAGTTTTCAACTACAACTTTTGCAAAAAAAAAAAAAAAAAAAAATACATTTCACTTTTAAAAAATGAAATGTTATATTTTTTCTATGTGCATTTTCTCAACAGAAATCAGGGGCCAATTCCAAGTTGGTGATGTGTGGGCTGACTTCCATCGGACATACCATCGCAGACACAGAAGACAGGGGTTTAATGAACATCTGTGGCTTCGACCTTGGAGCTTTGAGCGTCATTCGTAACCTAGCCCAGGATCTGATCTGATAAAGTATTGGGACTTCGTCTTGGGATCAAGGGGTTAGAGAACAAAAAGAAGGCACAAAGTGGACCAACGTGGCTCACTTAGCATGTAGAGTGCCCTAAAACAGCACTAATCCAAAAGATGTTGACATTTACAATTCCAATTTCTCTTTTTGTATCGCTCACAAAGTCAATTGTCAAAGTGTCCAGCGGGCTGGACAACACTCTAGAAATGTTGTGTGCATATATTTTTTTCTGAAATTTAAAAGGAGGTGGTATGACATGATATGACATTGCACATCATGTGAGTTAAGGTGCAAACAGCACTCTGTGTGACAGGCTGTTCAGTGCTGTGACAGTTCTTAGTGAGACACTAACCCATTCGATAACGAATTCCACTCATTTATAGCAAGATGTTGGCAGATTAAATAAGAGAAAAAGTGTAGGAGTCAGAAAGTTAGAAGCTTAGTGGAATGGTAGGGTTATTTTAAGGGGATTTATTGTAGTTTCTAGTATGTTAACAATGGTATGATTTTAGCAGGTTTGATGTGATGGTAGAGGAGCTTTCAATTTGAAAACCTGTCCCTCTGTTTTATGTAGCATTATTATAAATTATTAACAGATATATAAAGCAGATGAATTGAAACTAAGCACCAAAAGTCAACAGAATACCTTACAGGTTTTCTGGCTATTCTGTTAAGTTCTTTGATTTATTTGACCAGAGAGGTTTTTTTTTTTTGTAAGATTAATGTCTAGATTTCTGTTTACACAACTCTTGCCTTTAGCTTAGCCACAAATTTTAGTTGTTGTATTAACATTTGTTTTCCCCTAAGCCAATTCTTATTTTAAAACTGAGTTGTCTATTCTGCTCTTGTGGAATTTATTCTATAAAAGAATACCCTTGGTGCTCTTAAATGTCATGATACATTTTTTGGTGGGGGTGCGGGGGTGGGGTGGTTATTTGGGTCATGCGTAATTATGTTTTCCTTTGTGAGACAATGATGCCAATGTTTGGGACTGTAAGTCGGTTTACTGTAAGTTGGAGAAACAGACTTGTTCTCATATTTTAGTCTGAAGTCTATGCATCACAATTGGGATTTTACTGTATTATTGTTATGTCCAGGAAGGACAAATCATAGCTATTTAACAACTGTTTACTGAGACTGAATCTGCTAGCAGAGTAATGATTCTGTATTTCTGATGTAAGCATGTTCGATATGCAAAAACTAACCGATAATTGCTACCTTTCTGGAATTAAATGAATTGAATGTACTTTTTGTAAAACATGTAACAGTAGAGATTTAAATTACAATGCTTTATATTTCTTCAGACAGAATAAACACACACTAGTTACAATGTTCAAGGGCCCAGTTAATTTTGGGGAAATGCAGGAAAACGACTACAGTGGTGCTTCTTGTTTTAGTCAACAGCAAGTGCTGTAATTACTGACAGCATTCATTAAACTTGTCACCTATCATTCATTCTTGTGAAATTCAGTCTTTATGAAGAAAAATAAACTCCTGACCATGTTACTGTGAAGGATTTTTGTCCGCACATGCTGAAACTGTCATTTTCAATGTTAAGACAATGTCCACTGTCTTTTTGGCCAAAGGTCAAAATGCTATGAAGCTGAAATATTTGTGTAATATGATTATTGATACAACGTTTTGTAGTTGAATGTCTGGCACAAGAGATATTATGAAGTTTGGTAGAGCACAAGTCTTTCACCACCATGGTTAACTTTATCCCATCCCATTGTCTGTTGTATCCATTTTGCTTAACATATAACATAAGTATTTGACTGTAGTAGCAATGTAAATCTCTAATAAACAGTTTGCTGCTCCTCAGATATTGTTGTATTCTTGGCTCTCTGTCTCTATCTGAATTTCTTGATGTTAACATTACTTTGACTGTGACTGTGACCCGTGTCCACCCAGTGGAGTCTTTGACCAAGGCACCAGGACTCCTCTAGTACTGTTTCTATCAGTCAACATGAAACTAGTCAAAACGAAGAACTGTGTTTATCAGCGCTGGAAATGAATTCAACCTGGTATTTGACAACCCTGTAACCAAGGGTAAATTGGTGTTTTAAAAAAGTTTAATTCAGATCAGGCATCCTGCGAGGCAACATGCTGTTGATAACTGGGGGCCTTGCAAACACACTACAACAAGACAAGTGAAGATGGCGGATGTGTTGAGTGTTCTTCGTCAGTATAACATCCAGAAAAAAGAAATCGTCGCTAAAGGAGATGAAGTTATTTTTGGAGAGTTCTCTTGGCCGAAAAATGTCAAGACCAACTACATAATCTGGGGGTATGTCAGTGCTAAAAATATGTATAAATGGCGTTTGCAGGCCTGCAGCTGAAGCTCATCGGTGCCTTGTGCTGTTGGTTACGGCGGAAGGCTCGCTAGCTATCCCATGCTAAGATGCTAACCTAACTCCTCTTCTCGTTGTTGTACTTAAAACTTTAAGCACTTTTGGCTACTTTGGGGTGATGGTTAAATATTGTAGCCTGGACCACAGAGCCTATTTGCTAGCCTTCATGGATTTTACTTTATTTTTTCAGTAACTTGAAACATATATATATAAGAGATGTACAGCTAAACTTGCAGTAGTGATGTGATGCTAACTAATTAGCGACATTGGCTAGCGCTTAGTTGTGTTCCCATGGAGTCAGGGGTCCACTGGATCAATGGGAAATACTTGGGTTTTTTGTATCTGCAACCATGACTATAATCAGTTTTAATGTCGGTGCTAAAAGCTTTGCTCATGTAACGTAGAACATGAAGTCGCACGAGGATTAGAAGATTAGCCAACCTAATATCTGTTGATAGTTCCTGCCTGTTTGACATCTTGACTTGCGCCTAAATGTGTTTTATTTGTTATAGTTTTATGCAATTTACATACAGCTTGCACTTTGCAGCAGTGTGTACATCATTAATCGTATGTTATGGTGGGCAAATAAATTTGAGGTCCGAATGATTTTTTTCCTGTTTGTCTTTGCTTGTGTTTCTACCTTCAGTACTGGTAAAGAGGGCCAACCCAAAGAGTACTATACTTTGGACTCTATCTTGTTCTTGCTCAACAATGTACATCTCCCGCATCCATCCTATGTGCGAAGGGCTGCAGTAAGTGCCAAAATGCTACAATTTGTCTGTGACAGTCCTTCATCGCATAGTAAAACATTACTTGAGGACAAGCCCCTCAACTTACCCAAATACCCAATTTCAAATTTACTCACAGCCGCCCAGACTGTGTTTTTGGGTGACACAATTGTTTGTTGTTTATAGACGGAGAACATCCCCGTTGTCAGACGACCTGATCGAAAGGGCTTGCTGTCATATCTCAATGGCGAAAGTTGTAAGTAACACTTTTGAGATCTATAGTGATTGTATATTGTGTTTCTAACACATTTAAGGTGTTTACAACTTGTTTCCCCATATGTGTACTAGTTAAGCATGTCAGCATTATTGTTGTGATTTTGTTTTATAGGTTTTGACTCACTAAATATTAGGTCTCATTGTTTGAAGCCCTTTGAATAGGAACCTTCATACAGATCTAATAACTAATAAGGAACTATAATGTGTTATCTGATTTTGTCCATTTACAGCTACATCAACAAGTATTGACAGAAGTGCACCTATAGAAATAGGTTTGCAACGGCCAACACAAGGTAAGCTCACACTATATTTGTTTGGCTGTAGCTTAATCATTATTATCATTAGCATTTTTATTTGAAACTAAGATTGTAATAAAATATTTTGAACTTTTGCTGCTATCTACAACTTTGTCATATTTTTAACAAATGTTTTGTATTGAATTCATGCCATTTCTGTGTGGACCGCTGACACAAAACCACAGTGAAATAATGCAGTTGTTTTGTTCTGCTTTTCAGTCAAAAGAGCAGCTGATGAGGTATCTTCTGAAGCCAAAAAGCCAAGGATTGAGGTAAGTTAACAGGAGTACCATAACTGTTTCTCCACATCAAGTAACAGCTTAAGTTCACAGAATGTGTCATTGGTGGAGCTGTAAACAATAAAAAGATTCTCATATATTCACATTCCCAAAATACTCGCAACAACATGAGCCAAGAGAACAGTTTTATTTGAGAGGGCTGTTAAATTTTGATTAAATATTATAGATTAAATTGTATATATTCAGCACTGACTTGTTAAATCATAGATATTTGATACTACATGCCTGTTATTCTGTAGTTTTCTAATACTGTGTACACTACTTTGATTTTAAGGATGAAGAACGAGTGCGTCTGGACAAGGAGCGTCTGGCTGCCCGTCTGGAGGGCCACAAAGAGGGCATCGTGCAGACTGACCAGATCAGGTAAAATGGATTTCCTGCAGTAGCATTTTGTATCACGTGCTTTCTGTAGATAATTACACCACTAGGATTACTTTTGATTTTTATTCAACATACCACATTGTCAGTGCGGAGTGATTTTGATGTCATGTTTTCACTTAAAATGATGAAAAACTTCTTTCCTCCTCCTCCAGATCACTGTCTGAAGCCATGTCGGTGGAGAAAATCGCAGCCATCAAAGCCAAGATTATGGCCAAGAAACGTTCCACCATCAAAACAGATCTGGATGATGACATAACCCTGAAGCAGAGAAGCTTTGTGGACGCTGAGGTGGATGTCACCAGAGATATTGTCAGCAGAGAGAGGGTCTGGAGGACCAGGACAACCATTCTCCAGAGCACTGGAAAGGTCAGAGTCCACTTTAAGCTAATGATATCCAATCACAGTGATGTTTCTCCACAGTGACAGTAAATAAATCTATTTCCCAAAATTTCAGGCTGTTTCTTAAAATACACGTGTTAGATTAGCATGCAGGATTTTCTTGTATTCTTACTTGCAAACTGGTTTGATATTAGACCATGATTCTTCATCTGGCTGGGTCTTTCCTCGGATCATGAATGAGATTTAATGAGCAAGTCCACACACAGTATTTTATTTCAGGAGAGTATTGCTACACTGACCTCTGTGGGTTGAAAGTCTGTTGCAACTCTGATCGCAGACAACAGTGATGGAGCAATGCTCTGCAGTGTTGCATAACTTCTGGTTTTGGGTGTGAGGTTGTTTTCAGAGGTGGCCCAAATAGTTGAGTCCATATCCAGGTTTGTTTATTTAGTCATTCTGGTTCAGGTTCATGCTGATGTAGACTTTCACCAGAGATGCATTTTTTAATATGAGCAACCATGAACTCCTTGCTGCAGACTGAATAGACTTCACCATCTAGAAACCAATGTCAGACCACCATTTGGAGCTGCACTCCATAACACATTACTGCATTTTACCAAACCTGCTGAACTGTTAGGCCCTTGTGTGTGGGGAAACATTTCTAAATGGTCCAACCTTGAAAACACTCAAGTGTGTAGAAAGATGACATTTACATCCACTAGATGGCAGCAATAGCATGACTTCCACCAAGTTACTCTCAGGGGATGGGTTCACTTGCCAGATGTATTTTCCATGTTAATCCGTCTAAATTTGAAAACATATGTTTTCCTCTCTGTTTTGGTCTTCATTTCTTAATTAAAAAACATTTTCCTAGGAGTCTAAAAGGTTCAATCTGGTGTTGAAGTGTGAACAGGGAGACAAGTTAAATTAAGATATGTTCACAGTTTTTCAAATGTGTGTTAAAATTGTGTTAAAAACATTCCTCAAGTTAAGCTAACAAGCCTTCAGCAGACTTAAGTCAAATCAAGTGGGTATCCTGCAAAGCTGTGAGATAAATTTCCTTCTTTTTGTTTCCACAGTCAGTGTTTCCCCTTTGGGCTACAGTGGAAAAACACACATAATCAGGGATTTTTTTACTACAAGGACTGTAACTATGCAGGACTTGACTTGTCTGACACTGCACTCAGACTCCAGGAGTTAAAAATCCTAACCCATGTTGAAATCAGCTTGCAGGAGAAACTTCACAGATGCTCTTCTCTCTAATCTCAAGCAAGAAAGCACTACAAGATTGAGATGAAAGTGAGATTTATTGTCTGTCAAAAGTAGTATGCTAGCTAATGTTTGCCTCAAGGGCTAGAATGTTTACTGTTGCTTGGCTACACCTTTAGCTGGTCCGGGACAAACATCAGTTTGTAACACTTGTATCTCTCATTGGCTGTTGTGAAAGTACTGGTGTAATCCTAATCATGATCGTCCAGATTTTAACTCCTAAATATCAAACATTTTGATTATTACAGCAGAAAGCAATCTTTAAATGGCCAGTATGAACAGGAGGAGTGATTACAGCAAGCAAAACGTTTTTCGATGCTCATACGGGTATCTTACTGTTATTTTAAGACCGACATGAAAAGGGAGCAGACTTGTTCTGGATACGCTGCATGCTCTGCGTCTAAACCCCTGAACTGTGTGGGTGGCCCTGCAGGTGTTATGATTGACCTGTATTTATGTTTATTTTACCTGAAGACTCAACCTAACCTGGTGTTTTTATTCTCAACCCTTTAGAATTAGTTGTGATACTGTTCATTAGATCAAAACCACATTAATCTGATATGATTTTGAGTTGTGGCTAACCTTGTGTAGAAGGACAGTAGGACCTTGAGTAGACAGCTGCGGACAGAGCTGACAACTGTGCAACGGATAACTCTGCTTTGTTTTTGTTTTTTTAATTTTGACAAACTGAAGTGTTCAGGTCCACAGTGCTGTAGAACTCAGCTGTGTTTCTTGAAGACACTGTGGTTATAGACAGTTTCTGTTCAGTGAAGATTGTTGTGTGAGTTGCAGTGTTACATAAAGTATCATACTAAAGTTGTAACATGTCTGTAGTTGGCAGTATTGGGTCACAGTGTATTATTTTCAGTTGCTCACTTGAATGCACATTCATAATTCATAATTCATTTTATCTGTATCTGTGTTGCTCTTTTGCAGAACTTCTCCAAGAACATCTTTGCCATTCTTCAGTCAGTGAAAGCCAGAGAAGAAGGGCGAGCACCAGAGCAGAGACCAGCACAGAACACTACTCAAGTGGTAAATACTTATGTACTGTGCAGGGAAATTTAAATTTGCCCAGGCACCAGTCTGGCACCAATGTGTGTCTATGTGTACTAATAGCTTTACACTAATAGAGTAAGATGTTGACAAACCAGACAATTGCTTCCTCCCCATACACCTGCCTTTTTTAATCAAGCTTGAAATTAAGGCTTTGTAGTTATTTAACTGATAAAAGCATCAGAAAGCCCATAAACGACTTCTAAGCTTTTCACTAAAGAGTGTATTGACAGATATGTGCAGTAAATATATGTTTGTGTTTCATAAAATTCCCAGGACCCATCCTTAAGGAACAAGCAGCCTGTCCCAGCTGCCTACAACAGATACGATCAGGAGCGATTCAAAGGAAAAGAGGGTGAGTATGTTTCCATGGGTAACATTTGTCTTGGACATTTACTGTGTGGTAGTGAGGTAGAGTTGTTTTGCATCTGTAAAGATTTTATCACATTTAGTCCATGCCATTTGCTCAATTTATGCCCATTGTAACAAGTAAGATAAAAGTGGAGCCCCTAAAGCAGCATTGCTTCCCTTAGTCCAAGCTTTGCCTGCCAAATTTGTATTGTGAGATCTCATCAAAATGGGGAAATAATTGAGCTTAGAATTATTAATACCAGATGTAAATTTAAGCAAAGGCTTGTGATCAGAGGTCTTCATGTAAGTCACTGTTGTCCTGGGTTGGTGGTTTAAAAATAGTTCTGTGTATTTATACTGAATAGTATTATTGTTGAGTTTTTGGCATGCTTCGTCATAGTTGTGAGAACTTGCTGTATATCATTGTGGTAATTTATCATTGTCAGTGATCTTAAGAGCTGCAGTCAGGTTCTAATTTCTGAGAACACAGTTATTGCAAATGTGTTGGCATGTTACTGAGAACTGATGAATATTAAGATGACATGTTTAATTTTGTGTTAAGTACCGCGCCACTGATTTTCAACTTTTTGTGTTTATGATAGATAACCATAGATCATCTCAGTCTTTGTTGGCGTGTGGTATACCTCAGTTCAAATCTTACACCTGCTGATTCAAATGCTCACTTGTGTGTATTTCTGGCAGTTTCAGTTAGATGATCTGAAGAAATGATACAATTAATGAAGCAAATGAATCAAGTTTTCCATTTGTACTTTGGTCTACTGTAAATAATAGACTTGTCACATTATTTAGAAAGTTATAAAAAAAAAAAATCACATTCAGTATTTATGTTGATAGTGTTACTAAGAAGAATTTTGATATTGAATAATCTGTTGAGGTTCTGCCACAGTTGCATAACGTTTGGATAATAATATAAGCAATAATAGTAATGATGATAATGCTTATGCTGAATTCAGCATTTCAACCTCTTCATGTCTACCAATTAATGTTGGTCCTAAAACTAGCCTATAGGAGCTTTACTGCCAACAGCTGGATTGAATGACTATGAGTACTGCAGTGAAGCAGCATCAGGTGAAGAACACATTCAGTGTGGGTTAATGTACCGTGTGTTGGCATTTTTCTGACATGTGACACGGTTGCAGACTACCTGGCAGGGCATAGACCCACAGTTAAGAGTTCAAGACCTCAAGTGTGGATATGGAGACTTGGAGCTGAAACAAGTGTTTGCTGCTCCTCCCTGGTCTGCTGCACCATTGAGTGTAGGACACATGATGGAACTATTTTTTATAGAAAACTACTTGTAGTTTGATATGTTGCAGTAGAATATACCTGTAAGTATTTGAATGTCATGACAAACATGTCACAACAATGTGAGCCACTCACAGATGCCATAGATACCACTATCTTTGTGTTGGCTGAGCCAGATTCTGCTCCTTCCTGTAAATACCAGCCATCTAAGCCATCTGTGTGGGCCCCACGTCCAACACAGCTGCACAGCTGCTTTTATACTGACATACTCCCACAGCTTGGATAGCGTCTGGTGTTTTTATGCTCTTACCCCTCTCCAACATATGCAGTCATATCACAGTGTCAGCTCTGTGTTCTCTCTGCTCAATTTTGTTTATACTTGGGACAGGAATTCTACTTTTCAGCACGTACAAGGAGATGACATACAGTGTTGTCATACAATTCTGTAAAGATAAGGCTGAGAACTAAAAGGTTCAACATGTTGCATTATATTTAAGTCCAGTTATGCTTTTGAAAATGCCTCCTTCTGTTCTGCCAATAATCTGCAACACATTGTATGTTGTTTTCATAGAAACTGAGGGTTTCAAGATCGATACCATGGGCACCTACCACGGCATGACCCTGAAGTCAGTGACGGTAAGAGTAGAGCTTCTTGTTGAAGACTAACGACAGTGTCACACTACATGTATGAATTTCACTTTGCATACGGCAGAGCAGAAAGAGACTTCTGTGTTCATAGACAGTTAAAACATAATTGCAATAATAGTCAATAATAAACCATTCAGTTGGCATTAGGTCAGGGAAAAAAGTTACAAATATTTGAACTGTAAACAGTCTGTGAAACAGAAATTTGGCAGATTTTCGTTTATTGGCACTGTACGTTGTCAACGAGTTTTGACCTTGTATCCACATATATAAAAGACATATAATACAACTTACATTATTACAAAAAAGTAGCTTTTGCACACACTCAACTCATTCTTTTGTAAAATATAACTGTAAACCCTCCAGTGGTTTGACTCAGACATAGAAACAGTTTTCATCTTGTTTGTACAAAACTGGCAATTGTATCATTTTTACTCATTTATGCAAAGTTTGTATTGACTCCCCATGTGGATAAAGTGTGGATTAATCGCTTCATATCAAGTTAAGAAGAGAATGTGCTGAGACAAAAATGATTTGTTTCTAGCAAAGAGCTGTAATGGAGTGTAATAGTTATAGTTACTGGGCTTGTTTCTTTCTATTCTTTCTGCTTGAGTGCGTCCTGCCCACTCTCTCTTTAATTGTGTTGATACAGGCGTTGGGTTTGTTGCTTTGCAGGTGATGCCAGTATTTTAGTAGTTCATTGGGATGAAACCCATGCGACGTTATCAGATGACTGTACTTGCAGCTGGAATAAGACACTCGCCAGTGGTTGAATAGGAACTCATTGGGTGGTGGCATGGGCTCGATCTGGAGCTTGGCCAGGCATACTCCCACATACACATCCTCTAGATGCAGGTGGCGGATACTTAGAGATGCTCGATAGATTTTCCTCGCCAAGTCTCCAGAGAAGACGTAACCAGTCCCAGAGCAGAAGGTGGGGTACTTGTCACCTGGGTACAGCTCTGGGGGCATGTACCACTTGCTGTTTTTATTTCGGTTGGGTGCAAAGCCTCTCATGTTATAGCCTGTGAAGTAGTTCCTCTTGGGCTTCAGTTCTGGCCTGAGCAGCTTATAAATGAGGTACTCTGTGTTGACAAACATGTCGCTGTCTGTCTTCATAACATAGCTGGCTCGTGGGCAGTGCATCGCCACCCAGTTCATTCCCATCAACGTCTTTATGGTCAGGTTTTTGTAGGTGTCCAGAAAGTCCTGCTGAATTATATCGTGATGCCTTTGGCTCTCTGCTATTAGCATCCTTTGCTGTAAAAGCCCTAGCTCTCCCTCATTTTTTCCCAACATGAAAAGTCGGATGAATCCCAGAGCCGCGCCAACACTCTCATTCCCCCATGTTTGCCGTATGGCATTCCTTGCCTCTACCTTTCGAGCCTCAGTGGCTATCAGCAACACTAGAAATGGCACCGGTCTATTCTCTGCACATTTGTCTGGCTCATTGATGATATAAGGAAAAGGCCCGTGAGTTATTGTGCCACTTAGGTCTCCCTCTTCACTTTGGCTTGTGTTGGCTGCCAGGTCTCCTTGAGGAGAGGAGACACCCTCCTTCTCATGGGAGCTGATGTTGGCGTCAGTTTTAAAAGTCGGCTGAGGAATAATGACAAACCTCCACACTGAATGTTGAGAGCTCATGTTAAGTTTGGCTTTGGTAGTATGAAGTCTGCTTCCTCCGTACACCACAGGATGGCCTCTCCGCCATGGCATACCTGTGAGCCTAGGCAGCCACTCCTGGTGGACCAGAAAGACCAGTACACCCAACAGTGAGAGGAGATAGAGAAGTTTAGCTGTGTGCGTACAGCAGTGGCGTCGTTTCCACTGCATGGTTGTGCTCAGAGTTGTACACTTATAAGGCCGCTCGTCAGTCGCTTCTGACCAGGTCTTGATCCCCAGAGACAAAGTGAAGTTTATGTGGTTGATTTGACTGACAGACTTCGACCCTGTGTCATATATCTCATGTCTGTATATGTAAATCACTTTGTTGATGTCCAGTCCTTGCCTATGAAACAGAGGAGAGAAGAGGATATAACTGAGCAATGAATAGATGCAGCATGTTACACAGTCACATTAAAGCTGCTGTAATCAATATTTTGATACTGACAATGGCTGGAATATCTAGGTGCATGTGAAAGGTGTCACTCTTTGTGAGGAACACACACACTTTGTGCTCTCAGCTGGCAGCTTTTTTAAAAATAATAAAATAAAAAAAAAATATATATATATATATATATATATATGAGAATAATAGCTGTGGTAGTTGTCCAGCACCATCCAACAAACAAATCTGATGAGCAGTGAGCTGGTGAATATTCAGCAGCCAGATATTTTCTGAAGAGTGAATATCGGCTCAGAAACATGACTCCTGCTTAACATGTTTGACTTATAAACATAAAAGGTTGAGTTGAGGATTGAATGTCAGAGTTTCTGCTGCCTTCAGGTTGTATAAGAATATGTTATTGCTCTTCTGAGATTAGGATGACGTTGAAGTTTTATGATCCTGGTCTTTAGTTTAAATGTCCCCTTTTGTCATGGTCATCTCCTTTGGTGTTAGGATAAATAAAAAAATAAAAGTAGGTGGTTATATAATGATTTTGTATAAAGATCATCTTTGAAAAGAGTACTGCCCTTGCCCCTTTATTTTTATGTGAAATTTGTTAGTTGTTTCATGTATGGCAAATTTAATACAGTGAATTAAGCTTGAACATTGACGTAAAATTTTCCTTCCTGCTTTCATAGCTGCTTTGGGACAGAATCCCAATGAGGAATGGTTTTAGAAAGAACAGTCTACGTTTACGTGCTGGTATCACCCTGAAGTGGTGTGTGTTCTCTGTTTTTTACTGAATTACACACTACCCTCTTAAAGGACCCCAACAAGACAAAGAGCAGTTTGTGAGAGCTCACAGGAGCACTGAGAGAGACTTGCGTTTGCTCCCTTGCATTCGTTCACAGAAAGAGAAACAAGCGTTTCCTGCTAAAAGAGGCACACCCTTTACATCCTGCACATAACATAAAAATAGAGTGATTTTACTGTATGAAATGTGTTGATGTGCGTTTTCATTTTAAGCCTTCATAACATGTACTTACCCATTTTAATCTAAGCACTCGTCTCTTCCTGGCATCCATCATTCCTGGATGTGATGAATTGCAATCCACTCACACTGGACGCCCTCTTGGTCTTTGCTCTGTGCCCCAAGCCAAATCACTGTCACATACAGCTTGAGCTTGACAGCTTAGATCGTCATTAATTTGCTCTGTGATGTGTGACCAATCACCCTCGTCTTTTATCTGGAAAGTACAGATAGCAGCGTTTTCTTAGGTATATTATTCACTTGGAAATGTTGTCCTCCTCTGGGAACTCGTAGTTATCTACCACAATCATGCACCAGCATATCTGTGGATCGGCAGAACATGTGTCAGAGCTCCAGTGTTGCAATCTCTGTCTGCCTTGGCGCATTGTCCCCAGAGGCTTGATGCTAACGGTGCTGCACTGCTGCTGCTGCTTCTGCTGCCTCTGGCCAAAGGGAGAAGAGGGATGATAGCTGACAGTTAACCTGGGTCCTTTCGCAGTCCTCTCTTCTCATGTTATGAATATCACAGCGCAAGTGGACAGATTGGGTTAATCTCTGGATGATGTATGAGCCTTACATCCCTGTTTGTCCAGCTTCTCTCCCAATGCCCGTGCTGATGCATGTTTCGTCTTGTTCCTCTCCTTCCTCTGATTCACACGCTCTCATGTTAAGTTCCCTGCCCCCACGTGCTTCTCGTCCCTTTTTTCGCTTTCATTTTCCTTTTCTCACCCTCCTCATTCAGCTGCCCCTCTGTGCTCCCTGTGCGAGGGCAAGAGGGCTGAAAACGGCGGGGGAGGAGAGAGATGTACAGGAGGCAGAGACGTGAGTTGTGTGTTCATTCTGAGAGGCAGCTCCAGGCTTGGTGGCAATACGCTCTCCCACCACGTCACGCCGTCTCTGCTGCTGTTGCTGCCTGCTCTGTTGAAGGGGGAGAGTGTGTGGGGGGGTGGGAGGGGCTGGGCTCCTGACCTATTTGTATTCACGCCCACTCTTCAGAAAGAGAAATACAGCATTATCTCATTTTGCCATGCTGTGAAGCAGCAGTAGAGGGAAGAGAAACCTTCACGTCACCTCCAGGAATCTCTTGAGGGTTGCTGTTTGCCTAATCTAACTGAAAGACAGTAAACATCATACTCCTACATCCTCTTACTTGTGCAACGATGGATGGTGCAACTCAAAACCAAAATTTTAGTCGCAGCCTTGAATGTGACAATGATTAGAACACAGATAATTAAAACAATGTTTCCACTGTGCTCATTCAGTTGTGTTGGTCTAATGCCTGAATTTTCATGTTCAGCCATTGTCATTTTAAATCTACCACATTATCACTGGGAGTAAATTTTTTCCCCCTCAGAGGGCAGGGGCAGGGGAAGGGGGTTGGGGTTGATTTTACATGTGTTCCCCTAGGCAGTCACGATTGCTTCAGTTGCACTCTGGCCACCTTTTTAACAGGCTTACCCAGCTTTTCATACTCAAGTTAGGATATAAGTTAATGGTGCAAGCAGGTTCAGAACACAAACTGATCAAATACTCTGGGTATATACTTAAAGTGTAATCTCTTTATAAGCTAGCAGGCTAAAAGAACATTTAAAAATAGCTCACAGAGCAGGGATACTAGTATTTGCTGGGAGCTGTACTGTACTGCTCAACCCAGGCTCCATGGATTTTGTTTCATGTCTTACTGGTGTCTGAACAACTCTCTAACCTCACCTCTACCCTGTGTTGGTGCATCTGCCTACACACTGCACAGAGACGGGACACCAACACAGGGTTAGCATATAGAAATTTAAATTGAAGGACTTTTTACAAATACATACAAGTCCTACACAGCTAAATATTGATTTAAAAAAGCATAAAGGTACTAAATCATCGAACGAAACTCTTGTGAACATGTGCCCTTTATATCATCTTGGTACATTGTCTTTGAATTTTAGCTATTTAACAATACAAGTCTGTAAAAAATTATTAAGAATCGTAGAGGGGATGTAAGTCTTATGTGACTTCTCTAAAGCTCCTAATAAAACCAGAGATCCAATATTAGTAATGTTGTATATGTAATAAATTCTATGTTTTATTGTAATTGTAAATGTGGGCTTTATCAGATGGCCAAGTTGTTCTTTTTTAAAAATGATTTTTTTTTATCTTTTCATGACAAAGATGGTAAAAAAGTTCTGAAATGAATTTTAACAAAAATTTCCAATATTTTTTATTTATACCCTCCTCTTTACCTTGTCTTGGTTTTACTGAGCTCCTCAATATGTAGTTTGTTGTTAATTGTTGCAGTAACAGTGACTGAAGGAGTCTCACTGCTTTAAGGTACAAAGGTATTGGATTTATAGGATTTTTGCATGTATTTGATGGCTTCCATCCACCTGGGAAGTCCCTGATGGGTTGTTCTTTTGCTGTCCTGTAAATATTGTAAATTTAAGCAGTGGAGCAGAGCATCTCTTGGTGTAATATCACTAGAGAGGAAGTAGAAGCATCCAGGCTACTGCTGAGCTGCAGACAGGCAGTTTATCTGTAACTGACAGTGATCCCGCAGTGCTGCTTACAGTCTCTGCCCTGCAGCTAGGACGATGGGAGGAGGGAAAATGGATGTGTTTGGTATGCATCATGAGACCTTGGGGTTCACTGATGGTTAATGGCAGGTTATTTATAAAATCATTTATATTATTGTAAAAGTCCTGACGATGTGCAGGTGTTACCTTCTGAACCTCAGCTGTGCCACAGAGCTGTGGTTTTCTAAAAGTTCAGCGGTTCTGACAGCAGAATGGCTTGGATAAGGCAGGGATAAGGGACGATTGACACCTTTAGACCTGGTTCTGGAGGACAGTCTAAATGAATCCTATAAAATATTCACACACTGTTCATTATTTTGACTGAGGAAACATGGCTTGAATAATTTATTCCGAGGTCTCATGTGCATCAGTTTGAATGTATGTTTTTTAAATTAATTAAAAACACCTTAACCAGGGATTAAAAATGTTTTCTTAATCATGAACCATAAACATTATCTTCCCCACACTCCTATGAAATAGTGTAAGATGAACATAATTTTCATAATTTTTTCAGCAAAAGTGAATAAATACATCCCATTAAGCAATACAGTACTGCTTGTGAGCCAAATTCAAGATGCAGGAGAGACAGTTTTCTATTTTGGTTTAGTTGTTGAGATTAAAAACCACTGCTTGTGGTTGTACAGTTGTGTTATACAGAGGTGCTTCCTTTAACAGGGCCTGCCTTGCCTTTGTTTAGTTTTTTTTCCTCATAGAATTAACATTCATTAGTGACAGCTAAAATGACCTGCCACGAGTGACACTCATTTTAACTGTGTAAGTGATGGTCTTCACGGCTAAAAATGAGAAGCTGCTAAACGAACGTTTTGTACATTGAGCGTTGCTAATAACAGAGGAGAGATGACAGCTTCATCACAGTCAGAGTTTGGAGAATCTTTGTGTTTTGTTTGCCTGGATATCAGAGCAGAGTGAATCAGCAGTGAGACCAAATCATTTTATACATTCACACACTCACATATGTAGCAAATTTCTCACAGTGTAGAGCCTGGCTGTCATCAAGGAGAGCAACCCCCTGCAACGCAAGTTAAATCAGGAAGTCACGAGGCAAAAATAATTTTAAGATGAACATTATGTGGCAAAATAAAATAAGTACAACTGTAAATTCAATTTCTGTCAAAGTGCAGTCAAACCTTTTTTCCTTTTGTTCTCAGGCAAATTAATAAAATCTGCAGCATCATCCTTATTTTTATTTTTAAAATTGTTTTAGGTACAGCCCAGCCTTATATATATAAATCTGTCTTTGGGAGAAGTGGTGTTTATATGCTGTTTATATTATATCTGAATTATGTGGACTGTCGAGCGCACCACACCCCACACCACACCCCGCAGCCTCAGCCAAAGGCCAGGTCTGCATGTTTCTGTAGCTCCTCTGTCAGTGTGAGCTCCAGCCTGAGGGAATGTCACTGAATGATGGATTACTGTGACTCCTAGTATGCCCCCCCCAATCATACACACACACTCATACACATACTTGAACACACACACACACACACACACACACACACTTACTTGTCTACATGGAGTCAATAGTGACCTGGAGGACTGAGCACCTATCAGCAAAGCATCATGTTTTTCAAGGAGAATTCTGTTTATGTGGGAAAAAAGGGTCACAGCCTTTAAATGGAACTTGTCTTGTTTTCCCATAACTCAGCTTTTTTCTTCATCTTCATTTTCCTATTAGACTGTACTTGACTGTTGTTGTTTGACTTTTAAAACTTAGGTCTTAACGAGTACTGGATTAAGCCTTTGGACTCACATGCACAGATCGCAAAACTAGCTTTGCCTAATGTTGATGCAACATTTTTTTCATTAAAGACTTCCAGTATAGTATGTTCATGTATATAACCTGTGGGTGTTGTTATGTCTTTTCTAGGAAGGAGCATCTGCCCGGAAGGCCCAAACCCCAGCACTGCAGCCTGTCCCTCGTCCAGGTGAGTGTTTGATTGAAAATACCTACTCACACGTGCCCTCTGGCAGTGTTTTTGTGAAGGTTGCCTAATGCTAATTTGTTTTAATGACAACCTTTATTGGAGTCTACACAATGTTGTAGAAAAGTCATTTCCTAATAGAGAAGCACTGGTAGCAGAGGATTATTAGCAAATGTAGAGCCCTGCAAACAGTATCGAAGAGATGTGAAGCAGTTAACCATCTTTGAGAAATCAAATTACTGCACTGCAGGAAAATACACTGAGTGACTTTCACTGACACAAATATAAGTGTTTTTTCCAGTTGTAGTTTGTCATGCATCGTCCATCATCTTCATCTATTTCATGCATTCCTCTTCATAGTAGAAGAGCAGGGATTTTACAGTTGGTTGGGCCTTTTTTTTCTGACTTTCTCATGGTTCAAAAATGTAAAATCTCTGCTCTCCCTAAAATGGAATTTTAGTTATGAGCTTGAAGTTGTTTAAAAAAACAGACAAAGTTTTACCATAGCACCCTCACTTCCGGTCATTATATTCTGTAACCTTGACCCGACTCACATGGGGCTGCTTGTGATTTTCAGTGTCACCAAGTCGCATTTCTCCTGGCTGTGGGAGTTTTCTCTCCCAGTGCTGCTTGTCAGTAAATCTCGGGCAGCTGTCTACATGTGTCACTCGGATCTCCTGCCCACAGCCTCTACAGGAACAGTGAGAGGCGAAAACACAGCATTATCCCTCCAACCAGTCATTCAGCCACAGTGTTCAGACCTGAGCAGCTGCTACATCTGAGTTTTTGTCTCTCTAAGGAATTTCATCTGTTGACGTTAGTAGCCACTATGAAAGTGTCCACATAGAAGTAGATAAGGTGTGGTTGTGCATTTAAGGTACACAACCAAAATATTAGTTAACACTGTTCAAGAAAGAACATAGCAAAGCTTTTCTTGACTGTGATATTCTCAGCCCATGATCTGGCCATATTACCACTTTTGCTCAATTAAAAACTACCAGGAAAAAAAACGCCATTTTCTAGTTTCTAGTTTTCTAGTATCGGCTTTTGCCACACATGCCATATTTACACATGACCATACCATAGCTACCATGTGCACATTATTCCTGGCCAATGAAACAGCATCTGTGAAAGGAACTTTTGTTTGGAGAGAAGAATCAGGCGCCTGTTTGATTCATCAGCAAACACTGACCCAAGATGCTCCTCCTCAGGGTTTTTGTGTGTGTGTGTGTTTGTGTGTGTGTGTGTGTGTGTGTGTCTGTGTCTGTGTCTGTCTGTGTCTGTGTGTGTGAGAGAGAGAGAGATTTGGAGAATGTCTGAAATCACCACAAAGCAGCATCAGTCTCTGTGTTGTGAGCAATAACCTGACAGGTTGACTGTGACACATTTGCCCCACAGCTGTGATATAGATTAACAGAGGAGCTCAAAAGAAAAAGGTCTAAAGATGCACATTAAACAAACTGCCCGCAGCCCAGAGCTCTTTTTATATCTTCGATTTTGTTTGAAGTGAACCACATGCAGTAAATAATTTCTGAGGAAACATTTAGTTTTACCTACAGCTAAAGCTTTTTAATTTTATTGCAATTTAATAGTTAGTGGGGCCCTTCAGCTCAATCCTGTTACAGTAATTTAAAATTGATTCTTAATGTTGTTGGTGGAAACAGTAATTATAACAAGATTAACCCGTATCTGTAAAACAGCAAAACAATTTTTAAAAAAAAGTATCATTATTTTGCCTGCTCTCTGTGAATTGTAATGCTATCTACATATGTGGGTGTGCACATAAATATTTCACATTTGTCTTGTCTTTTTTCCCTCTAGTTTCACAAGCCAGACCTCCACCAAATCAAAAGAAAGGTACCTTTGATAATAATGTTTTTGGCAAAGATATGAAATACAGTATACAGTACATTATGCAATATAAACATTTACATTATAGAACTTTGTCTGCCTTACTATTATATCTCATAACTGCCTTTATATAACTCTCCATCCAACACTTCTATCTATCTGTTTCTAGACCTTTAATTGTGACTTTCTTGACAGGGTCCAGGACACCCATCATCATCATCCCTGCAGCTACCACCTCACTCATCACAATGCTCAATGCTAAGGATCTTCTGCAGGATCTAAAGTATGTATACATTCCTGTTGCACTTTTGAAAATTCTTTTAATCCACTTACTGTCAGACTTTTGCGGCATTTGGAGAAAATGTTGCCTTTTAGTATTTTTAGAAATCACTAATACTGATGCAGGAGAGGGCTCATTAAATCAATGGTCTGGTCTCAGCTGTAACCTTGCTGTGATTTTTTTTTTTTTTTTTGCTATTAAGCTGTTATTTAAAGACATGTTAAATAGATGCAGGAAGTTGTTGAGCAACACTATATTTTTAAGACATGACACTCCTGTGCTGTCTGGGGAAAAACACGATTATTTGTATAAAGTGAAAAACAGACTAGGCCCCAGGATTGATCCCTGTGGCACATCCCTGCTTTTTGTCAAAATTCTCAGCGCCATGAGCTATGATGAGAATTAGACACAAAGGAGAAGAAATGTAATATATAATATTGGTGGCATGTGTGGCAAAGAATAGACGGGAAACTACTACAAGCACCCAAATCTTATTTTTGAGTGGAATTTGGAGACAGTACATGACGTCAGCTTAAAGTGAACAAACTAATCCCTCCTGTTGGACTATTATTAGACAATTATTTACAGTTATCATTGTAACAACAACAACAACAACAACAACAACATATCTCTGTCTTGCATGTTAGAAAAGGCCAACCAACCCTCCCTCTAACTGAATGAGAGATAAGTCTTATCTACAGTGTCACAGTACACATTGTACTCTCTTCCTGTTTAGCTTCTTTAAAACACTGCTCTACAGCCTTCAGGTGGTGACTATTATAATGACTAATACATTTTTGCACACCTGCCATATTATAAAATGTGTCTCCACACTCCACACAGGACAGGACACATTATTTTGCAGTTGGCACTGAAAAAAAAACAGGAACAAGAAATTCTCTTTGTGTTCAGAGCAGCATCAGGAAATCCTCTTATTTTCAGTTCAGACTGAAACTGAACATTTAGACGGTGATAACATCATGCAGTATGTCACCTAGTCAACCATACATCCTGCCCTTATTTACAGAACAGGATCAGCCATGCTTACAGTGAATCATAATAATTCTTTGATGCCAGTGACAAAAGGGGTATTAAGTAATAAGTAATTTGCTGGAGGCAGATTTGGACGTTTGCTAAGCCCTGTTCCTTAGTTCCTGTTTCTGCGCCGGACAAGCTTTCGTTCTCATGCAGCACACGGTTTAGAATTAGCTTGTCATCCTGACTGGCAGATTTGATTTGCTGTAGGTAGTTAGTTAAATACGCTAATATTAGCGCCATGATTCGGCTGAAAATGCTGTCTCTTGCTACTAACAATTTTGTCTTGTTAAAATTTTCATGCAAAAACTCTCTCTCTATTAATGGAGACCATTTCTGCTATCATTCTTATACTGAGTCGTCGATCATTGTGCACGATTTGAATGTTTTCAATGTTTTTGATGTGCATGGGCGCTAAGAACGTTCATCATCTCTTTTGTGCCATTCAAACACGTGCACGTGACATGCAGTGTTCTACATACAATGTACGAAAAGATTCGGCTGCTGTTTTGTTCAATTTCACCAAAAATTTCAAGTTGATGCGTTGCTCAACTTGAAAACGCCGTAGCAAAAGTGTGCACTTCAATTAGTACCTAGCAATGAACTAAAGACGTCACTTATTGGAAACTTACAGCAGTTGTGCATGAATACCCAACCTTTAATATATAACACTTGGTGTGACTGTGAACCACGTGCTTTTATAATAAGCACAGTCTTATTATGTAACAGCCCTACCTTGAGTTTGTATATTCAAACCGAGGATCAGCTGATGTGTTTGGCAAACAAAATACTATTTGAGACAACTTAAGTTGCAGTTGCTTGAGTGTAAACTTCCCCCAAATCTAATGGAGCAGGACAGAGCCACTAATGTTAGCCTACAAGTAGCACCGAGCTCCAGCTTCCACACAGAGGGCAAACAGCACACAGTAGAAGTGCTTGTTGTGAACTGGGCTTTTTTCGGAAGCTGTAACTCCACAAAATAATGTAGAAAGATGTCCCATAGGCCTTTGAAGTAATACTCGGCTTCTGCTGTTGAAACTAGTTAGCTGGGCAAAATGAAATTAGATTTTTTTTTAAATTTTTGTGTTGTTCCAGGTTTGTTACGTCAGAAGAAAAGAAGAAGGGTGGCATCCAGCGTGACAATGAGGTTCTGCTTCAGAGGCGCAAAGACCAGATCCAGCCCGGTGGCACAACACTGAGTGTCACTGTGCCATACCGTATCATTGATCAGCCGCTGAAACTGGCTCCACAGGACTGGTGAGTATTCCTTCACACAGGAACCTTATGAGGAGAGAACTAGCGAGGGTTTCTTAGGCTTGTTTTGAGAGTTTCTAACTTAAGTTAAGTTACAGAGAAATTTGTTAGATAGTCTTTTTAGGCTTGATATTCTTTATAGAGATGAGCAGTTTCAGTTGTACAGCCTGTGGTTTGCCTTAGTCACAGCATGAAACGACCACTCAGACCTCTCTTCAGATGGTTCAACTGTTGTGAGACTGAGTCATTACTGTTTGACAGATATGACTCAGGGGTACACATGCAGCCTGTGTTATACTGTGTTTTTGAGGATTATTCAGAATTTGTGTCTTCTAATCAGTACATAATATTCTCGTCTTTGTACTACCACATAGCATTTTACAAGAGAGGAGAGGAGAATGCAGTTTTTTCTTTCATTTCCTCTCAATTGCATGGAGCAAGGCTTGACATCCTGTTACCATCCTGTTTTGCAGTTGGGTGTCATTATTATGTTAACTCTCTGCACACAAACCACACAATACAAAATAAATGAAATCTACAAACTAACAACACATAATGTCACAGTGCTTGTGAGACCTTAGTGTGACATGAAGCAGCATCACTACACCAGTATTATTAAATACTTCACATCAGCAACCTGTGGGTGTTTCTTCTTGCAGGGATCGAGTGGTGGCCGTGTTTGTGCAGGGTCCTGCCTGGCAGTTCAAAGGCTGGCCGTGGCTGCTGCCTGATGGATCTCCTGTCGATATTTTCGCCAAAAGTAAGCAATATGCATAACAAGGCTTCAGTTTGTGATTGCTAATGTTGACAGATTGGCTGCAATATTTTAAATGGTTTATAATTTGAGTGAGAGTTGTGTCAGTTACAACTGGCAGTTGACCTGGGTGAATGAGAATCTTGATTCTTTGTTTCCTCTTCAGCAGTGGCTCCATTACTACAGTAGCAGCATCAAACTGAGCACATTCACTGAAAGTAAAAAGCAAAAATGCTTCTAGTTTGATGATTTTCTGCTTTTCCCTCTTTAAGATCATTGCAAACTAAATATTTGTGGATTTTAAAGAGTTGCTCAGACAAAACAAGACATTTAAAGATGCACCTTGATTTTTGCCACTTTCTGACATTTATAGAACAACGTTTAATTGATTAATCAAGGAAACAATCAGCAGGAATGGATGATCAGGATAATTGTTAGTTGCTGCCTTAGATAAATTGTGATTATAAGATATGAAGGTTTTTCTGTCTTAAATGACTGGATTGATGTTGGTTAGGATAGATAAAAAGCATTTTTTCTTCATTGACAGGATCAGGATGTGAAAGTTCTGTGTCGTTTTAATTAAACCTAGCTGGAACTTATGTTTATTAATCAGCACATTTACAATTTCTGATTTCTGGCACTTAAATCAAATGGACAACATTTAGTAAAAATCTGAAATGCACGAAATTATAAAAATTAAATTTTGTCCAGTGTGTTCCCAGCCTGCAGTGGTTTGTTGTTTGTTGCAGGTGAAAATATGTCTAGCCCTCTGATAAAACTAGATTACATTTGTGGAAAACTTTATGTAAACAGCATGATATTTATGTGTAACAGGCCCCACAGCATCTCTTTGTGATACTTAGGGCTAAAGTGATTACAGATCCTTTCACACGTTACAGTGGTGTTAAAGTTTTAAACGTGACGTGCAGTGAAGGCAGCTGCCTCTGCACTGAACCATGATTCATCGATATAAATGAGCTGATCTTTCCCCTCCAGTTCGAGCCTTTCATTTGAAGTATGATGAGGCAAAGACAGACCCCAATGTGCAGAAGTGGGATGTGACCGTCCTGGAGTTGAGTCGCCACAGGCGCCATCTGGACCGGCCCGTCTTCCTGCGCTTTTGGGAAACCCTCGACAGGTATTTATTCTCGTGTATACCAACTTTTCATCCACTGCGCTCATGTTATTTGGCAGTTCTTTGAAATTATGTATCTTCCAAGGACATTTTGCTCACCTCTCTTCTCTTTCTCACTCTTCAGATACATGGTCAAACACAAATCTCACCTCAGGTTCTGAGCCCAGATCACAGCGTCCGTCTCCGAAAATCCCCCAAATGAATCCTCAAACCTTCCCACTCTCCACGACCCATCCCCTCTCACCCAAGCTGCCATTTCATCCTCCAACATGACCCCCATTTTAACAAGAGAATACGGAGGACAGATTATCCAGTGGTCTTCCTCCAACTCTTCCTGGAGGACTCCTAATGCAATGATCTGGATTTGTTGCTCTGGACACTGGAAAGGTGATTTAGGGGATTTTTGTGTTTTTGTTGTATTTGTTTTCTAATGTTTTCATGTAGTTAAACAAAAATACCAAAATATGTTTTGTATAAAAAAGACAACATACTTTGGAAATGATTCAAATGAGATATTAAGCAGCATATTGGGTTCAGAGGGGGGAGGAGGTTTTGTCAGTGCTAATGCAGAATATTCTGAATTCAACTCAGAACTGTTTGGACTGAGAGAAATGTGAAAATCTCTCACTGTACTCAAAATAACCAGCCACTGAGTTTGACGAAAGACTCTTCCTTCACACTTCTCTTTTTTTATTTTGGGTGTTTGTGATCTGAATGTACATATATGATAAAACCTGTCAGAGCCAAAACTCTTTGAGCAGAGAGGACGATGCAAGTAAGGGATCTGTTAATACTTTAGAAAGCTACTCTGCTCAGGCTCAATAAAATGATCTCAGTAAAGCAGCCGGCTCTTAGCTCAGTTTTTGACAGATCAGCACATCTCTTGGTCATGCAATGGCCTCATTAAAGTCTTCTTTTTCTTCTTTGTTGGTGTTGTGCTAGAGGAGAGAAATGATGGAGAGTATTGCTTTAAGTCACCACATGAAAATAGACAATAAAGCCTCAGAGAAACAAACACTCGTGTGCTTCCTGATGTAGATCGTTAATCTTTATTAATATTTGACGTAGAGAGAATACGTAGAAGTAATGAGTCAGGAAACTGTTACCAATGGGACAAGGTGAACCAGCTGCAGCTCCCCCTGCCACTTAAAAAAAAGAACAGAAAATAGATGATGCATACGGCAAAGATAAAACACTCAACTCATGAGCAATGACACATAACGGATACAGGTACTTCCATACAGGGCACCAGTGGTTTCTTGAGTAAAAGTTAGTCACATGCTTTTATATATTTAACACAGTTAAAGAGTGGTTACTGTAGCCTGTCAGCTCCAACCAGTCTGACCATTCTCCTCTGAGCTCTCATCGTTCAGGCGTCTCTGTCAACTGAACTGTTGCTCACTGGGTGTTTTTTTTTTTGTTTTGTTTTGTTTTTCACACCACTGTGGGTAAACTGTAGACACTGCTGTGTGTGAAAGTCCCAGGATGCTGGCACTTTCAGAAATACTCAAACTAGCCTGTTTGGCACCAACAATCATGTCACGATCAAAGTCAGTGAGATCACATTAACTAACGCACCTGTAATAATTCGAATAATGAATAATAATTGCCTGAATGAGCAGGTGCACAGGTGTTCCAAATAAAGTGCTCAGGGAGTGTATGTCAGTGTTGTGTTCACAGCTTGTTTCTGCTGCCACGAGGTAGACAAAACAGTTCATGCAGGTTTAATTGAATTTCTCATGTATGATTCTGACCTTTTAGAGTCTATTTTTTTAAACTCTACATCTAATTAAGAATAGGATGTGACTGCTTTTACCTCCAATGTTTCTAAACGAAACACATTTTTGATGATCAGTGGTCAAATTCAAAACTCTGCAGCTTTCTTGTCACTCATCTTAAATTAAACTGGAACTCAAATTACTTTTGGCTGCATTGTTTTCTGGCAGCAAAGAAGAAATTAATCTTAGCTGGCTGTCAGCCTGAGAGACAGACACCAAACCTCAGGTTAAAAGATGTGTATCTCTTTATTGACTTGTCCTGGAGATAATGAAAACATTTGAGTTTACAGCACTCAGATGAAACCCATTTACAGCTGAGAATGGAGGAAAAATTAACAAGGAAGAACTGACATGAGACAAATGTTACAAAAACATAATGTTCTTTAGCCTCCTTTATAAATCAATTGAACTGTGTGCCTGCTAAAAGTCGCACTGTTCATCTCATGGCTGTTTTGAGTTTCACAGACTATTTGTGACCCAAGTCACACTGGTGCTTTGACAGGAAGTCCCTGTCATGGGACTTGATCATCAGCTGCAGCCCCAGACTCATCTCTTATTTCAACAGTCACAGTGATCTGTGTCTTTACATCCGTTTGCCTCTTTGTGTGTTATGGTGGTGAGAGTGTGACAGCGTGTTATGCACTTATGAGAATAAATATTCATCTCATGAACCTCTCTTCTCAGGGGCCCCACAGCCAGAGCTCACAGATTTTCTTACTCTGTTGTTCAAAGATTAGTGGAGGGAAAAAACTAAACTTCTCAGTTAACTTTGGCTGACAGATTTTTGCTTTAAGGGCAGGATGAACTTTTGATACATTAACTTTTTCTGCAGTGGAAAATGTATTCTGCACTCCTTCCTCAGTCTTTGACAGCACATGTAGGTTGGCTGTAAGGCTTTTGTAGCAGATCCTGTCTGGGTATCCTGGCTATAGAGGAAGTGTTGAAAGCACAGTAATTATTCTTCAGCTGTATTGGCAGATGAAGTCTGTAGGGGATGTTTCCTAAATGAAGAGTAATGAGCACTTTATCAGCACTGCTCAGTCCGCACAGTGGGTGATTAAGTTGCTACTTCTGGCTGAATTTGGGGGAAAAAAGCCGATATGAGGAATCTGGAGGTAATTTGCACAAATTAAAAGGGAACAAAATAAAATGAAAGATGTATTTCAAGATTTTATGATTCATGTTTCTTCAGCTAAACCAGACAAATGAATTTCATTATGTCAGCAAGGCCTTTATCCTCCTCACACTGGCACAACACAGTGTCTATTTTTATATCCTCTTTAAATTCACTTGTTTTTAGTTCACGGACTGGGAGTGGAGGGATCAAATAAGTTGGGAGAAGAAAATCTACGGACATGTAGTGTGACAAACGGAGGATAAATGGGAAAAAATCCAGGAGGAAACTGGCAAACTCATCAGTCAGCGAGGGCAGGATCAGAAGCAGACAGTGGAAAGACAAATCAGCACAGACCTCCAGGGACTGAGGCTCTCACACACAGAGAGGACAAATTGATTCATTTTTTTGCAACATCTGACCTTTTGACCCTGTGTCATTTCCTGACGTCGCTCTAAGAAGAGATTCAGCACTCAGTCACTGTGGGTCAGTTATTGGTTTCTGCTGGTTTTTGATGACGTTGTCCGGTGAGACCTCGTGACCATGGAGCACAGACTGACACAGAATGAAGAGCACAACGAACACGACGACACATTTAGAAAACACAACATTTTACAAACACATTGACAAATCAGAATACACAACAACAAAATAATAGACACTTTTCCATTTCAGAAAATACAACTTTTCAGAAACAGAACAAGAGACAACAACAATGTGTTTTGTTGGTTTGTTTTCTGATTTGATAATGTGTTTTTTAAGATGTGTTTTCAGATATGCTCACTCTGTATTAAACACCTGACATGGAGAGAAGACTACAGCCTGTCTGTGGATGGACACTCTGCTCTGAGGGCCGACTCTTGTTGTCATATCATTAACCTGCTGGCTGCTGCTTGTTTTTTGTCCCTGAAATTTATTTGCGCATAAAGTTAAGTTTGAAATCAAATGTTGTAAACTGCTTTAAAAAGTTATGGATGTCTGTCTCGGGCACAAGAACATCCAGAAATGGTCCTGTTAATATGTTTTGTGCAGTGTTCTTGTCTCCTCAGGGCCACTGTAGGATAAACCGACAACAGTCAGAGGAACATTTCTCGGTCTGAGCTGGTAGGTGTTGTATATGCTGCCCCTCAGTGAAGCTGCTGTTGTTTCATTATAAAGTTACAGTATTTGCAACTTTCAAGCATTAAAATGTGGTTCCAGTTACAGTAAATGTCATTAATATACATACAGGCATTTTTACATTATGGAAAGGTGTCACAAACAAAACAAACAAACAAGGACCACAGTGTAAAATTGTGTATTTTCAATTCTTCCTGTTTTGAAAACCTATGTGGTAGTTTGCACTTTTGAACCGCAGCTACAGACACGTGATGAATTTCTCTTATCCCTGCATAAGAGAATCTAAAAGGAAAAAAAAGGCAATATGATAAGTCAAGTGTGTGTGTATGTGTGTGTGTGTTAATGAATGTGAGCTTCCTGTTTAAAAGGAATTGTTACTGCAACCAAACATGCAAGACTACAAAAAATTAGTTGTGCTGGTATTAATGAGTGAGGATGTAACATCTCAGTCTGTGATATAAAATTGTATCAGCATATATAATATAATATGATATAATATATGTCAGTATCAGCTATATTTGATATTTAATATATGTATATTTAAATGTAAAATGTGCTTTTTTAAGTTATGGTTTTACAAAAGCGAACAATGAAACAAACAGTAAATACTATAGAATCACTCACTGTAGCTCATCAGTATGTTGGTGAGGTGTTGCACTGTTTTGTATTTAGACTGAGAGAAGAACATTTCTGACACCATCTGGAGGACTAATATACACTGTATAGCTCTATGAATAAATATTCAATTTTTACTAAATAAGTTCTCTATTCTATTCTACTCTTCTATTATCTGAGTTTTTCCATGGGCACTTGAATGCATCCAGTAATGAAAATGCTGTAGGAGGTGACTTTTTAAAGACTTGTAGAACTGCTGACTGGGAGTTGTTACATACACACATGTTAAATTTGTGATCAGAATTGAATTAAGTGACGCAGAGCACATGAGGATCCAGCAGATGGTGATCCAAGACTGACCTGGAGCTCAGAGACAAACTGTACCATCACACCTTAATCATTAATCATCAATATGTATGTCAACTTAAGTCATTTGAATACGTTTGCTTCTGTTTTGTCATTAACACACACACACACACACACACACATTTATATATATGTACATCACCTCTGTTTCTAAAGTCTGACCTTTGGCGTCACTATGTTTGGTATTTCATAACACTGACCTGGTCACAGCAGTCCGGGAAATCATTTTGAAATCTGGCCTCTAAACAAATACCGTGGGTGATTTTCTGTGTTAAGAAATATGGGAAAAACACTGCTGAAAGAAGCAACATGTACTGGATTATTACATCAAATAAACTAAATTAAAGAGACCAAATTCACAGCATCATCAGGAAGCTCACAGCAGCTGCATTGTTAGTCAGATTAAACTGTTAATGTGTGTTCACTAAGTTTACATGGTTTGTTTTATAAAATAATATCACGTAAAATACTAAACCATTGCATGTATAAATTACGCTCATAATTATGAATTACTATGCAATAGTAACTCCTAACATGTAAAGTTTGTATGGATTTGTAGAATAATATGTGTTTGCTGCATTTTTTCAGTGTTGGCTTCAGAGCAACAGTGTGATGCCAGAGTTAGAGAAATTGTTTACTCCACATTTCTTAACTTTTTGGGGAAATGCCCTCAACAATTATTAACTGGTTCTGATTTGAACCGAGGTCTTCTCTCTGTTTTGTCCTACAGTATTTGAATTCCAGACAAAATGTGTGCCAGATATTTAGAATTTATCCTCCTCCTTTGGTTTCCAGGAGTGCTACATGGTAAGAATGTTAAATTCTGACCTCTAGAATCATTTTAATTTGTTTTAAAGAAAAAAAAGCATTTCATTGTGTTTCTCTCTCGCTTATCTCTGTTTCAGCACAAAGTACAGCTCAGTCTTGTCGTGCTCCCGGACTAGCTCATGGTTATTTCCTCCCTGCTCTTGAAACTTACCCTCATGAAACCAAGCTCACTTACGCCTGTGATAATGGACTTAAACCAGTTGTGGAGGGTTGGTGGGCAACAAGCACATGTCAAAATGGCAAATGGGTTCATAACCCACAATGTATAGGTAAGTGTGTTATAATATATTCAATTGTTTGTTTGAATGTGATGCTGAAAGGTGGTTTTTCAGAGTTAACTGTATCCTGTCACCTTTCATGGTTTATGTGTTTTTCGGCATTGTGTTTTCAGTACCCTTTGGAAACCTTAACGTTTTAGTTGATTTATTCTATGTTTGATTTTAAGGTAATTTATTTCACAAAAACTAAACTCATCCTTCTCTCATTGTATGACACAGTAGAGTAATAGAAAAAACATAAATGCTTTTACATTTCTGAATGATACTGCTACATTGTATTGTTTTTTTATATCGATGCCTTAGGAAGAAAAAAACAAATAAGAATTAAGCACGTACATAATGCCAAAATATACACCATAGTTTGTAAAATGACATTTTTCTTGCTTTAGTTAGTTTTTAGTCCATCTTTCAATTACAGCAGTGGTTAACTCTCAAAAAGTCACCAACTTTCTTCTCATCCCCATCCACACAACACACAACATACATAAAATGTGTCTGTTTGTTGTTTTAAGAGTAACACTGGACTGAAAACAGTCATACTCTTTGTCATGGTTCAACTTTTGTGTCTCACCTCTGACTACACTAATAGTGAGTTCAACTTAAAGTTGTTATTAAAATCAATGTGTTTATTTCTAAAAGATATTAGATGTCATGGACAGAGAGTCAGGTGGTATGAGCAACAGCTAGAGCAGATAGCAGATTTGGCAAATGACAGGGGAAAGGAGACTGCCTGTTGCTCATGGCTTCTCCATTGCCTTGGGTTTCTGAGGCTTCCAGTCTGAATTGTACAAGGCTGCTTGGACCCTGTTATACCTGCCTGCAAGTCTAGTTCATGTCCAATCTTAGACAGTTTGTCTGACTGTTTGAGATGACTCTGTAACCATTTCCAGCTTTATGCAGAGCAACAATTCTTCATTAAGGCCTCTGAGATCACATGTTTTACAAGACATACAGATAAGGACAAAATTATTAGCCCACCTATAAAAATTTCATTGTTTTAAAAGTATTTCCAAAGTGCTGTTAAACAGAGCAAGGAAATTTTAACACAGCTCTTTCAAACATCTTAGAATTATTTTGGATGCTTACATTATTTTACTTTGCACACAGAAACGAAATTATTCCACAAAAACTACCAGGGTCAAAATTATTAGCCTCCTGATGCTAATAGTCAATTGTGTATCCTTTTTGCTGGATAACAGCCTGCAGTCATTTGTTGTAGTTTTCAGCAAGTCTCTGACATGTCTCCTGAGGAATCCCAGCCCATTCTTCTTTGGCAAATCTCTCAAGCTCCTCCAGATTTGATGGCCTTCTGGCATGGACCTTCATCTTCAGTTCACCCCACAGATTTTCAGTGGGATTCAAGTCATGTATGTTTTGGGTCGTTGTCGTGTTGGAAGACAAAGCGACGACCCAGATCCAGTTTTGCTGCTGACTGCTTAAGGTTTTCTTTCAAAATCCTCACATATCCTTCTTTCTTCATGATTCCTCCCACCCTGACGAGATGTATGCCTAATCTTTCTCCAAGTTGTCCTTAGCATACTTCAGTCTGGCTTGAAGGTGTCTCTTCTGCAGAAATGTAGTTTTTTCCAGTCCATTCCTGTGTAGAGCTCTAGTCATTGTCTTTTTTGAGACTACAGTTCTCGATTGGCTAAGTCATTCACTAGTGTCTTGGCAGTTGTTCTGGGGTCTTCAGACAGGTTTCTCACTAGTTTTCTTTCCAGGGTCGTTTGCTTCTTTGAAGTCTTTTGCTTCCTACCTCTGCCAGGCTAGTTCTGTACTGTGTGGCTCTCTTTGAATTTCTTGATGATACTTCTAACTTCAGTTCTAGACATTTGGAAACGCTGTGATAACTTTGTATATCCTTCTGCTTTGTGAGCATCAACAATTCTTTTTCTCAAGTCTAAAATGAGTTCTTTTGTTTTTGGTATGATGCTTTCTCAAGTGACAGCTCAAACCCTTAGTGAAGTTTTTTATACTATGAGTAAATTGGGAGATAACCGTCAGTTTCAACTTGATTTTACAAGCCTTGAGCATTGCAAAGTTAAAGCACATCACTGCACAACAGTGGTTTGTGCTATGGCTCTATAAAAAGGTCAGTTCTTAAGGGGGGTAATAATATTGACCCTGGTAAAAAAAAAAAAAAAAATCTGAAAAAGTTGTGCAATGTGTGCAAATAGAAATAATTTCTTTCTAAAGAAAACTAGTATGTTTGGAAATGCTATGTTAAAAATTTCTTGCTCTGTTAAAAAAGCACTTTGAAAACTTTAAATTTCATAGGGGGGGCTAATAATTTTGTCCTCAACTGTAGTTCACATCAGCAGATGCTTCTTGTTAACAGCAAATTCAAAATCTTTTAGTTTTTTTTTTTTTAAGTCAAAGTAGCTCTAACCCACAATCCCAATCTGGTTTCATTGATTGAACTCCAGGTTTAACGCCTGACTCCAATTTGCTTTGGTTGATTGGTGTTGGTCCAGTTGGTTTGGTTGAATGCCCCCAGTTTAATTTGTTGTCTTCTTTTCTCAGATGAAAAGGCCTGTTTTCCACCAACTATCCCCAATGCAAAATACACTGAAAACTCAAATGGTTGGTATGAGGAGGGAGACACAATAAGGACAATATGTGATGAAGGATATGAACACAAAGACTGGAGCGCAACAGCCAGATGTACAAATGGAACATGGTCGTCTTTGCCCATCTGTGAGAGTAAGTCTGACAGATGTCCTGGTGAGCTGTAAAACAGTGACCAGAATATTATCAGAGTCTAAACCTTAATCCTAAAGTTTGAATTCTCACCAGATACACCAGCAAAGCCAACTAAGTAGTCTTTCATTTGAGCACCTTACCCATTCTTTTCCATGACAAATGTGCTTATTTTTACAGAACATCACCATGCATGCGGTGAGCCCCCTAAACTCCCACATGCTGTAATAATTCATCAGAGATACCGGAAAGTGTTTGCTGTAGATTCAGAAGTGCAGTATGTATGTGAAGATGGATATACGATGGAGGGAGGACACACTAAAAAATCAATTTTCTGTATGAGTGGAACCTGGAATGAAGGTCCAACATGCAGTAAGTAGACAATGTGCTGAGATATGTGGGAATGAAAACACAAAAAATATGGATATTAATTAAATTTTTATTTTTTATACTGTGATATAATAAGAGAACCAACTAATTCTATGTAATACTAATAATAATAATCAGTGCAGCTTACTTAGCATCCAGTCCCCTGGGACATGTAGGTTTAACCTCAGTCTTTTAGCATCATATCACATGTAACCATCAAGTGCACATTTAAGATTATTATTATCATTATTTTAGATATTTTTTCTCATTTTCTTAAGTCAGCTGGAGACAGACTTTTCAAACAACCCATGGAGTTTTTCATTAGCATGAGCTCATGCTGGCTAGCTACAACTTATTAAATCCACTGTCGATGGATTGAAATGAGAAGCCTGCTTCTATTTACCTCTGCATGAAATTGAAGAGTAACTTTGGCCATATAGGCAGCAGACCAGATGCTGGACATGGTGGTTCTCCAGATGTGGGAACAGGTGGGGGACACACCACATCCACTGGCCATGGGACACAGCCTGGGAGGGAAGGTATTTTATTTATCTATATTAAATAAAACATTAATACATCCATTTATCTAACCTCTCTAAAGAACATGTGTGTACTGTGTATCTGACATCTTTTTCCATTTAGACAGCAGGCCAGGTACTGGACATGGTGGTTCTCCAGAGGTGGGAACAGGTGGGGGACACACCACATCAACTGGCCGTGGGACACAGCCTGGGGGTGGAGGTAGATTATTGACATTTCTATCACTCTAACAAACTCTAATCTTTAACAGCAGATTTCTTTCAGTGATTTAAAGTTAAAGTTAAATTTACTTTATAATTTACGGTTTTTCATTTTCAAAAGCCATGATAGGTCATTTCTTTAGATGTTACCCTGAATCAGAAAGAAATGGATATTAACAAACATCCCAAAGTGAACTGCTGTGTCCTCTGTTTGTCTTTATTTGTTCTGTATCTTACAGGATCTTCTACCACCTCTGGCAGTCGATCTGTATACGCATCAAGTAAATTATCCAGATTCATTACTTCATTTACATGACATGTATCAGTCTTGATTCACGTCTTTTCTTGCTGTAACTTTTCACATATTTCTTCACTGACAGACCAGTTACTGTACTGAAAAAGCTGAATTTACAACCACTCAGAAGTAACTCAGGGGTTTGGGGATGACTTGGGTCAAAATCTTTGTCATTACTGTACAGTAAAGCTGGTTTTCAGTTCTCAGCAGCAGTGTCTCTGGCTTTTCAGCGAGGTCTAATGAAAACAAATAACAGACTGATTATATGATGTTCATTTTATTACAACAAGTCATGTTGTTGCTGCTGTGATCACTGTTTCAGTGAGACACTGTGACAGCCTCAAACAACTTCTTTTCTCATTTCAGTCGACACCTGTGGGAAACATCCAGTTGTTCCAAACGCTGTTGTTGTGCAAGTGGAACGAATGTATTTGAAATACAAATGTAATTCTTTCTACAAACAAGAAGGTTTAGACACTGTGGTGTGTTACGATGGTGGCACTTGGTCAGCACTGCCCGTCTGCAAAGGTAAAAACAAGTCAATACTTATTTCCATTCAAAAAGTCCATCAAATATGTGAGTAAACAATTATCAATAAGCTTTTTGTTTTTTCTGTGCAGAGGCATTCTGTGTCATGAAACCTGGTCCATACGTTTATGGATTAGATCTATCTGCAGCTGTATATTTAAAGGAAGGAGAGCAGAAGTTTCCATGTATGTGGCAAGATTATAGTGTGGCTGTTCGGTGCACTAATGGAAGAATAACTTATACCGACTGTAAGTATATACATAAGCTCTTTGTATTTGAACTTTGAACACAGTGCTCTCAGTTTCAGCATTTTTATTGTAAGCTAACATTAATGAATATTAACTCTCCAGGATCTGATTCACAGTAAGTAAGAGGGTTTCAGGAGAAATAATGAAGGAAGAAAATAAATAAATTCATACACCATAAGGCAGCTGAACCTCGAGTGTTTAAAAGAGAAGCTGAGCATTATTTTATATTTTTCTTATTGTCAGCAAACCTCATCACAAGAGGCAAAACTATTAACTGATCCTTATATATCTTATTCACCCGATCCATTAACCTCCGTGTGTGTTAACACATGCACACACACACACACACACACACACACACACACACACACAGATGTCAGTAACAGAAGTTTGACTGAATTTAACAACTTATATATATATATTTATATTCAGGTTGTACTTCTTATAACCATTGGCTGGTAAGTCTTGTTCTTGGATTTACTTTTCAAATAACTATATTATTATTGATTTGTTTTATGTGCTTAATCTTGAATAACACATTAACACTGCACTCTTACTCTGCATTATTTTACATTAATTAACATTATTTTGCTTTAATTACCTGTTAATATTAACTGTTAACATTATTGTTTTTGTCTGTGTTGTAACCAGGGAGCCTGTCGATATATTGCAACAAGGGAATGACTGCTGCCTGTTGGATCATTCCCCACTGACTGACAACAAATACCTTTTGGAAACTTTTAAAAATGTCTCCTCCAGAAAAACAGCTACACTCAGAAAAATGTTGTCACATCTTCATTTGATTTTTTTTAAACCAGTTTTTTGTTTTTTTCATTTTGACCTAAAATCCAGACTCAGTGTTGGAGCTGGACATTATTTGACAGTCAGCTTGTATCTTTATGACTTGAGCTCTTAATGCTCCAAACACATGGTCAATACTTTGAACACATAATTAAAGCTTGTATGGCTACAGTAGTCTGAATAAAATGTTCACTAGAAATCTCAACAGAAACCTTTGTATTATTTTGTCTACACGTTGTGTAGAGCAGCCCTTCCACTAAACATGGATATATCAGGAAGTATCAGTTCTTCTTGAGACCACATCACAGCAAAGTGCACAGACACATGGACAGACAGACGTACACAGTGCTTTGAGCTAAATGCTAACATGCTCACAGTGACGATGATGACGCACTGAGATGGTGAAGATTATGTAACCTGCTCAACGTCAGTTAGCATGTTAGCATGCTAACATGTAGTAATGAACACTAAGTAGCCTTGAACAGATACAACACATTATTCTATTATTGTTGTGTTATTTGTAACTGCAAATGTGTAAATCATTATGTTTCCATAAAATTGGGAGCTGTTGCACATGGAAAATGTGGCAAATTAAAAAATGTGAATTCAGCTTTGAATGAGACATAATTTCATCTCAGCAAAATATTTACATTTTATTGTTTAATGTTCTGCTCCAGGCATGTTTTATAATAATCTGCTTTGAATGATAATTTGTGTCTGATAGAATTTTTCCACTAAAATTCTCAAAATGTCATCTACTCCCTCCTCCTCATAAAAGATGCCATATGTGTTTTTATTGTGTTCATTCAGAAGTGGTGAAGACCCGGCTGGATAAATAATTAGATCAGGGGAGACAGAAAACTGACCTGTGATCACAGCAGTCCAGGAAATCATTTTGGAATTTGGACTCTAAATAATCAAACAGTTTTTTGTTGAGAGAGCTGTAAAGCAAATGATCTGTAGATGGTCTAATGAATCATTATCACAGGCCTTTCCCAAACACATTAATTAATGTAATAAACATAAAACTGTGTTGCTTCTTGAAGAACATGATGTGACATTAAATGAATAGATTCAATGAACAGTATTAATCAAGGTCAGGAAACAACGAAACTAACGTTTCTTAGGAAACTCATTCAAATAAGATACTTTAGCAAAAGAAACTGATCTGAATCTGGAGTCTTCTAAACATTTTCTTTCTCATCATAACAATTATTTGGATTAATACACTAATTTGACCTAAAATGACTGTGTAGAGCCTGTGGTCCAGTGGTTTTTTATTAATGAAGAGGAAAAAGGACTATAACTGTAGAGTATGTGCATGTTTTCTCTCTTTTTCTGTATGTGTATTCTGTGTTTGCTTCTCTTTGTTTTGGATCCAGTCCACCTGCATGGTGCTTTGGTGTTTGCTATATATTAACTAACTGATTCTGATCTGGACTGTGGTCATAGTTTTGCTTTGTAGTGGGATGATTTCATTCCTGACAAAATGTGCATCAGATATTTTGGCTTTGCTCTTCTGGTTTGGTTTCCTGGAGTGCTACATGGTGAGAACAATGAATACTTTCACTTAAAACCATTTCAGTTTGTTAGAAACACAGTTACTGTAGAGTTATCTTGCTTCTTGTTGTATTTTAGCACAAAATACAACACAGTCCTGTACTGCTCCCAGACTGGACGGTGGTTTCTTTTCCCCAAGGCAAGAGACCTATTCTAATGGAACAACACTGACCTATACCTGCCATGAGGGACATAAACCACCAGTGAAGGGTTGGTGGGTCACAAGTACATGTGAAAATGGCAAATGGTCTCATCAGCCACAGTGTATAGGTAAGTGTTCCCTGAATGCATCTGCTGATCAACTGTTTTCTTCCTTTAGCTATGCTAGCTGTGAGGCTCTATAGATGGCAACATCAGCCTGTTGCTCCAGACTGAAATATCTATGTACAGACATGTCATTAAATGAATGGAAATGTTGTCAAACCTTGGTCTTGTTCTCTCTTTTATTTCTCAGATGAAAAGGCCTGTTTTCCACCAACTATCCCCAATGCAAAATACACTGAAAACTCAAATGGTTGGTATGAGGAGGGAGACACAATAAGGACAACATGTGATGAAGGATATGAACACAAAGACCGGAGAGCAACAGCCAGATGTACAAATGGAACATGGTCGTCTTTGCCCATCTGTGAGAGTAAGTCTGACAGATGTTTTATATTTGTTCGCTGTGGATAGAAAACACACAACAATAGGAACAAAACCAGTAGTGAGCACTTTATATTACTGATGATTTGTTTTGTTCTTCACAGACCGTATCAACTCATGCAGTGAACCCCCTAAAGTTGCCCATGCTGTAATAATTCATCAGAGATACCAGGAGGTGTTTGCTGCAGATTCAGAAGTGCAGTATGAATGTGAAGATGGATATACGATGGAGGGAGCAGACACTACAAATCCCATTATTTGCGTTGGTGGAACCTGGACTGGAGGTCCAACGTGCAGTAAGTGGACAATGCGCTGATGTGATGAAATATCTTTGTTCCAAGAAATCATTCCTCATGTCTCCCAAAAACAAGATGTGCACCAGAACTTTGTGGAGGTTCTGGGCCAGATCTGGGTCAAATGATTTGTGGTGTTGGGGTGGTTATGTGGCATTGTGTGGGTTGGACCCCATTTAATTTTTAGATTTTGAACTACTTCTGCATCTTTAAAGCAGCTATTCTGTTCCACCAACAGGGTGGCTGTGGCTCAGGAGCTAGAGCGGTTGCCCACCAACCAGAAGGTCGGTGGTTCGATCCCCCGGCTCCTTGGGCAAGATACTGAACCCCAAACTGCCCCATCAGTGTGTGAATGTGTGTGTATGTGTTAGAGAACACTTACATGTATAGAACAAGTGCTGTGTGAATGAATAAATGCGACCTGCAGTGTGAAGTGCTTTGGGTGGTCGATATGACTAGAAAAGAGCTATATAAGTACAGTCCATTTACCAACAACCCCTTTTAAAAAGAAAAAGAAAAAAGAAGAAGGGGTGTGACTCAATAGCCGAATCGTAAGGGCACATACCATATGGGCGCAAGCCCTGAGCAGCTCCATTTCCAGCTGGCCAGACCCTTTGCTGCATGTCATTCCCCTGCTCTCTTTCCCTGTTTTTTTCTGACTCACTCTACTGTCTCTACCATTGAAGACGGAAAAAAATAACTGAATAATGAACAGTTGGGTAACCGTAACTGCTGGATGTGTAAATAGGAGGGGAGGGGAACATGCCAGTATTGTGTTTGCTTGTTCTGTCTGTTCTGCCTTCAAGTGTTAAGATAACACAACACTGAAGTCCATAAAACTATAATTCAACAACTATTGGATGGTTGACACAAAATTGCATTCCGACACTCATGCCCATGAAAATAAAAAGACAGGTAAAACTAAAGATGACAGGGACCCAGGATACATTTCAGAAATTGGTAAAGCATACAGGAAGCACAGAGGATATTTGTGAATGATGGAGCAGCCAAAAGTATCTTGCAAAAAGACGCCAACTCAGAATAAGACTGCCACATTGTCTATAAGCTTGTTGATCAGATCAGCACATCCACTATATACTATGACTGTTGATTAAGTAACCTGTTTTGATTCAGCTCTGATAAAAGTATGAAAACTCAAACTGTCTTCCAAGAGCATCCACCAGATGATTTATTTACCTTCAATGAACAAGACATTTGAGATTAATTTGTTTATCCGTTTATCTAATTTTTCCAGTGAATACAGTATGTACTGTATATCTGACATCTTTAACTTTGGCCATATAGGCAGCAGACCAGATGCTGGACATGGTGGTTCTCCAGATGTGGGAACAGGTGGGGGACACACCACATCCACTGGCCATGGGACACAGCCTGGGAGGGAAGGTATTTTATTTATCTATATTAAATTTAAAAAAATAATACATCCATTTATCTAACCTCTCTAAAGAACATGTGTGTACTGTGTATCTGACATCTTTTTCCATTTAGACAGCAGGCCAGGTACTGGACATGGTGGTTCTCCAGAGGTGGGAACAGGTGGGGGACACACCACATCAACTGGCCGTGGGACACAGCCTGGGGGTGGAGGTAGATTATTGACCTTTCTATCACTCTAACAAACTCTAATCTTTAACAGCAGATTTCTTTCAGTGATTTAAAGTTAAAGTTAAATTTACTTTATAATTTACGGTTTTTCATTTTCAAAAGCCATGATAGGTCATTTCTTTAGATGTTACCCTGAATCAGAAAGAAATGGATATTAACAAACATCCCAAAGTGAACTGCTGTGTCCTCTGTTTGTCTTTATTTGTTCTGTATCTTACAGGATCTTCTACCACCTCTGGCAGTCGATCTGTATACGCATCAAGTAAATTATCCAGATTCATTACTTCATTTACATGACATGTATCAGTCTTGATTCACGTCTTTTCTTGCTGTAACTTTTCACATATTTCTTCACTGACAGACCAGTTACTGTACTGAAAAAGCTGAATTTACAACCACTCAGAAGTAACTCAGGGGTTTGGGGATGACTTGGGTCAAAATCTTTGTCATTACTGTACAGTAAAGCTGGTTTTCAGTTCTCAGCAGCAGTGTCTCTGGCTTTTCAGCGAGGTCTAATGAAAACAAATAACAGACTGATTATATGATGTTCATTTTATTACAACAAGTCATGTTGTTGCTGCTGTGATCACTGTTTCAGTGAGACACTGTGACAGCCTCAAACAACTTCTTTTCTCATTTCAGTCGACACCTGTGGGAAATATCCAGTTGTTCCAAACGCTGTTGTTGTGCAAGTGGAACGAATGTATTTGAAATACAAATGTAATTCTTTCTACAAACAAGAAGGTTTAGACACTGTGGAGTGTTACGATGATGGCACTTGGTCAGCACTGCCCGTCTGCAAAGGTAAAAACAAGTCAATACTTATTTCCATTCAAAAAGTCCATCAAATATGTGAGTAAACAATTATCAATAAGCTTTTTGTTTTTTCTGTGCAGAGGCATTCTGTGTCATGAAACCTGGTCCATACGTTTATGGATTAGATCTATCTGCAGCTGTATATTTAAAGGAAGGAGAGCAGAAGTTTCCATGTATGTGGCAAGATTATAGTGTGGCTGTTCGGTGCACTAATGGAAGAATAACTTATACCGACTGTAAGTATATACATAAGCTCTTTGTATTTGAACTTTGAACACAGTGCTCTCAGTTTCAGCATTTTTATTGTAAGCTAACATTAATGAATATTAACTCTCCAGGATCTGATTCACAGTAAGTAAGAGGGTTTCAGGAGAAATAATGAAGGAAGAAAATAAATAAATTCATACACCATAAGGCAGCTGAACCTCGAGTGTTTAAAAGAGAAGCTGAGCATTATTTTATATTTTTCTTATTGTCAGCAAACCTCATCACAAGAGGCAAAACTATTAACTGATCCTTATATATCTTATTCACCCGATCCATTAACCTCCGTGTGTGTTAACACATGCACACACACACACACACACACACACACACACACACACACAGATGTCAGTAACAGAAGTTTGACTGAATTTAACAACTTATATATATATATTTATATTCAGGTTGTACTTCTTATAACCATTGGCTGGTAAGTCTTGTTCTTGGATTTACTTTTCAAATAACTATATTATTATTGATTTGTTTTATGTGCTTAATCTTGAATAACACATTAACACTGCACTCTTACTCTGCATTATTTTACATTAATTAACATTATTTTGCTTTAATTACCTGTTAATATTAACTGTTAACATTATTGTTTTTGTCTGTGTTGTAACCAGGGAGCCTGTCGATATATTGCAACAAGGGAATGACTGCTGCCTGTTGGATCATTCCCCACTGACTGACAACAAATACCTTTTGGAAACTTTTAAAAATGTCTCCTCCAGAAAAACAGCTACACTCAGAAAAATGTTGTCACATCTTCATTTGATTTTTTTTAAACCAGTTTTTTGTTTTTTTCATTTTGACCTAAAATCCAGACTCAGTGTTGGAGCTGGACATTATTTGACAGTCAGCTTGTATCTTTATGACTTGAGCTCTTAATGCTCCAAACACATGGTCAATACTTTGAACACATAATTAAAGCTTGTATGGCTACAGTAGTCTGAATAAAATGTTCACTAGAAATCTCAACAGAAACCTTTGTATTATTTTGTCTACACGTTGTGTAGAGCAGCCCTTCCACTAAACATGGATATATCAGGAAGTATCAGTTCTTCTTGAGACCACATCACAGCAAAGTGCACAGACACATGGACAGACAGACGTACACAGTGCTTTGAGCTAAATGCTAACATGCTCACAGTGACGATGATGACGCACTGAGATGGTGAAGATTATGTAACCTGCTCAACGTCAGTTAGCATGTTAGCATGCTAACATGTAGTAATGAACACTAAGTAGCCTTGAACAGATACAACACATTATTCTATTATTGTTGTGTTATTTGTAACTGCAAATGTGTAAATCATTATGTTTCCATAAAATTGGGAGCTGTTGCACATGGAAAATGTGGCAAATTAAAAAATGTGAATTCAGCTTTGAATGAGACATAATTTCATCTCAGCAAAATATTTACATTTTATTGTTTAATGTTCTGCTCCAGGCATGTTTTATAATAATCTGCTTTGAATGATAATTTGTGTCTGATAGAATTTTTCCACTAAAATTCTCAAAATGTCATCTACTCCCTCCTCCTCATAAAAGATGCCATATGTGTTTTTATTGTGTTCATTCAGAAGTGGTGAAGACCCGGCTGGATAAATAATTAGATCAGGGGAGACAGAAAACTGACCTGTGATCACAGCAGTCCAGGAAATCATTTTGGAATTTGGACTCTAAATAATCAAACAGTTTTTTGTTGAGAGAGCTGTAAAGCAAATGATCTGTAGATGGTCTAATGAATCATTATCACAGGCCTTTCCCAAACACATTAATTAATGTAATAAACATAAAACTGTGTTGCTTCTTGAAGAACATGATGTGACATTAAATGAATAGATTCAATGAACAGTATTAATCAAGGTCAGGAAACAACGAAACTAACGTTTCTTAGGAAACTCATTCAAATAAGATACTTTAGCAAAAGAAACTGATCTGAATCTGGAGTCTTCTAAACATTTTCTTTCTCATCATAACAATTATTTGGATTAATACACTAATTTGACCTAAAATGACTGTGTAGAGCCTGTGGTCCAGTGGTTTTTTATTAATGAAGAGGAAAAAGGACTATAACTGTAGAGTATGTGCATGTTTTCTCTCTTTTTCTGTATGTGTATTCTGTGTTTGCTTCTCTTTGTTTTGGATCCAGTCCACCTGCATGGTGCTTTGGTGTTTGCTATATATTAACTAACTGATTCTGATCTGGACTGTGGTCATAGTTTTGCTTTGTAGTGGGATGATTTCATTCCTGACAAAATGTGCATCAGATATTTTGGCTTTGCTCTTCTGGTTTGGTTTCCTGGAGTGCTACATGGTGAGAACAATGAATACTTTCACTTAAAACCATTTCAGTTTGTTAGAAACACAGTTACTGTAGAGTTATCTTGCTTCTTGTTGTATTTTAGCACAAAATACAACACAGTCCTGTACTGCTCCCAGACTGGACGGTGGTTTCTTTTCCCCAAGGCAAGAGACCTATTCTAATGGAACAACACTGACCTATACCTGCCATGAGGGACATAAACCACCAGTGAAGGGTTGGTGGGTCACAAGTACATGTGAAAATGGCAAATGGTCTCATCAGCCACAGTGTATAGGTAAGTGTTCCCTGAATGCATCTGCTGATCAACTGTTTTCTTCCTTTAGCTATGCTAGCTGTGAGGCTCTATAGATGGCAACATCAGCCTGTTGCTCCAGACTGAAATATCTATGTACAGACATGTCATTAAATGAATGGAAATGTTGTCAAACCTTGGTCTTGTTCTCTCTTTTATTTCTCAGATGAGAAGGCCTGTTTTCCACCAACTATCCCCAATGCAAAATACACTGAAAACTCAAATGGTTGGTATGAGGAGGGAGACACAATAAGGACAACATGTGATGAAGGATATGAACACAAAGACCGGAGAGCAACAGCCAGATGTACAAATGGAACATGGTCGTCTTTGCCCATCTGTGAGAGTAAGTCTGACAGATGTTTTATATTTGTTCGCTGTGGATAGAAAACACACAACAATAGGAACAAAACCAGTAGTGAGCACTTTATATTACTGATGATTTGTTTTGTTCTTCACAGAACGCATCAACTCATGCAGTGAACCCCCTAAAGTTGCCCATGCTGTAATAATTCATCAGAGATACCAGGAGGTGTTTGCTGCAGATTCAGAAGTGCAGTATGAATGTGAAGATGGATATACGATGGAGGGAGCAGACACTACAAATCCCATTATTTGCGTTGGTGGAACCTGGACTGGAGGTCCAACGTGCAGTAAGTGGACAATGCGCTGATGTGATGAAATATCTTTGTTCCAAGAAATCATTCCTCATGTCTCCCAAAAACAAGATGTGCACCAGAACTTTGTGGAGGTTCTGGGCCAGATCTGGGTCAAATGATTTGTGGTGTTGGGGTGGTTATGTGGCATTGTGTGGGTTGGACCCCATTTAATTTTTAGATTTTGAACTACTTCTGCATCTTTAAAGCAGCTATTCTGTTCCACCAACAGGGTGGCTGTGGCTCAGGAGCTAGAGCGGTTGCCCACCAACCAGAAGGTCGGTGGTTCGATCCCCCGGCTCCTTGGGCAAGATACTGAACCCCAAACTGCCCCATCAGTGTGTGAATGTGTGTGTATGTGTTAGAGAACACTTACATGTATAGAACAAGTGCTGTGTGAATGAATAAATGCGACCTGCAGTGTGAAGTGCTTTGGGTGGTCGATATGACTAGAAAAGAGCTATATAAGTACAGTCCATTTACCAACAACCCCTTTTAAAAAGAAAAAGAAAAAAGAAGAAGAAAGGGTGTGACTCAATAGCCGAATCGTAAGGGCACATACCATATGGGCGCAAGCCCTGAGCAGCTCCATTTCCAGCTGGCCAGACATTTTGCTGCATGTCATTCCCCTGCTCTCTTTCCCTGTTTTTTCTGACTCACTCTACTGTCTCTACCATTGAAGACGGAAAAAAATAACTGAATAATGAACAGTTGGGTAACCGTAACTGCTGGATGTGTAAATAGGAGGGGAGGGGAACATGCCAGTATTGTGTTTGCTTGTTCTGTCTGTTCTGCCTTCAAGTGTTAAGATAACACAACACTGAAGTCCATAAAACTATAATATTTTAAATATGAATTCCACTGATTGAAAATTAAATCTCCTCTGGCAAGAACAACCATTACTTTTTCAAATTTTGGGATGTATGATGTGAAAAAAAGCAATGTAGTGTGGAACAATGATGCATAAAAACTGTGCAATAGCTAATTAATAACTGGAGTGTCTCTTTCATCCTACAGGGTCCTCTACCAGCTCCAGACCAAACGAGAGAGTGATTCAAACTCAAATCATACCAAGTAAATATATAGATAGAACCATTTTTACTTTTATGTTACATATGATGAGATAATATCGTGACCAATCAGGGCCCTTTACTGAGTTATTTAGAAAAAAATATTGATTATAACTATCTACAGTGGATATAAAAAGTCTACACACTCCTGTTCAAATGCCAGGTTTTTGTCATGTAAAAAAATTACATCAAGATAAATAATTTCACAACTTTTTCCACCTTTCATGTGACCTATAACTTGTACAACGCAATTGAAAAACAAACAGAAATCTTTCAGGGAGGTGAAGTAAAAATAAACAACTGAGATAATGTGGTTGCATAAGTGTGCACACCCTTTTATAACTGGGGATGTGGCTGTGTTCAGATTTAACCAATTACATTCAAACTCATGTTAAACTGGAGTCAGCACACACCTGTCACCAATTAAAGTGCCTCTGATCAACCCCAAATAAAGTTCAGCTGTTCTAGTAGGCTTTTCCTGACATTTTTGTAGCCACATCTTCCAGCACAAGCCATGGTCTGCAGAGAGCTTCCAAAGCATCAGAGGGATCTCATTATTCAAAGATATCAGTCAGGTGAAGGCTACAAAACAATTTCCAAGGAATTAAATATACCATGGAACACAGTGAAGACCGTCATCATCAAGTGGAGAAAATATGGCACAACAGTGACATTACCAAGAACAGGACGTCCGCCCAAAATTGATGATAAGACGAGAAGAAAGCTAGTCAGGGAGGCTGCCAAGAGGCTGACAGCAACACTGAAGGAGCTGCAGGAATTTCTGGCAAGTACTGGCTGTGTAGTACATGTGACAACAATCTCCCGTCTTCTTCATATGTCCGGGCTATGGGGTAGGGTGGCAAGACGGAAGCCTTATCTTACAAAGAAAAACATCCAAGCCCGGCTTAATTTTGCAAAAAGACACCTGAAATCTCCCAAACGCATGTGGGAAAATGTGTTATGGTCTGATGAAACCAAGGTTGAACTTTTTGGACATAATTCCAAAAGGTATATTTGGCGCAAAAACAACACTGCACATCACCAAAATAACACCATACCTACAGTGAAGCATGGTGGTAGCAGCATCATGCTTTGGGGCTGTTTTTCTTCAGCTGGAACTGGGGCCTTAGTCAGGGTGGAGGGAATTATGAACAGTTCCAAATACCAGTCAGTGTTGGCACAAAACCTTCGGCCTTCTGTTAGAAAGCTGAAGATGAAGAGGAACTTCATCTTTCAGCACGACAATGACCCAAAGCACACATCTAAATCAACAAAAGAATGGCTTCACCGGAATAAGATTGAGGCTTTGCAATGGCCCAGCTAGAGTCCAGACCTGAATCCCATCGAACATCTGTGGGGTGATCTGAAGAGGGCTGTGCACAGGAGATGCCCTCGCAATCTGTCAGATTTGGAGCAGTTTTGCAAAGAAGAGTGGGCAAATATTGCCACATCAAGACGTGTCACACTGATAGGCTCCTACCCAAAAAGACTGAGTGCTGTAATAAAAGCCAAAGGTGCTGCAACAAAGTATTAGTTTAAGGGTATGCATATTTATGCAACCAGGTTATTTTCAGTTTTTTATTTTATATTTTTCCCCTTTTAAAGGTTTCAGTTTGTTTTTCAATTGCATTGTACAGGTTATAGGTCACATTAAAGGTGATAGAAAAAGGAAAAAGTTGTGAAATTATTTGTCTTGCTGTCATTTTTTTTACATCACCAAAACCTGGCATTTGAACAGGGGTGTGTAGACTTTTTATATCCACTGTATCTGTCTTCACCAGTTAATTAGGAATCCATAGCCATGACTCTTGTCAATAATCCTACTGAGTGAATTAATCATGGGTAGATTGGGTCCATCAGCGTTTGTTGTTTTTAGAAACCTCTTTTTCTTTCCGTTACAGAGGATGAATGTGGAGCCCCCCCCACGATCCCAAATGGTGATGTTGTGGGAAATTATCAGATGTTTTTGAAATATCGGTGCGATAGCTTTTACACACTAATGGGCCCAGAGAGAGTGCATTGTTACGCAGATGGCACATGGTCAAAACTACCCACCTGCAAAGGTATAAGTCAGTACTATTAACTATTATTTCAATGTCAATGAGGTTGGCCAAGAAAAAAGTTTACAGTTTTTTTGTTGTTCCTTTTGTGCAGCTGCTTACTGCTCTGTGGACACTAGTCAATATCATCAATTAGTGCCTGCTGGAGTTAAATATATAAAATATGGTGAGAAGGTGAGATTGGAATGTGTGAGACAGGACCACTGGTGGACAGATCATTTTTCTGTGGTCCAGTGCTTTTATGGAAGAGCGTGGTTAAGCGACTGTAAGTATGACTTTAAGATCATTACATTAAGATAAACATGTTTGTCTAATCATTGTCAGCTATGTGTGTGCTAACTATCTGCCAGATAGTTTTGTAAATTTTGTCTGCAAAGACTGATTATCACTGTCGGTCATCATATCAAGACGACGAAAAGCCACAAGGTTTAAAAGTTATTGTTATCCTTATAGGCAAGCCAAATAAATAAAGGATTTGTTCCCAGGCTTAACTGTGTTGTATGAGAGATCTATAGACAAAAAAAATCTAGCGTTTATTTATTTTGAAAGAGCCACAGTCGGTGGGGAAACTATAACACTCCACTGACCGCTGGTGTAACTTCATCAGTCAGTCAGGGACAGACATTTTCTGGCCCTGCTGTTGTGGTCCAACCAAAAAGAAAATAGAGCAGTGTAATTCCCATCACTACCCTGCTGACTCCAGCTTCATATTTACCATACAAACATGGAGAGAGTGCTATTGGTCTTATATATTACACCTATTCACAAGCTGATTGACTGAGTTTCTGCACCATACACACGGTTTTATCCTCTACAGTTCAATTCAGTTGACAAAACAATATTCACTGATGTGCTTCTCTATGATTATTTTTAGGCTGCAGCTGGTTGGAAATAAAGGCGGTGAGTGTTACTCCTGTATGAAGCAATCGTTTAATTTTACTTATATTTCTGATTATGTATTTATATTACACTTGATTCTTTTTTTGTATTATGTTTATTATCTATAAAACTTTGTCTTTTGACCAGAACCTTTGCTGAGGTTGTCACCAAGGAGAAGAGATACTGCTGCCTTTTGATTTGCTCACCACTCGCTGAAAACAAATACCATCCTGGAAACTTCAATTTGTAATCATCATGTTGCACACTCACACAATGTAGGAGTACATTGTTTGTCCATATGCAATGTTACAAAAATGACTGGTGGACTGGCCTGAATAAAACTTAAGACATGGATCTCAACTCTTCTAGAATTGTGTTTGTAGAGTTTTCCACGTATACATCGTCCCCCAAAAGCAATAAATTAATCAATCGGCCCATCTATTAACCACTTCTATTATCCACTTATCCTGCTTTTATTGATCATGACACAAAGTTTGAAAAAAAAAAAAAACATCAGCAGTGTTTCAGATCATGAAATTGAATTCACCAACAGTGAATTCTGAACGCCACTATCTGTAACTGCTTTGAAACAATTAAAATCCACCAGAAATACCACCCCAGGATGCAACTGGTACTTTTTTGCCATTCTATTGTTTTTCCTCTCTTTAGTTATCAAATCTCAATTATCTTGCAATTCTTAAAAAAAGTAGTAGTTTTTATCACATCATATTTTATGTGATTTAACATCTGTATTTTGAAACAAGGTTCTTGCATATTTACATAAGTACATTGACTTGTGACACTTAATTATTGTGCTCATAAAAAATTACCAAAACAAAATTTTAGGTCTTAATCCTGTTTTTAAATGATTACTTGAAATTTTAAATTAAATCACAGGCTTTTGTTTGAAAGGCTTTTAAAATTTACTTCTTTCTTCCATTTATCTTCATTCATTCATTTCTTCATTTATTTTCTGCTGCAGTTTAAACACAAGTAAGCATATCAGGGACACCAGAAATAGTAATAAAGCATGCCATTAATTCATAACTGTACAATAAGAATGAGCATTAATCAATTTGTTTGAATTAACTTGTTGATTTATAAATTAATATGCTAAATGACAAACTAACTAATTATTTGACATTTTAATGGCCAATAAAAAGAAGAATTATAAAAGGGATCATCAAGTGCATCATTTTAAAATACGTTAAAGAATTAATAGATAAACAATGGGATTTTCCAGTTAGTTTTTCTGTGACACTTCAGAGCTTGCACTGATAAAACAAGTAAAGTAACAAGTAAATTAGCCATGGGATGTAACAAGCTCTATGATTGGTTAGAGAGCCGCACCCACCTCATGCCACCTTTTCCAAGACTGTTTAGGTGTTGTTGTTTTTGTAATTTTTAATTTGAACTAATATAATTTGTATTAATATTTAATTAGTAAATTCTTTTTATAATTCTCATTTTTATTTCTCATTAAAACATCAAATAATGGTTTACTTTGTAATCTAGACTAAATATTCATAGAGGGATAAATTAATTTGTAAATACATTAATTAATTTTCACTGTACCATTGGTTACTAATTAATTAGATACTTTATTACAATTTCTTTGACACTTGTGGCCCTCCATATTAGCAGTGTGTCACCTAGAAATCAAAGGCAGTCTAAACCACAGCACAACAGCAGGCAGCAAGCCTTTTTCACAACAAACATTTTGACTTGCAGTAGGAAAAGCACAGGCATCCAGGTGTACTATTCAAGTGTTGTGATAGTGTGACAGTGAGCCAACATGAACAACACCAGGACCCTCACACTGAAGCAGCTAAATTGAATTCAGCCATCATTCATTTTATAAATTACTGCACTGTGAAAAGCACATGTCTAGCACAAGGTCTAGTTTTATGGCTGAAATGAAATGATGCAGAGCACATGAGGATCAAGCAGATAATAATCCAAGTCTGAGCTGGAACACAAAGACAAACTGTAAGACCACAAGATAAATATCCCATGATAAAATTATAATCTTTTAAATCAAATCTTTACAGAACTCCTCCTCTCTTTCTAAAGTCGGTCCTTTGGTGTGACTGTGTTTTGATTTTGCATAATGCTGATCTCTGAACACAGCAGTCCAGAAAATCAATTTGAAATCTGAACTGTGAAAGATCTCATAGTTTTTTGTAGAAAACATTGTCTGAGACATTTATGAACAAATGAACCACTGTGGGTATTTCTTAAATAAATAACAAACGTGAAATAACAAGAGCAGCATTTTCTTGAATATTATCAAACCTTCTCTTAGATATGTTCATGGTGCGGTTTGTACCAAAATAAGAATAAAGTCCAACTCTGACAGCTAGTAAAGCAACAGCTGTAAATAAAACTGGTCTGTGCACTTTGGTCACATGTGTAAAGAACCTCATTCCAGCAAGATAGGATTTGCAAAATGTGACTGTTCTGACTAAAGTACATGACCTCTATTAGTATATTTGTGTTGGCTTCCAAGCATCTGTATAATGACAGTCACTCAGCTTAATGTTTACTATTTCTTAACTTATTAGCTCTTTGGGGAAAAGACCTTGACAATTATTAACCTGAATGAAGCTCTTCACTCTGCTGTGTTGTAGTGTTTTAATTCCTGACAAAATGAGCATGAGGTATCTTGGATTTGTTCTCCTGGTTTTGTTTCCTGGAGTGCTGCATGGTAAGAGCATTGAACTGTCACTTAGAAACACATTAATTAGTTAGATATGTGTTAAGTATGTACTTTTATTTCTTTCAGCACAAAGTGCAGTTCAGCTTTGTCCTGCTCCCAGACTGGTTGGTGGTTATTTTATCCCTGTACAAGAAAATGATTCTCGTGAAAAAGAATTAATTTATGCCTGTGATAAGGGTCGTAAACCAGCGGTGGAGGGTTGGTGGGCAACCAGCACATGTCAAAATGGCAAATGGTCTCATGAACCACATTGTATAGGTAAGTGTTTCATTAATATCTCTACTGGGTTTGTGTGAAGGTGATCTGGAACTTTTAAATTCATAGTGGTCATGATGTTTTGTGTATGCTGCTAAGGAATAATAATGTCATCAGTTATCTTAAAGCTAGATAAACTGAAAATTGATAGACAGATTCATTGAGGGCACCAGATTATTTCAGCAAATAAACAGATGTAACTTTTTAGATGTAACTTTTTCAAAGAGGCTTAGAGTCCATTATCTAAACGTAAAGAATATATATCTGAAATAAGATGTTAACAGAAAATTAATGTCTTATATTGCCTATAAACATATGCATTATTTAAGCACCGTTACTACAGTCTTTAATCCTGGTAAAAATAAATAAAATAAAATAAAAAGAAAGAAAGAAATGTGTTACTACACCTGTAACAAATGCTTTTAAGGTGCTATATATATATAGGCAATATAGTGATATTGTTGGCACTATATTGCCAACATTAGCATTACCTTAAGCTTCAGCAATTATTTCTTTTACAAGACAAGAGGTCAGATATGTCTTCTGGGTGGCTCTACTTCTTCATCCTCTCATACTGGACTGAGGGCAGACTGGAATCTACAGTAACTCATTATCACAAAGTGGTATTATGAGATAGGACAGGCTGTGACTAGCTTTTAGAGTGCTAATTCACTAGAGGAAAAGAAGTGATAGAAATAGAAGAAAAACAAGAGTAGAACTTTGTTGCTTTACAAAGCTCAAGACAGCTGTTGGCAAATAAAGAAATGAAGTTTCATCTAGCCTACATATAGCACCTTTAAAAGTTCAAATATTAAATATCTTCTTGAAGAAACCACATTCTTCATGACTTTTAGAGAGTGAGGCATTTGTGGCTACAACCCTTTACATTAACAAATTATTGATACTATGCTAATTTTGAACAGGGGTTACAAACCCAGGGTTCAGGACCACCACAAAGAGTCACAAGATAAATATAAATGGTCATCAATAGGAAAGAAAAAAAACTGAATTCTGTGACTCAACGTTATGTTTATTTTTTTCTCTAATCTTTGCATCTTTATGATTAAACTCTGCATAGTTTAATGTCAACTTAAATTCATCACTTGTAACTTGTGATGAGAGGTTGCAAGTAGATATTACTTTTTATTTCCAAAGTATCAACATTATACATTCATAAAAGTCATTTTGTGAAGTATAAAAATGTTGACTGAAGTTTTGTTCTTCTTTCCTCAGATGAAAAGGCCTGTTTTCCACCAACTATCCCCAATGCAAAATACACTGAAAACTCAAATGGTTGGTATGAGGAGGGAGACACAATAAGGACAACATGTGATGAAGGATATGAACACAAAGACTGGAGCGCAACAGCCAGATGTACAAATGGAACATGGTCGTCTTTGCCCATCTGTGAGAGTAAGTCTGACAGATGTGAGAAAAAAAAAAACTTAAGAAAAAAAAGCAGTGACTACAATAATATTTTAAACCAGTGTCACCTACTGTACTACAGCATCATGTAGTGATCCATCTCAACACCTTTTCCTGTTCTTATTCATGGTATATTTTCTTGTTTACAGAGAGCATCTCTACATGCGGTGAGCCCCCTAAAATTCCACATGCTGTAATAATTCATCAGAGATACCAGGAGGTGTTTGCTGTAGATTCAGAAGTGCAGTATGAATGTGAAGATGGATATATGATGGAGGGAGGACACACTAAACAGTTCATTTATTGTATAAGTGGAACCTGGACTGAAGCTCCAACATGCAGTAAGTGGTAATGTAAATGTGCTGAGATATGATGTGATGAAAATGCTTTTTATTAATTGCCATTGAAGTGGCTATCATCAGTATTTGTATATTTACAAAAGATCACATGACACTAAAAAGATATAGCCAGGGAATATAATCCATCAACTGTGTCACTACAAAATGTGTTTGGGAAAACAAATTAGTAGTAGTTGTTTAAGTGTATATTTTACAAGAAATGGCTTCAAAATGAATAAGTTCTGTTATTTTTAAAGTTGCTTTATCAGTATATCTGTATTGACTGTGCAGTCTGAAAAGTGTCGCTCATAGTGAGAAACCCACAGATAATTATCATCTGACTCTGTTTCCCTCAGCTCTACAGAGATTTAAAGTGATTTAGTGTCTGATGTTTTGGTTTGTAACATAAAGATTATCCTGTGGAAATTTCTTGTAAACAAGCAAATTTTCTGTCAAAATTCAGTGTTACTCACTAAAATGCATCGTGTGTATAACTGAAATCTAACAAATGCATTGAATGCATTTCCTTCCTCATAAAACATTTGTAAAGATAATGTTTCCTCATTGAACCCTGGTTCACACAGGGCTTTTCTGTGTGGAAGAAAATGGATGGATGGCTATATGAATGCTAATGTGTAACTACTGGATGTGTAAATAGGAGATAATAGTATGTCAATGTTATGTTTCATAGCTTGTTCTGTCTGTTCTGCCTTCAAGTGTTCACAGAGATCAATTAATACTGCTGCAAGTAACTGCCAACAGAAATAATCCAACATTGAAGTTTGTCCAGAGAGAAAACCACCTCCTATTGTGACTGAACATATTGTATGTTTAGTGTGCGCAATATATTTTTTTCTCTCAGGCCAAGGAACAAGACCAGATACTGGACATGGTGGATCCACTCTGGGGGGAAAAGATGGGGGGCACACTACATCTACTGGCGGTGGAACATGGTCTACAGGTGGAGGTAATTTATTGATCTGTATTGAATATGAATCAGTAAATCAATTTATCAAAGGACCCCAAAATGTATATATGTGGAATTTTCATATCTTGGAATTTTTTTCCCCAGGCAGCAGACCAGGTACTGGAGAGGGAACAGGAGGGGGGCACACTACATCTAGTGGTGGTGGGACACGGCCTGTGGAAGGAGGTAGATCTTGAGTTGCATTAGATATGAATGAAGACCATAGTATTTTGAATATGAATATGACTGAAAATTAAATCTCCTCTGGCAAGAGCAACCATGCTATTTTCAGATTTGAGGATGCATGATGAGAAAAAAGTTTGTGCATTTTTTATGTTTTTTAATGCATAAAAACTGTGCAATAACTAATTAATAACTGGAGTGTCTCTTTCATCCTACAGGGTCCTCTACCAGCTCCAGACCAAACGAGAGAGTCGTTCAAACTCAAATCATACCAAGTAAATATATAGATAGAACCATTTTTACTTGTATGTTAATCATGGGTAGATTGGGTCCATCAGCGTTTGTTGTTTTTAGAAACCTCTTTTTCTTTCCGTTACAGAGGATGAATGTGGAGCCCCCCCCACGATCCCAAATGGTGATGTTGTGGGAAATTATCAAATGTTTTTGAAATATCGGTGCAATAGCTTTTACACACTAATGGGCCCAGAGAGAGTGCATTGTTACGCAGATGGCACATGGTCAAAACTACCCACCTGCAAAGGTATAAGTCAGTACTATTAACTATTATTTCAATGTCAATGAGGTTGGCCAAGAAAAAAGTTTACAGTTTTTTTGTTGTTCCTTTTGTGCAGCTGCTTACTGCTCTGTGGACACTAGTCAATATCATCAATTAGTGCCTGCTGGAGTTAAATATATAAAATATGGTGAGAAGGTGAGATTGGAATGTGTGAGACAGGACCACTGGTGGACAGATCATTTTTCTGTGGTCCAGTGCTTTTATGGAAAAGCGTGGTTAAGCGACTGTAAGTATGACTTTAAGATCATTACATTAAGATAACCATGTTTGTCTAATCATTGTCAGCTATGTGTGTGCTAACTATCTGCCAGATAGTTTTGTAAATTTTGTCTGCAAAGACTGATTATCACTGTCGGTCATCAGATCAAGACGACGAAAAGCCACAAGGTTTAAAAGTTATTGTTATCCTTATAGGCAAGCTAAATAAATAAAGGATTTGTTCCCAGGCTTAACTGTGTTGTATGAGAGATCTATAGACAAAAAAATCTAGCGTTTATTTATTTTGAAAGAGCCACAGTCGGTGGGGAAACTATAACACTCCACTGACCGCTGGTGTAACTTCATCAGTCAGTCAGGGACAGACATTTTCTGGCCCTGCTGTTGTGGTCCAACCAAAAAGAAAATAGAGCAGTGTAATTCCCATCACTACCCTGCTGACTCCAGCTTCATATTTACCATACAAACATGGAGAGAGGGCTATTGGTCTTATATATTACACCTATTCACAAGCTGATTGACTGAGTTTCTGCACCATACACACGGTTTTATCCTCTACAGTTCAATTCAGTTGACAAAACAATATTCACTGATGTGCTTCTCTATGATTATTTTTAGGCTGCAGCTGGTTGGAAATAAAGACGGTGAGTGTTACTCCTGTATGAAGCAATCGTTTAATTTTACATATATTTCTGATTATGTATTTATATTACACTTGATTCTTTTTTTGTATTATGTTTATTATCTATAAAACTTTGTCTTTTGACCAGAACCTTTGCTGAGGTTGTCACCAAGGAGAAGAGATACTGCTGCCTTTTGATTTGCTCACCACTCGCTGAAAACAAATACCATCCTGGAAACTTCAATTTGTAATCATCATGTTGCACACTCACACAATGTAGGAGTACATTGTTTGTCCATATGCACAATGTTACAAAAATGACTGGTGGACTGGCCTGAATAAAACTTAAGACATGGATCTCAACTCTGATCTTTCTAGAATTGTGTTTGTAGAGTTTTCCACGTATACATCGTCCCCCAAAAGCAATAAATTAATCAATCGGCCCATCTATTAACCACTTCTATTATCCACTTATCCTGCTTTTATTGATCATGACACAAAGTTTGAAAAAAAAAACAAACAAAAACATCAGCAGTGTTTCAGATCATGAAATTGAATTCACCAACAGTGAATTCTGAACGCCACTATCTGTAACTGCTTTGAAACAATTAAAATCCACCAGAAATACCACCCCAGGATGCAACTGGTACTTTTTTGCCATTCTATTGTTTTTCCTCTCTTTAGTTATCAAATCTCAATTATCTTGCAATTCTTAAAAAAAGTTATTAGTTTTTATCACATCATATTTTATGTGATTTAACATCTGTATTTTGAAACAAGGTTCTTGCATATTTACATAAGTACATTGACTTGTGACACTTAATTATTGTGCTCATATTTACACTTCATGAGTTTTAAAAAAAATCTCCTCTCTGTTCATTTTGCATTACACAGTTGCAAACCCAAAATGTTTGAGTGACAGGTTGTAAAGGCAGTTCACAAATAACAATACATATTAAGGCCACTCAATTTCAGTCTCCTCAGTATTACAGGGCTGCAGTGTAATCTTTTTATTATCAATTAACCCATGGATATTTGGTAAACCAATTAATTTGCTCAAAAACAAAACAAATTAAAAGCCAAAATGAGCAAATAATATTGTTCCCACACCTGACTTTTTCAGAGTTAAGAAGGTATTTGTTAAGGCTTTAGTTACAACAGAAACATACTCTGTTCCCTGATCCACTCAGTTTTCTTCTTTTTGACCATTTCACAGAAATACATTTTCTGTGAGATGAGGCTGAACATCAGAGGGGTTTTCCAGTGCCGTATGAATCAAGTACAGTTGTGTGGTTTTTGTCTAAAATTGAATCATCTACATGGAAGTCAAAAACTGCTCTCTGTCTTGAAATGTAAATATATTTTAGTGGTGAAGACTGTAGCTTCTGTTCCTCTGACTCAAATGACTGGGTAGGTTTTTTGGACAGTGCCTTTAAGTCCCATTTTTATGCTGAGGAGCATCAGTGCGTGTGATCGGAGTTGGAGATGTTCTGCACAGAGGAAGCTGAATCCAGTCCCAGCAGCGTGCCCAGATAGGATTGCTCTCGGGGGTCCAACATCTGATCGGGCCTCACAGGGTGGACGATGTTGGCGGGCTGGGGGGTGAGGGTATACTTCTCTAAGAATGCCAGGTCTGTGGCGGCCTGGTAGCCAGAGTTCTGCTGCTGTCCTTGTGCCTGCATGCTCACAACACTGTGCGTTTGAGAGGAGAGAGATGAGGCTCCGTGAGCATTCAGGCTGCCTTGCGCTCCTCCTGCCATCTGGACAGGAACTAAAGTGACTGGCACACAGACGTTCATAGGAGGGGGAGTGCTTTGGAGGTTTGACTTAGGTTCAGCACGATATGCTTTTGAGGTTTCCTCAAAAGGAATGGAGACTATTTTGTCCTCGCTGAGCGTGCTGAGGGGTTGCTCAATAAACCGAGTGCTGTGCACGTGGTCAACATGATACTTGAGCTTGTCTTTTCTTTTAAAGGTGGCGCTGCATTGGGAACAGTTAAAAGGACGAGCGTCTGAGTGAATCACCATGTGCTTTGTCAAGGTCTTCTTGATCCGAAATGTCTGGTGGCACTCAGGACATCTGTGGGGTTTCTCACCTGTCATCAACACAAGTGGAGACATCAGTGTGAGAGTATCAAAAAAGTATGTTAGGTAGCCAGTTGTATTGCGCCCTCTCTTTTAAGAATAACTGACCGTTTTAAAGAACCCCCACCCTATGACAGCAATCGTCCAATCTTATCGCTTAAACCTGTCAAGCTTTGATTAAATGGTGTATTTATATGTTCTGCCATTAGCTGCAAATGTTTGAGGCCTGTTGAGGACTGGAACATCCACTCTGTGGGAGCCAAAAGTTAAAACAGAAGGTCATTCTTGCTCCGCACTTGGTCTAAGGAAGTTAACGCCCCAGTAATTCCAGCCAAACTTACTGTACATTAGTCTAACCACTCTGATGCTTGTTCAAGACTGTTATTCCATAGTTAGCATCTGGGAGATGCAAGATTTTTGTTAGAGCAAATGACATTTAATTACACTTTATGAGCTAACAAGCTCTACCCTGAAAAACACAAACAATAGTGCTCCTTTATTTCCCTGTCCTCTAAATGGATCATCAACTGGTAAGAATGATTCCTGACTGAGACACGTAGCTTTGGCCCCAGTATTTTAGCACAATATATGTAGCCATGTGTATATTCAAAACTTTTGATTTAAACAAAGCTAGGGACATTAAAAAGTCAGCTGAAGAGCTTTCAACCTATTTTGGTATGCTGGCTAGATACAGCTGATAAAAACTGCGAGCAAGAGGCGTAAAATCAGCCCACAAAATCCACAGTTGTCATCTAGAAATGAGACGTTGCTTTTGCTCACTTCTCTATGAATTTCAAGTGGTAAATCTGTTGCTGTTACCACTGTAATCTGCATATGTGCCATGCTTGAACAGAAAGGTTGTGAAGTGTAACCAGGAGGGTGGGGAATGGTGACCAGCTGAGAAAAAACAACACTAGTTTACCACTCTTATGTCCTCATACATGTTTTCAAGCAAATACATCAACTGATGTCTTTGTTTCCTTACCTGAGTGAGTCCTGAAGTGCATTTCTAGACTGGACTTTCCTTTAAATTCTTTCTTGCAAACCTCACACTGATGCACTGCCGTTTTATACCTGGGAAAAAAATTCTCATTAACAGAGACAGAAACCAAGAACATCTGCCAAACTTTGAGGACCCCTCTAAGGGTAATATTACAACTTCTACAATGTTATCAAAAAAGAGATAAAGTTGGACTTTGATTTGTACAATAACATACTTCTGCCAAACTTTCTCTCCTAAATGAACACTTTTGTAGTGGACAGTCAGATGATCATGACGCCTGAAGCACTTGCCACACTCCTCACATTGGTGTGCTTTCTCACCTGTAACAAATGTGGGCTAAGTTAATGTAATTACTAACTGGAAAGGTTTACAGTAATTCTTACTGCACTATATTATACTGAGAAACATAATTTGATTTATACTGCACCTGAGTGTATTTTCTGATGTTTGGTCAGGTGATCATGGCGTATAAAGGTTTTCCCACATTCATCACACTCATAGCGCTTGTCGTCATGGTGAACTCTGAGGTGAAGCCTGTCCGTGGAACAGTTAGCTCATTATAGGCAACTCCACTAATGACACAGCCAATCAAACTGAGAGCTTGATATATTCACCAACAGCACTGGACCCACCTGTAGGAGCTGCCATGACGGAAACTTTGGCCACAGATGCTACAGAGGTGAGGTTTCTCCCCACTGTGGATCCTCATGTGCTCCCTCAGGGTCGTCCTGTAAAAAGAAATATTTTTTGAAACTTAGCACATCAAAATGAGGGTTTGTGCTAATAATACATTCACAGTGCCACCTGACAATAGGAAAATGTGGAGAGCATTCATGGACTGAGAGACGCACCTTTCTCTCACTGATTTCCCACAAATAAAGCAGGTCCACTTTCTTTTGCCTCCATGAGTACACTCGATGTGTCTCTTTCTGTTGCCTGTGTCATTAAACTGTCGGCCACAGATCTCACAAGGAAAAGGACCTAAAAATGAGATGGGAGAAATGCTATTTGTCTAATGCATAGATTGCTACAATAACTTTTATCTTCTGAGTTTTTTTCTATGTCAGTATTTAATTGTTAGAGAGGTTTTCCATTTGTAAAAAAATTGTTTGTCAATAATATATAAAGGAAGACTTTACATTTCTCAAGTGAAGCTCTCACCTAAGTGGTACTTTTCTTGGTGCTTCAGCCTGGCAAACCTTGACTTGAAGTATTCATCACAGAAGGAGCATTTAAAAGGCCGGTCTTGGCTGTGCAGGATCATGTGCTCTTGCAGATGAGGCCTGCGCGTGAAGGTCTTAAGACAAATCTGGTTCAGAAAGTTCAAGGGTTACAAGCTGTTAAACACGCTCTTCACAAACAGTGTAAAATGTATTCATTACTGAAGTTATTTAATTCACCATCATCATACTTACATACATATAAGCACATATTTGAAAGTTCTAGGTTTATTCATAAGATCAAGATGGGAAAAGAAAACTCTGGCCTGTACTTATGATCAATCTGCATCATCAGACAAAATGTGAAGAATATTCAAAAAGTGGAACTAGTCCTTACAGCACATTTCCAGCCTTCAGTCTTCCTCTTCCTTTTGGTGAGAAACTCCTGGATGTGGTCTGGATGAAACCTGACAGGACAGAGAAGAAGATCATACAGCATGACTATAGCAGCTAATGTCATCATGGAGATCAACAGTGCCACACAAATTAAGCATCTGATTTCCTAAATAGAGAACTTAGAAACCAAAATACAGTCAACATGAACATATACAGTACTTTTTCCAAATTTCATCTGATGATACTGTTGCCATCATTTTATGTTTATAATACACCCAATAATACAGCCATGTTAAGGTGTAAAACTATTGAGTTTTGTCTCTAGTAATGGCAATGTCAGTCAGTCAACCACTTTGGTTCAGGATGAAAAATCTCTTCAGTTAAGAGATGATGCTGACTGACATTGGTGATCTGCTGACTTTTCCTCTAGCACCACCATGAGGTTGATAAAATGTCTCAACAACTGCTGGATGGACTGTAATCACTTTGGTGATCCAGAAACTTTGCATCTAGTGCCATCATCAGGTCTGAGAGTCCAATACTCTGGTTTATGACCAAATACCAGCAGAACCAGTGACATGCATGCTAACACAGTTAGCTAAGACTGTAAACACATATTACACCTGCTAAAAATCAGCATGTTTTCATAGTCATTGACATTACTATTAGCTATTAGCTATACTATGAGCAATAGCATTTAGTACAGGCTCACAAAACCACTTGCATGGCTGCAGGCTTGTGTGTATGACTGTGATCATGAGAGCATGTAAAAAATATATCCATTAAAAAACTCTGAAAAAAACTTGTTCAGTTTTGGAGAAAGATAATATCTGAATACTGTATACAAATACAACTAGGAAAGCCTCTTTATGAACCTGTTGGTGCTGGCAAAGACAATAGCATTGTAGAAAGTGTTCAAAACCTTTTAACTTAAATTGTTTTTTACTTTTTTTTTTTTTACTACCTTGCACTGCCAGCCACATATTTTAAGAGAGCAACCAATATGGCAGGACAACAATGCAGCACCAAGACTAGCAACAATGACATTCAGCTACAAAGCTACCGGGGTTACCTAACCAGGACAATAATGTTATCTAAACACCAAAGTGTTGTATGTGAACCAGCGGAGACAGGTCCACAAGTTAAAACAAACACACCGAACAATTAACCTATGTCAGTTGATATTGATCAGATGACTAAATTATTACACAAAGTACAATGAATAGGAAGGGAGACTGAGGGTAGACTGGATGTTATGATGCAGCTGTGTGTCTCACCTCCTGACATGCTTTGCCAGCGTTTTCTTGCTGGCATGGAGTTTGTTGCAGAAAGGGCATTTGTGCTCCTTCTTCTGGAAGGGAGCGTCGCTGGCGTGCTTCTTCTTGTGTACGGTCAGGTTAGACTTGGTGGAGTAGCGCTGGAGACAGATGTCACACTGGAACGGTTTCTCTCCTGTGTGCACTCTGGTGTGACTCTCATACTTCCCTGAACAGTGAAGGAACGGTTAATATATTGTATTATTTGAAACATTAGTATAATCGCTGTCAATAAACATGGCACTACTGTGACCACTGAATTTTACACTGAGTGGCCATCAGGTTGAAGGAAACCTACTGTGTTTCTAAATAGTACAAAACAGGAGGAGAGCATCTTGTCAACACAAATACAACCACAGCTTTTCTGGCAGAGGCAACACGTGACAGACCAAAGGGAAATTTGCTATTTAAATGATCAGCTCTTATTCTTTTTTCAAACAGGATAAAAGAAGAACAGAACACCAATAAACAACAATTCTGATAATTATGTCAAAAATTATCTTTAAAAAGCCAAACATTTGCTCTTCATAGTTTCTCAAATGTAACAATTTGCTCATGTTTTATTTTATATCTTTGCAAACTGAACATCTTTTGATTTTCGACTGTTGCCTGGATAAAGCAGGCAAACTGACATTACCTTGGCATGTGGTGAATAGTGATAAGTGTTCTTCTTCATTTTCTGACACTTTATATACAAAATGATGAATTGCTTCATAGTTAAAGTTAGGTTAGGTAAATAATAGTTAATAGAGCCAATTCTCATGTTTAGTACCAGTCTGTAAGGTAAACTGACTAAAAAGCAAAACAAGAACTTTGGCTAAAGTTCTCAGTAATACCAGTAATACCCCTGAACAACAGCCACCACTACTAACACTGCTGCTGCAAGAGATAACGCTTATAATCTAGACCTTTCTCTATGGTTCCCACCTGCGCGGTCAAAGATCTTGTCACATTTGGGACACTTCAGAGTCTTCTTGCTAGAGGTCAAGATGATGACTGGAGCCAGACCCTCAGGGTACACTGGACTCTGGTTAGAGCTCCCTGCTGGTGCCGGAGTGTGCGCCTCCACCTGTCCAACAGCCTGGCGCTCTGTCCTCTCTGCATCTGAACCCTGCTGACTTGCACTCTTTTCTGCTGCACAAACTTCAGCAGCTTTCTTTTGGGCAGCCACGTCCTCATTCATGTCTCCTCCCTCCTCCTCCTCTTCATCCTCCTCATCCTCTACGTCATTCCCCTGGGCTGGTTTAGATGTTTCGCTCATGTCTGGTTTGGTTGTTTGGTTTTCCGCAGCCGCCTCCCCTGTTTCTTCTACCCTGGCGTCATCCAGCTCTCTTGGTGATACAGTCCTTTGCTTTTCCTCAGGGGTGTTGACAAAGTACTCTACATCATCTCTCTTGTATTTAGTGGGTGTTCTCCTCCTACGAGCTGATCTCCGTGTGGTAACGCCCCTCTGACTTGCTATCTTCTCTTTTTCAGTTGAGGTTTCCTGCTGCTCATCACTATGACTCTCAGCCAAGTGGTTCTGCACTGAGTTTTCAGAGCTAACCAGGTGACTGCACAGGGTGCTCGGCTCAAATGGGCTCTGGATGTCTGTGTCACCTGCTGGTGAGTCACTAGAGGTCATTTCTACATCAGGAGACTCTCTTATCTCAGCCGGGGTCTGGGTCACACTCACAGGGTGGACATCTCCTTCTTCACACAGCAACTTTAGTATATCCATCATGTCCAAGAATCGGGCTGCTTCAGTTAGAGCCACAAGGTCTGTCTCTGCAACAACGCACTCAGAGGTGTACAAAAAGCCAAGCAGGTGCTGGAAAACAGAGTCCTCCACGTGGTCCAGAGTCACATGTGTTGTAGCGGGGTTCTTGGATAGCTCGGCATGGAAGTAGCTGCTCCCATGAGCCAACACCACCTTATGGGCGCTGTAGAGCTTCCCACCCACAGACACAGATACATCACAGAACTTCTGCCGGGTCCGGTCCTCATTCAAAAACTTGAGGAGGTTGTGACTGTGCTGTGACATAGTCACATGCCTGATTTGTGAGGCTGATCCTGGGACAGTTTCAGAGATTGGTGGGGCACTGGAGATCAGCACAGTGTCCACCCCTGCAGCACATTCACTGCTGGCACTGACCAGCCTGCTGCGTTTGGGACGCACAGGAGCACTAGGCTTTTTCTTCATTGTGTCTGATGAACTACCATGAATCACTCCTGAAAACCAGAGGAATAGGAACAGTGGGCAGATTGAATATACATAGGTGTTAACATCTTAAATACTGTGTTTAGATTTAGATTTGAGTGAGAAGAGGCTAGACGAATGGCATGTAAATGCAAGGGGACTGTCTGCATGAAGCTGACACATTATGGTGAAAAGTTATAAATGTGAAAACTGTGCATGAAAAGATGCACAATAAAGACTTAACGTTTAATGTAAATGTTTCCTATTTCGTAATACAAAGAATAAGCGATTGCTATAAACACTGCATCCAATAGACCATACAGGCCTAACGGAGACGTGAAATTGAGCTCGTAACCGTGTTTCTATTCTGACTTCGTAACGGTGTTCATGGCTGCATTTGCAGATTCGCTCCCCACCTCAAGGACCCCTAACATTATGTAGAGTCTGACGGGTGGACCCCCTCCGGGGAGAGTGTTGACAAACGACCCTTAGTGCTACCCCGGCAATTAACATTTATATTGGGGCGTTTGAAAGAAAAAGTCTTACCTGAGAGACACGGGCCGTCTTTACTAACCACCGTACAATCCAGCTGACATAAGCAAAGTGGAAAATAAACAGAGGAATCATAATTTCCTGAATATCTGTAACGCCCAACCTCACCATCCCACCAGAAATGTCGGACACTGTAACAAACTATTCGCTCATTGGCTGCTTCAGCTTTTGTCCTCTTACGCACTTGTTCAGAGGCGTAAACAGAAGAAAAAATAATAAACAGCGAGGAAATGCGAGCTTAGACGTTTTCATTCTTTCATTTTGTATGTAAGGTTTAAAAAGTCAAACACGAATTAAACAAAGGGGACGTGTAAACGCGCAACATCATACGGTTCACGAGAGGGTTCACCAGACGAGGGTATCATGGGTAATGTAGTGTGAAAGCTAAAACCACTCCTGCATTAGCTGCTAACAACCAGTTTAAAGTCTCTTACAGCGGTGCTAAGCTATTAAATACATTGACTCAGTTGTTCTTGAGTACAGGTAACTTGTACTTTACTTGAGTGTTTTAATTTTATGTTACTTTTAAGTTTCACTCCACTACAATTATATTGGTAAAAGAAAAAAATAAAATAAAACGTTTAAATTAATGCCTCTGCCACATCAATAATATTCAACAGTATAGCCTAATATATACTGTACATATAATACTGTAACACTGACCAAGCCCTACTGCTGCACTGAGCACTTTTAAATTGAAAGTATATTTTGCTGATAGTACCAACCAACATTTAATATAGAGAGACTTTTACCTGAAAGATTTTTTTTAGTTGTGGCATTGATACTCATATAAGTAAAATATCTGATTGCTTCTTTCACCACTTGTCTTTTACTCTACTCAAGGTGTATTACATATGTATTCAAACGTGTGCAAATACACCATCTATATTTGCATATGTACAAATTTCAAAATAAACACATCTAACATAATGATGCAATGATGAAACCTGCACATTACAGTATTTAATAGTTGTTTTTATTTTACATATTAGATCATGGCCCCAAATTCTGGGCTTTAACACACTTTAGATGCCACTGTAAAACCTGAGCCATGCTGAAGACAACAGTGAGGCCATTAGTATTTGAACAGACTGAATGCACTTAGGGCTCTTCAGAGAAATGACTTGTGATGACGTTAGTGACGTTTTAGTGAAAGAGATGCTTCCCAGATTAGAGCCACTGGCCTTAGTTTACTTCTCTCAAAGACTGGGCCTCAGTCCAACCAATTGGCTGCAACCAAACAGTACTCAACTGAGGACACGTTTTGTAGTACATGTGTGCGTGCACATGCATACATATGTTTGTGTTTATGCTTATGTTTCAGGTGTGTATGTGTAGTTGTATTGTTGGAGTATGTCCCTCTACCAAAAACTGAAGAAGTAATAAACAGAAACTCAATTTCATTTTGTTCCCCTGATGACATAAGGTTCAACATCTGTTCCAAAACTCTCACATCTCATTGTTTTCATCAGGTGGGCTTTAGTTGTCACTTATTTAAGTTCTGTATGGGGAAAATATTTGGAGTAGCTCAAATTAGCCTCCTGGCTGAACCCCTCCCTTCACCAACACATGAAATGTGTAAGACATTGTAAGTGCATTAGCTTAATCCCTCCTATCTGGCTCGCAGTGCTCCAAGCATTTCAGCCAGCACACACATGCATGGAGGAGCAGACCTGAGGATGGAGCTGCACAAACAAGTATTCTCCACCTGTCTTTGACCTAAAATGAAGATATTGCCAAACAACTAGTAATCTGGAGGACTGGTTGAGGACAATGTTGAGATACAGCATACATGTGTGGATGTTATGGTTGCTTTATGCAGGTAATCTTTAGATTCGGTATATATATGCTGTAATAAGATATGAATATTATTTGTAAATATCTTTAAGCCAGTATAGTTGTGTCAGTTGGGTAATAATTTGTATATTTTTCTCTGTGTAGAATATAATACACAACATGTGTTTGTACAGTTGCTTTAAACTCTAGATTTATTTCATATGTCTGAAACATTTTTAATTGTCTAAATTTAAATTAAGCAATTGTTTGAGTAGCATGTTTTTTTTCACTTTTGTTTGTTTCTCATCTTTATTTTTGAAGTTCATATTTACATTTGTAAAACATTGTAATGGCTTGTAATCATTTCTTCAGGCACTTTGTCCAGTGAGGACGTCAGTGGATGTGAACAGCAGCCATGCCAAAATGGTGGCGTATGTGAGCGCCACAATGGAGGTTTCAGATGCCTTTGCTCCGAACAGAGCCAAAATGGGCGCCTATATGGGGGGGAGACTTGCACAATTGCACTTTCAGGCTGTGATGACATCCAGTGTGAGAATGGAGGAATATGCTCTCCTTTACTTGTAAATGATCAGCACACTTACACATGCACCTGCCTTGCTGGCTTCACTGGCTCAAAATGTGAGACCCCCACAGTCTTCTCTTTTGAGTCCAGAGGCTACATGTACATAGAGACACAGCTTCTAGACCCAGAGGCTCCTCTTCATGTCACATTCAGCTTCAAGACAGGAAGGCCAGTCGGCACCCTTTTGCAGCGCAGAGTGGACGACCTGCTCCTCAGCATCGAGCTCATGGACGGGCATCTCTGCCTCCACAGCCGGAGAGGTCAAGGCTCCAGCACACTGGTTCAAGAGCTCCCAGAGTACTTGTCCAACAACAAGTGGCACACAGTGGAAGCATCACTGGGCGGCGTGGTTAGTCTCATCAGGCTGCTCTGCACTGAGGGAAGCTGCACCAGAGACTCCAGCACTGAAGCCCAGCTGCTCGATCAATCCTCTGCTCTCCCCGAGCCAGGGACAGTTCGTCAAAGCCTCTTCATGGGAGCAGTAGCAGAGAGCTGGGGTCTAGGCAGAGCGGTGGATGAAACAGGCTACCCGCCTGCTTTTCTAGGCTGCTTCAGAGATGTGCTTGTGGACTCACATCTGGTGTTGCCTGTTATAGTGCCAGAAAATTCAGACACCTGGGCAAACATCACCGTGGGATGCAGTGACAAAGACAAGTGCGACAGCAGCCCATGTCAGAACCGAGGGCGCTGTGTGAGCCAGGGCTGGAGGAGCTACATGTGTGAGTGCCACAGACCATATGAGGGAAACAACTGTGCAGATGGTAAGACACACACATGCACATCCACTCACACTAACCTCTGCACATACTGTACAGGAAAAGCTCAGGTGGCACACTTATTGTCTGTCATTGATTTCAGGATGTTCTCCTTGACAAATGACTCTTTTGCAGGCAGAATTAGAAGAAGACATGCTGTGAGAACAAGTACAGGTCGAGTCAAGTTCAACGTCAGTCACGTCACTGCAGAAGTCTAAATGGTTAGCTATGAAGAGACGCTGCCCTGCAGGATGATAAAGATAGTCAGTAGACCTTAAAGGAGCTTACAGAGCTGGTACAAATAGCAGAGTTCAGCCACTCAGTCATGCAATTAGGAGGCATTCACCTGGGCAGAGGATTAAAAAAACGTGGGTTTCAGGAGTTCTACCTGGAAAGGCTTCACTTCAACAAATTAGCGAGCCTTGTGGACTCACACCATGTAGGCGTGTTTTCTTTGGTTGGCGTCCTCAGCAGCTTCCTCTGTTCAATGAAGAGGGATGTCATTGTCAAAACAATTGTCCATACCCTCACCTGTCTGTCAGTACAAGCTTTTATTAAGTTAATGAGAAGCTTCTGGTCCACAATGCAGATAACTGCACAACAATCAAATGTTTCATTTGCTTAAAGGGATAGTTTGACATTTTGGGAAACACACTTATTCACTTTCTGGTGTAGAGTTAGATCAAGAACAAAAGCACTGTCATGTGTGTCCATTAAATAGCTACAGCCAGCAGTCGATTAGCTTATCTTAGCTCAACAGCATGGAAATGGGGAATCTAAGTTTAAAAGGGCAATTCACTGTTACTGTTGAGGGTTTATGTACAGAAACACCTGAATGTTGCCGTTCCCAGCCAAGAAGCCAATTTATCCTGTCAAACTGCAAATTGTCATTTGTATATTTTCATTTTTGCACAGATTACACACCTCAGATATGACCTGTTAATTGGCAGGCAGTAGTTGTCGGCAGATTTTTTTTTTTACCTTTGGACAAACCCAGGTTAGCTGTTTACCCCTGTTTCCAATCTTTATGATAAGCTAGGCTAACTGGCAGCTGTAGCTTCATGTTTATTAGACAGACATTAGAGTGGCATCGATCTTCTTATCAAATTCTCTGGTTTTATCTAAATTTGACTTCTCTCTCTTTTCCCTGTACCCATACAGAGTATATCACTGCAAGGTTTGGAAACAAAGACCTGGAGAGTTATGCTGTCTTCTCATTAGACGATGACCCAGGTGATACAGTGACTATATCTATGTTCATTCGCACCAGACAGTCCAGCAGCCTGCTCCTCATTCTGGCCAACAGTACCAGCCAGTACCTTCGCCTGTGGCTGGAGGAGGGCAGGGTCAAAGTTCAGGTCAACAACTTTGAGACCCTGGGTGGTCGAGGTGCTGTCAGCGATGGCCATTTCCACCTGGTGACTGTGAAGCTGGAGGGAACAGCAGCCGGTTTGTCCCAGTCAGGGCAAGACCAGGGCTCTATGACCATCAGGCACATCCAAGTCCATCCTGGTGATCTGGTTTACGTTGGAGGGCTACCAGACTCAAGGGCCTCTGCTTCGTTTGGTGGCTACTTTAAGGGCTGTGTCCAGGATCTGAGGATTAACCGCAAACGATTGCAATTCTATCCAATAGAAACTCCAGTGGAATTTTACAACCTGGAGCAACTTGTTCACGTTGCACAAGGATGCAGCAGTGACAACGCCTGTGCTGTGAGTTATATCAATGCTGTCATGTTCACTATATTGTCTTGAATGAACTAGTGACATATTTCCATCCCTTATGTGCACCAATAAGGACAGTGGACATTGTAGAACTCACAGGGAGCATTGTTAGATTGATTTTGACTGTTTTCTCTTGATTAGGTCAACCCCTGTCTCAATGGGGGAGTGTGTTACTCCATGTGGGATGACTTCATCTGTAACTGCCCCCCCAACACTGCAGGGCAGCGCTGTGAGGAGGTCAAATGGTGTGAGCTGTCTCCCTGCCCCGCCGGTGCTGTTTGTCAGCCCCGCTTTCAGGGCTTTGAGTGTAAGTATCCTTAGATCAGGGCCTGTGGTTGCACGGTTCCTGTCTTAGGAAGAACATGTCCTAAAAATATATGACTGTGGGTCAGAAAAAAATAGGCTCTATGCTATACATAATATATTGTGCACAGCCTAAGTTACTATTCTTGTTCTTGACATGTAAAAAGATTGGCAAGAATAAGGATCCATAATAAATGTGTAAGCCTCTTATTAGCACATTTCTGATCTTAGTTGGTATCCACTGAAGGGACTGTCTGCAGCGTGCGGTCCCCTCAGGGCACTCATGGGTGCAGGCGCTGATTAATTACACTGCGGCTGATTACAGGAGGGAACAGAGTTGAGGCAGGGATCCTGTATAGGATTCCTCTAAGACGTGGTAATCCCTGGTCAGATTAAGTCTACCACCACATGCCTGTGGAAGTTTATGATGACAAGTCTTCCTGGAGATGTCACATGTTCACAAAGAGAGAGGGAGGGGAGCCACTGATCTAGACAAGCTGCCAGTCGAAGCCATTTCAGTAGGTCGCACTGTGTGCACTTTGCTGGCAGTCTGTTTTGTCTGTTGTTCAGTTTACCAGATTAAACAAACGGAAATAGTGTAAAGGCCCTAAAAGGCCCTTTAAAAAAAAATTTGCTTCATATTCTGAGTGATTACATGAATATATAGATTTTTTACTAAAGGCTGAGGTTATTTTACATAAAATGTCCTGTAATTGTGTTTTTGTCCTGTTTATCTTGGTGAATTGAATTGGGCAGGGCTCAACTGGGAAAGAGGCAGTGTCCCATACCTCCATGCACCAATAAGGATTGAGCAATGTTTGCATCATAACATGATGCCAGTTGCTGAATTTTTGCTTATATTGCCAACATTGTCAATCACATCTGATCAAACCACACCCTCACAATTCTGATAAATATTTTTCAAAACCATAGACTGTATATAAAAATATATACAGTCTTTATATACAGTCAAAGTTCAAAACCTTAACTTTGATTGTTGGTTATTTAGTAAAGAGTGTTTACTGTTATTAGAGTAAATTAACACCCCCTAAAAATCTTGTCTTTGCTGATCTCCAGTGGATCCCTTTTTATTTTCCTGCAGTGTTGTACAAGTGTACTTTAGGACACCCTGACATCACTATGATTACAGATGCAACCAGTCACACGGTCGGATGAAACAGGCTTGAAACTTTTAACCAGAGTGCAGTAGCTGCTTTACAGCCTAGTGTTGAATTATTCTTAAAGATTTGAAATCAGGTTTTCAAAGTATTTAATGTTTCACAGGCACAATTATTGTAAGAAAGGGCACTGTGCCATGGTACTGTAATTAATTTAATGATTGGGAATACCACATTAAAAAGTCTCTTCATTTTCTTTCTTTCAGGTTTGTCTAATGTGACATTTCGGGCTGAAAGCAGCATTTTGCAGTATCGGAGCAATGGAAAGATTAGGCGCAGCCTCACCAGTGTGTTCCTCAACCTCCGCACAAGACAGTTCGCTGCCACCTTACTGCACGCACAGAAGGGCTCCGACTACTTTACAATATCCATCCAGGACTCTCATTTGGTTATGGAGATCCAGGCTGGAGATGACAAGGTGACAGTTCAAAGCCAGGGTCCAGTCAGTGATGGAGAGTGGCACACTGTGGTGCTCAGCATGGAGAACAAGACACTCCCAACCTCCAGGTGGATCATGGCTACGGATGGAAGCCAGAAGGAGCAAAGCATTTCCAAAACAGCTACAGGGGACCTGGATTTTCTTAGGGAAGGAGCAGACATTTTCCTGGGGGGACTGAGCCTAGATGCTGGAGTGACCCTGTCTGGCTGTCTGGGTTCTGTGGAGATCGGAGGCCTTCTTCTCCCTTTCCACCTTGACACAGAGTTGAACCTTCCCAGACCTCAGGATGAGCAATTTGTGAGGATTAATGGCAATGCTGCCCCACAATACGGCTGCTGGGGAGTCAGTGTGTGTGCACCAAACCCTTGTCACAACCAGGGTGCGTGTGAGGACCTGTTTGACCTGCATCACTGCACGTGTCCCTCAGAGTGGACAGGGCCACTGTGTCAAGACCCGACAAACGCCTGTGCCTCCAGCCCCTGTATCTATGGCAACTGCATCAATAAACCTGGGGGATTCGAGTGCGTGTGTGAGCCTGGGTACAGCGGTGAACAGTGTGAGGTAGAAGTCGATATGTGTGAAAACAGCAATTGCAGCAATGGTGCCACGTGCCTCAAAGGCTTCCAGAGCTATGCCTGCCTCTGCCCTCAAAACCTGACAGGCCAGTACTGCGAGTGAGTTCGTTAACACTTTATTAATATCTCTCTGGCACCAAATAGTAACAGTTACAGTAACACACACCTATTAACAAGCTGATTTACACATTTGTTTCCTGCAGTGACAAAGTTCCTGAAATCCCATGGTACATTGAGACAAATCCGTAAGTGCTTCTTACGTCAGAGACCAAAAATAAACACATTTTCATAGAAGATGTTAACTTCATTTCCTGTCGTGTTCTTTTGTCTGTTAAGACTTCCTCAGTTGCCTGTAAGTGCATGCATGGGTACACGATGGAAATACAACTGCTTTAATGGAGGGAACTGCTCCGAAGCAGACAACACCTGTTACTGCCTGCCTGGCTTCACAGGACAGTGGTAGGACATGCATAATGATATTTAATCCTCTTTACAATGTGGGTCAGGTCCTAATGGGCCCATATGGGACTGCTCAATATTCAGACAGGACCACCCAGATTTTAAAGACTGATTTGTTCATATGTCTGAGACACACACAAAACCCTGCACTGGGCCTGAGCTTAAAGCTGCTATTGTCAGTCTATACTGAGACTGGATCAAACATTTATATGTAATGTGTGTGTGTGTGTGTGTGTGTGTGTGTGTGTGTGTGTGTGTGTGTGTGTGTGTGTAAGGTGTTTGAATTGATCAAAAACACAAGTTCAAATGTTAGTGTTGGTTTGTGTCTGTGCAGACGAACTAACAGATTTGCCATGTCAATATTATAATGTCATTATAGCTTGTTTCCGCTGCCCCCAAGTGGCCAATGATATAAATTACTACAGGAATAAGACTGCCTTTTTGCAATGTTTTACATGATGCTTTACATGTTTTTGTTCCATAATTCTTGTCCTTATTCTTCCATCCAGGTGTGAGAAGGATGTGGATGAATGTGCCTCGGAGCCATGTATGAACGGAGGCTTCTGTGTCAACTACGTGAACAGTTTTGAGTGTGTTTGCGATATGAATTACTCAGGTATACACTGCCAAATAGACGTCAGCGACTTCTACTTGTACCTCTTCTTGGGCCTGTGGCAGAATCTCTTCCAGTTGGTGTCCTACCTTGTGATTCGCCTCGATGATGAGCCAGAAATTGAGTGGGGATTCCATGTTAATGATTAGGCCACCTCCTTGTCTGTTATGGTCAAACTTGACTATTGGTCAAGAAATGGGGTCATGTTGCAGTACATTTTAATAACGTAGGGGAATTTTATGTAATCATGTAATGTGTACAGCCTGTTTATTCTATTTCATACAAAAGGGATGAACCACAACATCTGTTGGTGAATTCATCTTTCTCTGGACAGGCTGCTTCTTCACTGCTGTATGAATGATAGTTTGTCTTCTTTCATTTTTGTCTCTTCCTGTGGGCAGACACACATCCACATAGACATTTAGAGTAAATGTATCTACACAGTCTCAGTAGTGAAGCAAAGCTCCTCTCTTTCATGGCCTCTTGTGATAAAACAGGTGTGTATCTAAGACAAAGTCAGCAATTTCCTCAGCAATCAAGAGGCTATGTTCCAAATCTATTTCTTTTAACATGAGACTGTTGTTGCAGACCATGTTACCACACCTTTAGATAAATTAACAGATGAGTTTTTCTGATCTCAGCTCTGGACAGTTAACACGAGGAGTGAGTTCACAAGATCAGGCGGGGACAAGGAACTGTTGCAATAAATATCGTTTGTAAAATTATTTAATTTTATCTAGTGTACTGACGAGGTCAGTAATAGACATGTCTGTTGTCAACAGATTTATTTGGTAATTAATATTACATATTGCACCATATTTATTACAGTATAATAATTTTATCTGGTTCTCATACTGAAAACCACACATTAGAGTTTTCCTTGTGCCTTAAAATTTCCACTTTTTTCTGGAACAGTTTTCTAATCAGTGTATACCATATTTTATAACTGTTCAGGGACACACTCACATACAGTTATCATGTGCTGGAGATTCATAAAATACCTGTCTATATCTAGGAAGTTATGTATTTACAAATGTTGTAATGTAACCTTAAGTAAAAAAAAAAAAAAAAAAAAAAGAATATTCTGCATGCAGTGCATACAGCATCTGATCTGTAAGATGAAAACATAAAATAAACTTTGTGAAGTGTCTGGAAGCACTTTGCTTTTATTTAAAACTTCATATACATGAGTTTATTATCAAAAAAAAAAAAAAAAAAAAAAACCGCTGATTCCAGTTGAATAACTTTAACAAACAAAATACATCTAGTCTCTACTCAGTTATCCAGAATTAACAGGTAAACCATGACGCAAAACATCACACTACAAGTCGACAATGCTAAATAAAAAAGTGCAAATAAGATGTACATTATTATTTTAAACAGTAAATAGGTAACACAGACACAGATCTTGACAAATTCAATCCATTTTAATAGGCAGTCAATTCAGTAAGGCTCTGGTGGTGCACTGTAGATGTGTAAACTCCAGGAACAATGTTTTCTTTTTCTAAATAACATGCCTGATGAAACATTGATCATATAAATACAGACATCATACAGGGATTATGGTTTAGTTTAAACAGTGCACCTGATACAAAAGTGACTCTGTGAGTTAGCAGTGAAGCCCTGCACAGAGAGAGCATGGACTGCTGATTTCATATCCAGATAATAAGCAGCACATAATTATCAGCAATACATAGATACAGACATACGACTGTAAGATACTGGTCAGCCCTCTTCATGGAGCTTACAGTCACAGAGCTCTTTGTAGATCCTCTTACGTATCTTTGGTATGTCCTCCTGTGAAAACTGCAGAGGTTTTGCAAGAGCAAGGCATCTAGAATACTGAGAGCAAAAGAGAGATATTATGTAATGAATAAACAGTTGAGAAAAAAAAACGTAATGATTGAAGTCTAGGCAGGAACAGCATGTTACCTCCAGGACAAAAACTCCACAGTCATTTTCATTGGTCTGCTGTGGGATTTTCTGTGAAGGACAGCAGGGGGAGACAAGACATCATGTCAGTGAGTTTGCTGGGTGAATCTCCAGCAGGTGATGCTCTCAGCCTGCAGGAGGCCTCTGACACCAGCCGGTGACATTTCAGGACAAAACATCAGTGACTACGTACCTCATCGAACGACACTGCCCAACCATTTTCAAAAGCTGTTTGCTGCTTCTCCTTTGCTTCTGTCATCAAGTATTTCAGGATGTTCTATTGAAAGCAAAGCGAAGAAAACCACTATATACTACAGATAACGACTTTAAATTACTTCAGGAAAAGTGACTGAAATCTTTGTGTACACCATTAGAGTGACAAAAAAAAAAAAAAAACATGAAATCTGTTATTACCCTTGCAACCTTCTGGAGCGCGTTCCCTTGAGAGTCATAAAGGCAAATCTTCTTTTTGACAAAGTCAGCAGTCACCAGACACCAGTGAACCTCCAGGTGGATAGGCACCAAGAGCAGACTCTTGGAAAACAAATCCACCTGTGCAAGACAGATGGGGTTAAAACCACTCACTCTCAGTCTCTGCTTCCACTTAATTTCTTAGTCAGTGCCATCTCTTAATGATTTGAGGCAGCAAATGTGATTTAATCTTTCATTTTTTTCCTCAAATGTACAGAAATCGACATAATAAACACTGATAAATTATCAAAGCACATCCATCAGACTCTACCTGCTTTGTCCATCTTTTAACACCTTCATATCCTTTAGTCATGAGCTGCCGGTGGAAGAAGCTGTTGAGGAAATGGACCTAGGAGTGAAGAGATAAGGAGATCAAAGGTAGAAAACTACATCTATAATACAATCAGAATTTGTCTGTGTGTTTTGCATTTTTTATTTGTTTAAATCCTACTCTAGTCATATTATGAAAGTAAAACACATTGGGTAAGCTCTGAAGAAAACATCTGGGCCAGCAAGCACATGCTCAATGGTTATTACCAAGTGTTCTTTAAGTGCTGTGCAGACAAGAGTTCAAGAAATAGGATATTTCTCTGATTGTGACACAGTCTGGTTTATAGGCAAATATTGTGATTAATAAAAGGAATAGTTCAACATTTTGGGAAATATGCACTGGAATGTCTGGCAACCTTTAAGTGAGGACAAGACTCAAGGAAGTCAGTGCACCTGACGAAGAACATATCATTAACAATAACATGTCATTTTTACACTGACAACAGGCAAGCTGTTTCCCTGTTACCAGGCTGTTGGCTAGCCACTGCAATTAATTACTAATTACTGGCAATATTTGAATGACCCTGGTAAGTAAAAAAAAAAAAAATCAGTCCATCTGGCGTTATAGTTATAATTAGAGAAGAAAAAAAAGGTCTCGCATCTTAAGCTATCTACATAGCATGAGATTACCTTGTGATGGGCAGATTCCACGATCAATTCTCCATACATGTTCATGACCTGAAGCAGAGTCAAAAATATTTAAAAAGTTTGGCTACTCCAGGGAAAATTACATATTTTACTGATTTTTGAAATGAAAAGAAGTAAATACAACCCCTGCAGCTAACACACACTTAAAAAATGTAAAAATCGAGTGTAATTGTGGCACGTGACTTAAAAGGCAAGTAAAGAGGAGACTGTCTAACTCTTCAAACCTTGTTGTAACACTAACAACCAATCTAAGCATCTAAGCAACTGACTGAGAAACTTAAATGAAGCTAGATGATTCAAAGCAGGGAGAGCTTGAAACTTCCACTGTCTCAAATGTCATTAAGAAATGGCAGTTGCAGGAAAATGTGAAGGTGAAAGACAAGAAAATACCATGAAAACTTTCAGACAAAACTACTGTGCAGATTGAAAAAATTGAGCTTTTTGCCTACAATCACCAAAAGTGTGTTTGGATAACACATTTGATGAAAGGAACACCTTCAACTCCCCCGTTCCTTTCTCTCTCTCAATGCTCAATGAGGTTTGTGCTCATCACATAAATCTTTCCACTCAGAAATCTGCATGAGAACTGAAATTCTTGGTGTGTTAAATAATAACCTGATCGTTGAGCCAGTTCTGATCTGCCAGTGTCGACAAATCATCCAGTGTCAGTGTGTGTTTCTTGTAGACCACCTGGAAGGAGGGAATGGATTTCTGAACGATCACAGTTCTGTATTTGGTAACCTCTGAGAAGATGACGTTTTTCCTGCAGAGGAAAACATAAAACTGTTGGTCCAGTAACCAAATCATTTCAGATACCCCTCTGACTTTTTTCACCTATAAACACGACCTTAAAAACATTACAACAAAAAAAAGTAAAAGTAGTTTTAATCATGCACGTAGAGACTGAAGACAGTTGGATTTAAATTTTTGACAAAGACTTACCGGTCACTGAAATCAGTGTTAAACGTCTTCCTCAGGTGTCTCAACACGTCACTCTTTTGTAGGGGGATGAAACTTCCATATGTTCTGTAGAAGTCATTGAGGAATTCTAGAGAAACATGGAAACACTGTAATCTCAAATAGCACTGAAAACCACAAAGGGAAACCAAAAAATAAAGGTGAAAAAATATCTACCGTGGATGTCTTTAGTTAGTGCTTTGAGGCTGACATCAGTTTGAGAAGACTTTTTACTGGTGACTCTCTCATCAGCATCTCTGTTTGGAGCCTGGTCCTGATCAGGAGTAATAGTAGTGTGTTGTCCCGACGGCAAGTCGACTTCAAGTCTTTGTGTTGGCGTCATTGTCCTTGGTACCTTAAACTTTGTAATCCCCCCACATGCCTCACTGTCTGTACTCAGCAGGGGTTTGACAGTGTGAGAATATTTTGAAGCATTTGCAATTTCACAAAACTGTCCAAAGGTTTCTGTTCTTTGAGGCAGTGTGGTTTGAATGACGGTACCTGCAGCAACATTTCTGTCTGTGCCCTGGTTCTGCAGGGAACTGGAAACAATCAAAGTTTCTGACAGACTGACAGATTCATGTAGCTTCAGCTGGCAATTCTGCCCTGTAGGCTTGTCCTCTGAAGCCTCAGTATCACACCCAATCTGTGACACGACAGCTGACGTTCTGGCTTGTGAATTTTGTAAGTTCGACGTGTGGTACGTTGTAACTTTCCTTTTATTTTTCTGTGATTGTACCTTTAAACTGAGGCAGGGGCTGGAGCAAGAGCTGATCCCACAGGCTCTTTTCTTTGCTCTGAAAATCCCAAAACGGCATTTCTCTCTCCGCTTCCTCCACATCCAGAGCTGTAATTTACAATACAAGCGTCTCTTAGCTCGCCTGGACAGATGAGAAACTCCATTGACTGAAGACATGAACCCCTTCCTCCTCTTGAGGTACTTTGCTTTGCTCCGGAGGCTCTGTGTTCGGTGCATCAGTGAGAGACTGGCAGAGGGTCACATGAGAACATGGAGTTGTGGGTATCCTTACAGCTGTGGGAACGAGTCAAGACAGCTCATACACAGCAGTGTTGAATCTGGATTTTATTTAGTCTTCTTTGTGACAAGGAGATACTGCAGACCATGGTCCACTGTCTCCAATGGCTACTTCAAGTGTAACGCTGCCTCCATACTCCACTGAGCTGACCTTGTGTTGCCGATTCTTGTGGTGTTCTCAGCACAACAAGGCAAAGTCTAATCTGCTGCAATACAGAACAGATGTGTTGTTACATGGAGTGCTCCTAAAAAGGGACTTAAGAGGTTTATGTCCTTGTCCATCATGCAATACAATCAGGGAGGCATCAGATCAGTCCCACATTCATTCTGCAGCATGACAACACGAAATACACCGTTATATAGAACTGTCCAGTGCTGCACAGTACTGTAAATATTACATATGAGGTGGTAAAAAAAAAAAAACTCCTTTTTTTATCAGCTACAACATGCAAATGATGCTTACATGATGAAACAATGCAATACAATACGACACTGAGAGGAGCCAGGACTGTCACGTGTGCACAGGCAAGTTATTTTCACTAATGTTTTAGCAGAATCCAAAAGTGGTAAGACCCAGACACAACCTCATGCATTTTAAAAGTTGTCAAAGCAGTGCATTAGCGGTGAGAGACCTTACTATATGTCCCACACGGCTAAGTTAACAGACTTTGACTAAAACCAGGTTTCGTCACGCCACAGAAACTCACGGTTTAGATCAGCTTGGTTTGGTATCTTCTCGACACGTGTTTCAATGCAAACCTCCCTGGCTACGTTAGCTAACACAGCTAGGTTTACTGTGGGTAACACACACAACCACTCTGCCTCACCGTCACTGCCTCGTCTGTCTCACTGAAACCTCGGAGCGGAGGCAGCTCCTGTCTGACAAAAGTCCTGCATGTCTAACCCCTGGATAATTAATGTAGCCGCTGTTCAGCTGTTTAACTCACTTAACCTGCAGCGCACCATGTACACACACTGCACAGCACACTGAGAGAGTCGCATGGAGAACGCGTCATCCAGGCGCCGACCAATCAGATTTTACTAAAACCGTTGAGTGGCTATAGGACAAGGGAAGGAGCAGTGATTACATGAGTATGATTTCTAGTAAAAACAAGGAATATACGTACCAAATGAAAACCATGAATATACAGAGTTTTGAGAAGAGGTTCTAAAGAGGACACTGAGTTTGGCTCAGTGTCCTATAACCTCAGGCAGTGAGTTCCACAGCTGAATCAAGAGTTAGCAGGACACAGACAGGGCAGGAGCTTGACCACTCAAGGCTTTAAACACAAGCAATAAAATCTTTCAGTCAATTCTAACTCACATGTAACCAGTGCGGGACAGCAGGGATTGGTGTTAAAAGCCTGGCAACAGTGTTTTATGTCAGCTGTAGTGTTTTGATGTTTGGATTCTCACAATCTACAAAGAAATGCTGTCCATGTTTGGTTTCATTATTTGGTAGAGAAACTGTTTCTTGCCATGTCACTACATCATTCAGTGAAAAAACTTAAAATGTTCAGTAAGTTGTTTTTTTTGTTTGTGTTTTTTTTTTTTTTTTAATTTTTTTTATGTGAAGTAGTGTTTTCTTGGGTGACACGTTGGTTCAGTGGTGAGCACTATTGCCTCAGGTTCTGGGTTCAAGGTCCCAGTTTGCCTGGGCCGGGCTTGAGTTTGCATGTTTTCCCTGTGCCTGCTCCTCCCATAGTCCAAAGACATGCAGGTTACTCTAAATTCCCTGTAAGTATAAATGGTTGTCTGTCTATGTATGTTGATGGACTGGTGATCTGTACCCTGCATCCCGCCCAATGTCAGCTGGGATAGGCTCCAGCCCCCCTGCGACCCTTAACAGATAAGTGGTATAGATAATGGATGGAGGGATGGTGCTTCTTAGCAGGGGCTGAAATTATTGGGTGTCCTCTCTCTTATCCTTTGATGGGTCAAGGGGGTCTGGAGCCTATCCCAGCTGACACTGGGTGAAAGACGAGGTACTGGACAGGTCACCAGTCTACCACAGGGCTAGCAGATAATCAGCTTGTTTTTACATATAACAACTGCCATTTGGTCCTTTATGTTGAACGGGCAAATAAGGCCTAATTGAGCCATGTAGGAAAAGTGTTATGAGGAATTTTGTCCCTAGTACCTACTAAGATCATTTGTTTGTTCATTTTTGAAACCCCTGTAGACGCACACAGCACAAATAACCAGGACATGTGGGATTTTTAAAAAGCCATGAAAAAAGAAAAGCAACAAAAAGACAAAAACAAAAATGGATATAACATGGATGTCCTTTATCAGTACTTCATTGCTGACATCAGTTTGAGGAAACTTTTTTCTTGTAATCCTCTCACCAGTATCTCTGCTTGTAGCTTGGTCCTGACCTGAAGCGACACTAGATGCAGATGGTCCAATACAGAGCAAATACGTGGGCGGCAGCAATGAGTGTCTGTGTCCCTCAGCTGTACACCCCCCGTTGGCAAACATCCTCTTTGCTGAACAGTCATTGAGCAAGGCACCGAATCACTGCTGACAGTGGGGCCCTGCTCTGTGGCTGACCACTCTCTCTGACCTTTGTGGAGAGCCACAGCTGGTTACACAATATGTGTGCTCAAACATGAAGCTTTTCATGCTTTTTTCTATGATATTTAATTCAAGGAACACTGGTGCCAGACCTGGGGACAGCTATCAAGCTATCAGCTATTAGCTGTTTGAAGATTTAAGAAAAAAAAGTGGATTATCACTGATTTAAACTCTCACATCAGACTTTGTTGACTTCCATTTGTTTTGGCAGCAGTCCTAAAACAGAGTACAACCCACGTGCGACGCAGGAGTCCGGAGGGATGATGGCCGTGTTTAACTTGGCTCTGTTTTCCTGTTTGAAGTACAGTATAAATACGCTACACGTTGCATGAGCTCTGCCTCTTCTCCTCATCCTTATCTTCTCCACTGCTCTGAAGCCTCTCACATCTCTCACAGAAATGAAACCCCTGGGCATCACTGTGGTCCTGGTGGGACTACTGGTCGGGGTATGGGCTCAGATCAATGTGCTGCGGCCCATGTGCGACTCCCCTGAGGCAGAGGAGGCTGCCATGGTGGCTCAGGATTACCTCAATGCCCAGCACACTCACGGTTACAAGTATGCCTTGAACAGGATCGAGGACATCAAGATCATCACCATGGTGAGTCAGCAAGTAGATGTTACGCAGTTATAAGACATACAGATACTGACCTCTTTTTTCATCAACTTGGAGGTGGGAACATGATATCTGCTACATGTGTGAAAATGTGAACTGTATTATGATTGTATGACTTTGCATTAAGAAAAAAAGACCAAAAACAATAGCAAGGAAATCTGCATAATTTTTACCCTTACTTCCCTTAATCATTGCACATTTTAAACAGTACATATTTCTTCTGTCTTTGCATTGTGTTATTTTGTACACCTAAACACCACTTTACCCCAGTTGAGACTTAGTCCATATAAGAAAATTCCTAAACAGTTGGTGCTGGATCCCTCTGCATGCATGCATTTCCACAAACATGTCAGAAAATATTACGGAGCAACAGATCAGCTGTGCTCTACTCTTCAGTGTCATTAGAAATATACATGTTCAGCCATGCAAATATGACACCAGAATATTTCACTGCCAGGGGTTTTGTCCATGTGGTGGACTGTCTCATGCAGAGGAGTTTTAAGTGTTTCCTTTCACCTTTCCTCAGCCTACTGGAGACAATACATATGTCCTGGAAATTGACCTACTGGAGACAGACTGTCATGTGTTGGACCCCACACCTGTTGCCAACTGCACTGTCAGACCCAAAGTGTTGACGGTGAGACTGCACAGCATTAGAAGCTCTTATACTTAGGGAATACTTATACTGGGAATTCAACCAAATGTAAAAGTGACAATATAAAACTGATTATTTGTCTTCAATCAGGCAGTGGAAGGAGACTGTGATGTGGTGCTGAAGAAGGTTGGTGGAGCTCTGACTGTCACCGAATTCAAGTGTAAAACAGAGGGTAAAACGTCCTGATCACACACTCAGCCATATGAACACACACAAATACAACACACACATACAGAACATACCACACAAGTATCAACCTACACACAAAAATCTGTTTGTGTCTTTTTCTTTACTGACAAATAGAATCAACAGAGGACTTCTGCTTGGGCTGTCCTACCCTCCTTCCACTAAATGACACCAGAGCTCTGGACTTTGTCCACGCCTCTCTGGCAACCTTTAATAACAATACTGTAAATGTGACTTACACAATTCTGGAGGTTGGACGGATGTCGACACAGGTGGGCTAAAGCGTGATCTGTTCAGAGGAATTACAACAATTTTACAGGATTTAATACACCTGCATATTTAAACAGTGTATGTCAGTACATTAATACTTCCCTTGTTTCAGATTGTGTCTGGTGGGCCAGTGTATTTAGCAGAATATGTCGTAGTTGAGGCTAATTGCACTGATGGCGCCTGTGTGCCCCTGAATGACCCCATCGCTGTAAGTACACAAAGCATCAATTTAGTTTTCCACAACAACACATTAAAAAAAAAACAATGGAGGAATAGTTCTCTAAATTATGATGATGAGTGATTTGTAATATATATACGTTTTAGCCCTAGTCAACCAAAGCTGCTCTAAAATAACTAAAAATGAACAAGGTTGAGAGGGGAAAAAATCATGTTTCTCTTTTCTCTACCAGGAACATGGTATTTGTACTGCTAAGGGTTTCACAGCTGCTCACTCAGTGAACTGCAAGATGTTTCCCATTTTGGTAAAAATACTGTGTTTCACTTCTCCAAATCATCACCAAAAACTTTAAACATCTTACATTTATGTAGAAAATGTTATTACTAAGGATCTGTTGATGTATGCAATTTTTCAGATGCCTATTGTAGATGCCAACAACACGGTACCTGCAGCTCCTGTCTTGCCACCAATGGTCCACGGACATACAGGCGGCCTGTCACACAAGCATGGTCTAAGACACCACAAACTGACCACTCTCTATAGCCCTGTTCTGACCAGCCTTCTGTCTGCAGAATCAGCAGAGTCAGCTGAAGTTGTACCTGTAGTCCATGTAGTGGTTGATGCTGCTGCACCTGCTACACCTGCTGCTGATCCTGTACCTGCTGATCCTGCACCTGTTGATCCCGCACCTGATGCTGCTGCTGATCCCGCTCCAGCTGCGGACTTTGCATCAGCTTCAGATGCCACAATGAGTAAGGAGGTCCCTCGCATCTTGTTTAAGAGAGATGTGGCTGCTGCCTCTGCACCAGCTGACACCCCCGCGGCTCAAACAGACCCTCTTCTTCTTGTGCCAGTGTGCCCAGGAAGAGTCAGATTCTTCAAGTGAACAGGTCCCACAGACTCTCTGTATTTGCCTCCTTCATATACACTGCTGCTAGTGTCACTTTGATTGATATACATACACAAGAATCCATTGTTTGAAATTGTTGAGAGTGCATAATGTATTTGAAAACGGCTCCTGAAATTTCTGCAAAATTGTTGATAAAGATGGTGCTGAATAAATCTCTCAAGTCCAAACTTTTTGTGTTTGTTTTTTATGGTCATCATGCATTCTTCAGTATGAACTGAAACATGCAGTCAATGAGGGAGAGAGTCATGTTAAGCCTTTTACAGGTTTGATGAGGATACACCGATAACCTCTCTATACAGAACCTTCAGTGAACAAACTGGTACCGGAACAAGTTTGATCATTCATGCCACATCTTTAAGGGTGATTGCAAAACACAGTGCTGTTTGCTGATCATGTTGACTCATGCCAATGACATTCCTGTGAACTCACTGACATTTCCACTAATACAGCCACAGCAAAAAAAAAACAAAAAAAAAACGTACTGGTTACTCTTGCCCTGCATGGCTCTGTGTCCAAGACAGGTCAATACATCAAACATTACTAAGATGTTTACAGGTTGAGAGTCTTTAACATAAATCTTTAACTATAAATCAATGCTATTGATTTATGCTATTATACTGTCTTTTTTAATTTCCTGAGAAGCAACATTTTGGTCTTGTGACAATAGGCTGCCAGGAAAAATAGAATGTCACTGTCAACTGTCAAGTGGATATGTGCACTAATACCAATGGAATATCCATAAAAACTGATTTAAATGTAAAATGGGTGACTATTTTTAAGACTTGGACATCTTACTTGAAATACTTTCATTAAAGACTTTTAAGAGGAGTAATAGATGCAATAATGAAAACTGGCAAACTGGGAAAACTCACATTTATTTGTTGCATCACCATTAACTGTAATGTGATGTCGTGAAAGAATATATACACTTCACCAACATATCCGTGCAGTGTGCAGTTATTTCCTCAAGTATGTCATGTGCTATGTATTATGGATCTTTCATCAGTCTCGTGTCATCATGAAGACCGGACTGACTACCCTGTCTTTTGTTTGTTTTTCATTTGTTCTCTGTGCAATGTTATGTTTACGACTTTATCCAGATATTCTCTTTTATTCATTTACTTATATCCTTGCATTTATGTGTGTTTATTTGATTGTCATCAGTCAAATAATCCTATAATACAATCTCTCTGAGAGTGTGTGTGTGTGTTGCACTCTCAGATCAGCGTTTCATTAATAAACCATTGTTTATATAATATTCAATTACAGCTGCTCTAGGCACATCTTACTCTACAGCCCTGGGTTTTCCTCCTCTCTGCAGTGTTCTCCCACACATATGTACTCCTGCCAGTCATTGCTCTGTGTCTGACTGGGTCCATGTTTACTGACCCCAGAAACTGCATGAAGTTGGAAAACTTAATCACTTGATTACTTTTGTAATGTAACAAATATAATAATGTGTTACATTTGAATGTAAATTTAACAGTCTTTATGTAATGTTATGTATAATGTAATATACAAGAATTTTGACGATGAATGAATCTGAGTGAAAAAATGGCTGATGAATTTTGGAAGATGTGGTCATTGAATGCATTTTGAGTCAAAACAATGAAAAGTGATCCAGTTTAGTCCACACTGACTGCTGCTGTGCTGACTGTGAAGGACTTTGGAAATGACTCAGCATTGTGAAATGCATGTTGGTAATTGTTAAAATTGTTTAAAAAAAAAAAAAAAAAAAAAAAAAAACACACACACACACACACACACACACAAAAGATCAGGCAGTTTTGAGGGGCAGGTCACAGGTTTGAGGTCTCAAAACAACAATCTAATCTGGTAGGCATTAATCAAAAATAGTAATCAAATGAGACCTCAGTTTTGTGCTATTCCAAACAGTAAAAAAAGAAAAAAAGAAATCCTTTTACTTACTGCATAAATACAAACCAGTACTAAAGTCACCATGTGAAACACTGGAATGTTAAACTTAATAAAATAAGAGAAAGGGTTGCATTCACTGAGGCCACTGTGGTTTAATAGGTAAATCTTAGTAAGTGTATTTACATGAATGGGTCAATGTTCAGTAAGCACCAGTTCATGGTAAGGCAAAATGAGCAAGACAAATAAGTTCAATAAGGGCAATGCACCTTTTGGTCCTACAAAGCGGATATAATGCCAGCAAGTAGCAGTAAACCATCAACTTTGAAACTTATCAAATAGAAAAAGCTATCCCTTAGCCTCTGCCAAGAGATATTGATTGCTGTAACAACTGTTCTATACCCACTTTCCAGATTTTGTTCACCCACCCACACTACCAAAATGCAAACAAGACAAAAACTCATTCCTAAGCACGAGTTCAGGTACCATTGTATGTTTATTCACATCAAGGGCAACTCATGTCTGCTGCTGATTTCCACCTTCTCTTTGGATAGGTTGGTTCAGTCCTGTAAGAGAGAAGCATATTAGTCCAAAAGACTGGGCTAAGTTTCTAAACTCACATCAAAAACGCACCATTTACTTGATGGTCAGCTGCAGAGCTCCATCGTTGAAATGCCTTTTCAGGAACATGGGCTGGAATCCTTCTGTTGGAGCCCAGAGGTGTAATGGGCTTCCACATCTCTTTCAATGACTCTGTGAATTTAGGCTTTAAATGCACTTCACTGAAAGAAGGGTCCTGGGGCAAAGGCACAAAATGAAGGCCATCTGAAGCAGAGATTTGTCTTAATGGCAAACTTTCTGATTCATCACCAGGCCTTGGCATGTAGTTGCCACTAGCAGGTAAGGGACTGGACATTTTCTCCAGCCATTTAGGGTGCTGGGATTTGTCCTGTGGGGGATTTAAATTCTGAGGGTGCTGGGGTTTACTTTCATTATGCCTTGCAAAATTTTGTGCAAGGAAGTTAGTGTCATGACCCAGATCTCTGAAAGGCAGTGGAGAGTCACTGAAACTGTTGGGCTCCCTACCTGGTGGGCCACGCTGTAGCAGCACATAACTCTTTGGTTCGGTCTGTTCATGTTTGGTGGATTTCTTCAAGCCACTCACAAATGGTTGTGGTTGTGAGGAGTTATCAGCAGGAGCTTGAGCATCTTGAAGCATGTAGTAAGGGACCATATAACGATCAAGTTCACTTTGGACTTTAGGATGCGTCTGCCCTTTTAAGTCACTGGATTTCTTGTTAGATGGCTGCAGTTCCTTGGCTGTAGGTTCCCTTTTCTGGTTTGCTATATGTTCCTGATGTCGATATTGGCCAATAGAAGACATGAAATTAGGATTATTCATGTCCCCAGGTGATAGTTGTCTCATCTGGGGAACTGGGGACTGTATATAATATGGCCCATATTGCACCACTGGATTTACTGGGTCTTTAACTGGAGCCTGAGGTTTAGAGGGGACATTATAGTGAGCCGCTGATAGCCTTTGTAATAAATTTTGAACATTCTCATTTTGTGGTAGATATGGCCAATTAGGATATTGTAAATTAAGTATAGAATAAGGGTACATTGGTAGTTCAGGGTTTGAAGGCTTCTGGGGAACGCCTCCTGGTAATGCAGCAGGGTTGCCATCTGGTGGCAGGAGATGTGGCTGCTTTTCATTTCCAGGTGGATGAGACTGCAGTGAAGTGGGTACAGAGGTGGAACTTGTGGAGACTTGTGCCGTCATTGCCACTGAGGGCAGGAATGGTAGTGCTGGGTGGACCGGAGGAGTATCTTTACCAACAAGTCCAGCTGGAACAATATGATGGAGATGTTGATGAAAAGCAATTTGTGGACAGCAATTAGTAAATCCAGATGGGCAAAACTGAGGGCAGAATAACCCCGGTTGTGGGCCTATACCACCATTACTAGGTGGTGTAATGGCAACCTGCTGCGGCTGTTGCATGGAGGAAGCAGGGGGTAATGTTATAGGCTGAGGGAACTGGGGCTGTTGTGGGTGGAAAGGGTGATATCCCTGGCCATCTGGAGGTTGGACACCTGGAGGCTGTTCACTGGGGACTGGCCTTTCAATGGGAGTTTTAGCACCATTTGGTCCAGCACCTGGTATCTTGGATGGCTGTGGGTAAGAGGGTTTATGCACTGGCTTCTCAACTGGCTGATTTTCAGGTTTTGGCTGGGAGTAGAGGAAGTGGTAGGGGTACATGTTATACACTTGGCCCCAAGGGGTTTCAGGCTGTGGTGGTTGTTGGACAGCAGTTGGCTGTGTAGCTGGCTGATTTTCAGATGGATCTGGCTGAGGGTACAGAGGATAGAGGTATTGGTGTACCTGACCCTGAGGGGCTTCAGGATGTGATGGCCCTTTGCTTTCTGGTGGTTTGCTGGGTGACAAAGCTGAAGGCACTTTGGGTTTAGATGCCTCAGGTTGTAATGGGCTAGGGGTTTGTTGTGCTTGGCCTTTTGGTGCCGGTGTAGAGGTTTGCTGTGTGGGTGGCATTTGAGTCTGATAGGGGCCTTGGGGCAGAAATGGGAAGTAAAATGGGTACTGGTTGAATGATGGGTATATCTGTCCCTGAGGTTCCTGAAAAACTGGGGGCTTTGGTGGCACAGTCTTTTCAGGTAAAGGTTTTTTAGGGGTGTCAGGATACAGTGGCTGGAGAGGTTGTTTTACTTCAGAAGCTGGTGGCTGAGGGAAAAAAGGAAATTGAATAAAATGTTTTTGTTCTTGGCCACCAGGCTGGATTACAGGTGGTCCTACAGGTTTCTGAGGAAGTCCAAATGGGGGGTTAAATGGATTTGGAGGGACATGTTCATCCAGTTTACTTGGCGGTGGTTTGGTCACTGGTGGCTGTGTAGGGGGAGTTTCAGGCTTAGGTGGTTGAGGAAAAAATGGTATAGGGTAGTAAGGTTGTTGTCTTGTTTGGACGACTGGGGGAGATGCTGTAGGTATAGGTTCTGGTTCAGGCCTGTGTACAGGAGAGACATTAGTCTTAGGTGGCAAAATATAGTATGGATAAGGGTAAAAAGGCTTTTCCACTTTGTCATTAGGTGGTTGGGTGTCTGGACGCTGAACAGGAGGCTCTTTTTCAACAGGCACTTTTTCAGGTTGGGTTGGCCAGGGGTAAAATGGCAAAGGAATGAATGGCTGAGGCACTTGGCCCCCCGGGGCCACTGGCAGATTTGGAGGATGGATAGTTTGTTGGGATTGCAGTCCATTTCTCTTTGTTACAGGTGAGGAGACTGGCTGTACCGCTGGTGTAGGTTTAATGTCTGGATAAGGGTAGAAATGGGGGTAAAAAGGATAGTGCGGTAACTGAGGTTGATTAATATCCTTTGGTCCCTGATTTGGTTTCTCATTAGGTATCCCTGGGACCTGAGGAAAACCTGGGACAGCAGGAGGACTTTGAGTTGAACCAGAATTATATGGTGGGGTGGGGAGAGGCAGCCCTCTGTATGGCATTTCAGTTTGTTGTTGTGGACCCTTTGTGGTTTCAATTTGAGGTGCTAACAGTGATGGGCAGGATATTTTTGTTTCTCCATTTGCGGCCAGTTCGAGGGTGTACAGTCCATCCTGGAACACAAAAATGCTGATGGTTACACAAGTTTTAAAGACAGAAATTTTTTTAATTAAATTTTACTGTACCTTTTTCTCTAGGCAGGGTACATAATGGACAGAGATGACCACACCCTCAGGATGTACAACTACACTGAACCCACACCTGGGTGAGGCCTTCATCAGCAGCTCCCAGTTACCATTCACTGCAAAGTAAAATATATTACTACCAAGCGCACTCATCAGTCATCATGGTATTCAAAGTAAATTTCCCTAACAATAAAGACCAAATAGAATGGAAGATTACAGTAGTTATGGCAGCTATGGATGTTCAAAAAGCAACCCAATAATTTAGTATTTCAGAGATGAGGGATAAAGTTACTGTTTTCCAGAGAAACCTAATGTCATCAAGCAGCAAGGCTTTTACTGTATGAAGAGTGCTGTATGGAACAATAGGAAAAGCACGGATGTCACTTAAATTAGAATGACCATAAGAAAGCACATAAAAAACAAGGGCCCCTGCACAACTAAATGTTAGTAACCATAGCAAACTCTTACACCCTTATTCACAAACACTTTGATTTTGTCTACAGGGCAGTGCGGCAGACATGTTATACCTTTACCAAGCTTTAGAAATGATGTCATGAAATACTCAAAAACAAGCAAAAACTTACAATTTACTTTAATTTTAGCAACAGAGGCTGTCCATTCCATTTTCACAACCATGCCCTCAGCATAACAGGTAACCATCGGCGGGTTAGGTGAAGATGGTCTCATCAAAGGGCATGACATCCTCACTGGTACTCCCCACCAACGCAACGGGAGAACATAGCTGTCCTCCTGAAACCAGCAAGGAAAATGTTACAAGTGTGCAAATGTAACAGTTTCAAGGGTTCAGTGCTTTCAGATTGTCTCCCACCTCAAGAGCAACAAAGCAACCATCATAGGGTGCAACTAAGACCAAATCTCTTCGTGTTGACCTGATGCTGTAACCACAGCTTGGTGGCAACTTTGACAGAGGCAGGGGAGACAGGTGACTTCCTGAGAGATTCAAATTGACAAAGAAGATGAATTAAGAAAAAAAAAACAGTACTGTAATATAGTGGTAAATGCATGACTTAACTGGAAGCTGAAAACTTACCCCTGTCCACAAAAAACAGAGATCCAGGGGTAGAAGTAGCATCCTGGACTTGAAGCTTCATGGAGTCTTCTGTACATTCCACTTTCGGTTCCATTTTAAGGAGCCGCTCCACTGCTGCATCATCTGACCTCGGTCGTAAAAAGCTTTCACCCTGTCCTTTAGGTTGCTTGGGCTCTGTCCAACCTTTTAAAAATTAGGCTTTGTTTAAGTTCAAGTAAGTACACCACTATTATATAACGGTTTTAATAATGACGCACAGATTAAGTTAGAAGCCTAATGGATAACCAGGTGTCAACAATGTAGTGTATTTTATGCAGGACTGTCAGAAAAATTTCTACTGTACCTACCCATGTCTGCTTGATAATCAGTATCAACATCCAGGAGGATCTCTGTGGCCTTAGTTCCTTTGAGTTTAACACCTTGCAGAGAATTTTGCCCAATCAAGAGTCTTCCGTTGTGCAGAGCGTGTCCTTTATCTTGACCTTGGCTAAACGTCGAGTTTTCTCTTAATTTATCTAGTGTTTTAAGCCTTGTCAGTGTGGCACAATGGCAAACTAAACTAGCAACCACAAAAATTCCTAAACATAGCAAAATATTACTGCCCCCATTCTCGCTACACGCCATTGGAACAAAGAAAAAGCACCGCACACAGGCAGATTGCCTCAGTAGTGTGCCGCAAACGCTCAACTTCCCTCCGCACAGGTAGGTTTAACTACTGAGTGCGTGGGGTCGGGTCCCAATTACGACTAATCAGACACCTGATTGCAGCAGGTGCTGCCAATCATGCAGGTAGGGGCGGGGTATCAACAGGCTACAGGGCTTAAGTATAATCTCAAAATTATGGAGGAGAACGACAAACATTTTTAGAAAAACCTTTCTTTTAAAGCCAATTGACAGAAACGTTTATACATTCCCTGAGATTGTAATATGTTGATTTGTCTTTTACACAACTATGAGAAATGTGTTTCAAATCCAAAATAACTGGCAATAATGTGTCGTAGCAAACAGTGTTGGTACTTACAGTGTAATGGTGTCAATAGCTGTCTTCTTCAGGACTAACTGTGAGCTAAATGTACATGCACCATACTGTGGACTCAGCAATAGCGTCCCACTGGTCGACTAGTTATCAGAAACTCATGTCGTGCATCCATATATTATTCAGACCCACATCACTTCATTTTAAATTCTGGTGGACATCTTAAGTTTCCAAAGATACCACATACATGACATCTGTATGGGGTTTACTTTTTATGGAGCGTGAAGGGTTAAAAAGATTAATGAAAGTTAATATCTTATTCCTTTGATCTAATCAACATGTCTCACAAAATCTAAGTTGTTATTTGGAGTAAAAGGTTTGTTCCTTCTCAATCATTCTGATCCCAAAAGTTAAGGAGAACTTTCACCTCATTATGCTTTTAAGGGCCTTATGTTTACAAAAAAAAATTGCTTGATCTGTCTGATACAACCAAAGTAGAGCCCATCAAGAGCAATTAATTTCCTGTAATGATAGTCTTCAACCTTCAACCTCCTACTACAATTTTCTGTTTTAAAAAATTGGTCTAGGAACCAACAGGGAGAGGGAACTATACATTCCAAAATCCTAATTGTTTTCCATTCCTCCAACAGAAATATGCACTATTAAGATGATTAGTTTGAATACCTGAATTAAAATTAGACTATTTGAGAGGCAACAGACAGGACGTGTTGACTTTACCTCTGGTTGGAATAACTTTTATTTGATCTGTCTGTAAACAAGATGTCGCATCAATTCATGGCATTTGAAATAGCAGATTTTGTGGCAGAAAGAATTTCCATCTCAAAAAAAGAAAAAGAAAAAAAAAGACAAAATATTGCAAACATATTTTTCTGTTGTTTAATTCTGTACATATTCCACAAAGTCTGGAGATTACTGATGCCAAAATATCCCTTAGGAAAGTGCCATTAAAAGTTACTTCTTGCTGGGGCAGCAGTTAAAAATCCAACTCGTAGTAGCAACAGATCAGATCCATTTTATGGCACAGAATACACAGTTATTCTCAGAAAATTTTCACAAGACAACTTACAAATGTTCTTATTCCAACCAACACCATTTTCAATATGTTTAGTGTACACAGCATCATTTTTTCTTTTAAATATACTTCTAAGTACCGTACTATGACAATTTGTGAATACACCTTTGATGACTAAAGCACAAGGCAAATAATTCCACGGTGTTGGAGCCCAACAGCCTGGGTTTACAGTCAAAATGCATTCATACTGTAGTAAAATGACATTGCCGTTTCATTGGTTAATGGACATGAAGTTAGCAACAAATCAGTTAGTGATGAAAAGTTTAAGTAGTGTTGAACTCTAAAGAAGCAGTTAAATGTTTTACAGTCATCTGAAGTTGTCTTGATTTACAGTCAACAGGTGATGCCAACAATTGTCCATCAGAATAAGTTGAATTCTAATAATCCTCTTTATACTGACAATTGGTCCAAAGGGGGAGGGGGAAAAATAACTTCACATGAGTGTGTAGTGATTCACAGCAAAATTTACAAATAGCAGGAGCTGACCGACAAATGTCTGAGCTGTCACAGAGGTGGAATGTCCGCTGAGACTCCAGGATGTGTTGAAGTTACCGTGACGATATCTTGAGGCCTCAGCAATGCTGACCTTAAACACTACACTCAAAACAACAGCCCAACACCACATCATTAACTTTTAAGACCACATTCAGGTACGACAGCAAAAGCGTGTGATGGAGGATAAAACAAGTTGTGCCCGAGGGCAGCCAATCGGTACACACATACAGGACTTTGTCAGAGGAAATTTGTTGTTTCTTTAACAGAGGCTATGAAGACTTGAAGATGGAGGTGAGATGAGAAGATGGTTTTGGCTGGAATATTACGCTGGGACAGAGCAGGGATAGGGCTGGGATCTGTATGCTAAAGAGGGGTATGCATGCAACTTTTAAATGCCCACATGCTGATGAAAAGGGAAAAAAAAGGAACCCGGCATATTTTAGTGATGCTCAAAAAAGCATAACTATACAAACTGTCACCACCATTACATGTGTACTTCCCTTGGAATATTAGCCAGATGCTAAGTGAATGTTATACAAGGCGAGTCCAAATTTGTTTAACACTTTTATTACACTTTGCAGTCATTTTTTGCACACTCTTTTGGTTATTAAACATTTCAAAGAACATGCCATTAATGTAGTGTCAAAAACATGAGAAGTACAATGTTAAAGTGGGGAAGGTTTTCTCTTTTAAAAAAAAAAAAAAGGAGGGTGGGGGAGCTGAACAAACAAAAGGCTGTATATAAAAGTAGACTGGGGAGGAAGTAACATTGTATGCCATCTAATCCTGGAAGTAGTGTCGACAATGCAGTGAGTGGGAGTGAACTGCTAAGTTGATGTATGGGTGGAGAGGTTGCTTAATATCCAGACTTCCTCAGGTAATCAGCCATTGCATGTGCTTTCTTGTTAAGATTTCCACCATGGATCGCCTCCTTTCCCATGACTAAAACCAATACTGGAGCACACAAGGAAAAAAAGAGAAATGAACAAAATTGAAGAGTCTCCCCCCTACAGGACGAAGGAGGGAACAAAGGTGACACAGTATCTTACCACTCTTCATTGCTATTAAAAGTTTCCAAGACATTTGACTGCTTTGCAGGAGAAATCTTAACAGCAATATTTCTTTTCTCTTCTTTTTGTCCCTCAATTTTATCTAAGTGAGCTTGAAAACATTAAAACCCTGAATCCCTCAAGTATTTTGCCATTGAGTAAGCCTTCTTATTCAATCCACCTCCATGGACCCCTTCTTTGCCCATTACAAGAACCAAAACTGAAAGAGAAGAGATAGAAAAGGGACAGTTAAGAAAAGTTTAAGAAAAAAAAAAAAAAAAAAAGGTAGAAGAAAGGCATTCCAAGTAAAAAGTACCATAACCATAAGTGTTTAGTGCAGGGATATTCAACAGTGTGCCTTACAGGACTAACTTGTTCTTTGCTATAATAGATTTTACCAATTGACACAATGTAGTGTCCATACATTTCATGAAACCCTGGACCTTGATGACAAATGATGGGAATTCAGTGTTGTCTCAAGTTGTGATTTGTTACTTGCACATAGGGAATAGTCAGTGAGCGAATAAGAGAATTTCCCACACAGCACATGGCTGTCTGTGTGTGTGTGTGTGTGTGTGTGTTTTCTAATGTGATAAATATAAGCCGTGAGAAGATCACTGCACTTGATTTTTGCAAAGACAACATTTGTTGTACGGCTCTCAAGCAAGCACTGGGTTGTTATGCTAAATCAAGAAAGAACTATAAAGATGCATACAAGAGGCTAAATAAAGAGCAATTTATCTTCCACACAGCTGTGTAAAGAGACTGAAGCATCTCACTGCACTTGTTGGGACCAATTAAATTTGTGTAACACTTCATTTGTGCTTTTTTGACTACCCTTCACAAAACATGCAGAGCAGGAAGGTGACAGGTCAAATAACTGAACAGAGAAGGGAGTCATGTTTAAAAAATGAAAGTAAAATAGAGTTTGGTTTTGATTGCAATCAGTGTTTCCCACTTCAAAATTTGGCAAAATTTTTCCCCAACATCCTAATGAAGGGAGAATTGATTAAAAGGTCTGCCATTGTATGGCCAAACGTATATGATGCTATATTGTCGTCAACTGTCAAAAGTCTTAGATGTCAGACAACAGCAAAAGCGTACTCAGCTGTGAGAAACACTGGAGCAATGTCAGACACTGAGGACCACAAAGGCAAACAGACTAGAGGAGGCAAACTATGGCTTACAATGAGGTTTAAAATGAAACAAACAAACAAACCAAAAAAAATAAAATTAAAAAAAATCAAACCATTAAGTAAATGTGTGTAATTTTAACTTCACAAGTCTGCACCTTTAATCCCTGCCTGAGAGCATCATGTCATGTTGTGACTCTGGGGCCAATTTTACAGAAGAAATTTCTGAGCACTGCCTCAGCAGTAGAGCTGTAACCAGTGACCATTTACATTATTGATTAACCTACGAGTCTTATCTCAATTAATCGTTTTGTCAATAAAATGTTAGAAAACAGTAAAAATGTCCTGTAAATATATAAGCCCAAGGTAGCGGCTTCAAATGTCGTATTTTGTCTGAGCAGCAGTCAAAAAAACATTCAAATTCAAAAATGAGAAAGAAAAGCATAGAACTTTCATATGCAAGTGGTAAATGCTTGGCTTTTTGCTTAAAGAAAGTGATAAAACAATTTTTCAATTATCAAAATAGCTGCAATTGCTGTTACTTGTTTCCACTTTAATCAGAAACTATTTTGATAAAACCTTGAACTGTTCAAGTTGGTTTTCAAGCAAAAATGTCAAATAGTAGCAGGGTCTGAAATGTAAAGACCTGCAGCTTTTCCCGGTCTTCCATTACAATAAATTAAATATATTTTTGGGCTATAGTTTTAGACTGCTGCTCAAACTACAAAAAACTATTGCAGATGTCACATTCACAGGTGATTGTTGTTTGCATATTGCAGATAGATTTATGAGTCTTATAAGGCTCTTGTTCATGTCTATGTCACAAATATGGGGTTTATTTTGATGTAAAAAGCAACAAGAAATTATCTCATTTTGCAAATTCAGTAAAATGGGCCCATACAACTCTCATATAATGTGATTTCTCAATGTAAAATAATATAGTGTCTTCACCCATTGAAACAGCAGCATTTTAATCGTTGTGATGAAGAACCATTTTTGAAAACTACACTTTTACCTTTTCCAGCTCTTCCCACAGAGATATTGTATGTAGGTTCTCCTCCTTGGCTCTTTGTCCTGATGTCCATTGTCCAGTCCCCATCATCCTGGAGGCTGTCTCTGAGGACTGAACACTTCTTTGAGCCCAGAGTGAGACCGCTGGTGTAAAAGGTCTCCCTGTCCTTACCAATAAGGACATCAATTTCTTGAGACTGAAAAACATGCAAAAACCAAAGGATTGGGGCAAAGTCAAGTCAGACAGATTTTATAAATATGCTTCCAGTTACATGACCAGCATGAATCTTATTACAATATTAATAACTATATGAACTGACTGATATCTGCATCAAAAAAGATGAATTCCCCAAGAAGTCAAAGGCTACACTTTGTTACAGTATAATAGCAACAATCGGTCATACTATGCAGCCATGATAATTAAGGGCTTGTGTGTCTTGACTTTTTGGGAATTCATGTCCTTCCTTGGGGACACTTGCTCATCATCATTTTCATCAGGAGCTCTGTGTGACATTGTTGTCAAATCCTCATTTATCCCAAAAATCTATTCATACTGTCAAATGTGCAATTATAGCTGAAGACACTAGTCAGTTGATTAAGCAAGTGACACTGTTTTATCTCTTTAAAGCAAAAATGATTTTCTTTTTTCAGCCAAAACAAGCTATTTTAAGACATCACACAGGACTTCAGGAAATAGTTTTTTAAAGAAATTGTAATTTTCACCATTTTCAGACATTCCTAATGATTTACTGATTAATCAGAAAAATAATCATCAGTTTATATGATACTGAAAATGATTGAGAGTTGCAGCCCTATTCATCAGGCAACATGTCTAAACATCCTCAAACATCAGGATTTGCTGCTTGACAGTAAACTGAATGTGTACGGATTTTGCACTGTTTGTTCACCATTTTCTGACATTTGATAGAACGAGTGATTAATCGAGAAAATAATCTCCAGAACAGTCGATTGCTAAAATTATTGTAAGCAGGAGCCCTTTTCCAACCATAGTAAAACAGCTGTCCTGGCACCAGTACTGGATGTAAAACTGTTGCATTATGAATTCCAGCCCGACTATGAGAGAGGAGGTTTGTGAAGAATACTACAAATGTACTGATCCCAATACCACAAATTCTGGCTCCTGACACATCCCATCCCGCATCTAAGCAATAACAGCTTGCAACCTTTGCCTGCAGTAAGGAGCGGAAGTAAAGTGACGTCTATGCACCCGTTAGCTCTCATGCCGTCCCTTTCAATGAATTTAAAAAAAACATTATCAATGCCACTAAAAAATAATGGGCATGTTTATTTGTGTTCATGGGATAAGGCAGAGTCATTGTATGCTGACCAAACGTCAGCCGGTGACAGCCTTTTAAACCGGTCTGCCGGTAAAGCAGCAGCTTAACGTTTTCTAATCAAAGCGGCCGTGCACACAAAAGCATGCACGCTCCCTTCAAGTCAGACACCATCCACTTGCTAGCGTTAAATTAGCATCAGGTTAATTTAGCTGTGTCCTCATATTTAGATTAGTGTGTGTCAATGGCAGCTAGCCGCTTTGTGGCTTTATGGTGCGTGCAAGCCACAATGTGTGAAGTCTTATCTGATCCACACGAGGTCCATAATCCTGCAGCGTTTCCTTAGCAGGAAATAGCCGAGACAGGCCAGCGGTGAGCTAGCTAGCTAACCCGCTAAGCTAGCATGGTACCGCTAGCTTGCTAGTCATTTAGACAACTGTTTCAACGCTATTCAGTCTGGTGAGCGTCTGCGTGGGTGATACATAATAACAATGTAAAACGGAGCCATACTTTCACCCCATTTACCTCATTTTTTCACTCTTACCGTGATATTGTTGAAAGTACCACCGGCATGTGCTGCCCAAACATATTTGGCGTCCGAATACCCAACAATGGCGCTATCCTGACAGCTGCCATCGGCCATCAGGTTTTCCACGTAGCTTTGCCAAGACATATTCAAGAAATTGATGCTAAATAAAAATCCCTACAGCTTTGGAAGTAAGGTTGCCAAACAAGAGACAGCCAAATTGGAAGAAACCCTACAGGCGAATTTAGAGTCTCCAATCTAACCCGTACTTCGACGTTAACCAACGTCAAGGCTGGGGCAGCAAAGAAAGCCAGGGCAGTGAGGCAGCGGCTGGGTGTAGTCCGTATCAGATCACTCCGCACAATGAGCTCCCCGGCGCTTTTATGGCAGCAGGCGGCGGAATAAAGAGGGACTTATCAGCTCAGCCAAGAGTCAACTGTCTGAGGGAATGCCGGGGTACACATAGAAGCGAATGGGGATTTACTGATTGAAACGTTTAGTCATTCATTCTTTCATTCATTGTTTTCATGTTGAGGGAATAACATAACAAAGACTGACACAATAGGCAGTTCAGTTTGCGTGGCTGAGGATGAGCAGTCGCCGTCAGTGCATAGAGAAAAACAAAATGCCCTGAGGTGCATGTGGCAGATGGATCCCAAATTTATTGACATACTTCCATGAAATCACCACTTGAAATGTATTTTTTAAGATAGTAGACGCCTGGATAGAAGCTCCTCGCCGATGGTTACTGATTTTCTCCTGCTAAATCTGAGTTATTTATAAGTATCTGAGGAACACAAAATGTTAGTCATAATGTTATATATTTTACAATGAGGAAAGAAGATGACACGTTTCAGAAGACCGACTGACCCCAAGTAATGTCACGACCATGATTTTGTATGTGAATCACAAGCAAAAGTGAATATATGTTCATACACAGCCATATGATATAAATTTCCTTATTTAGTGCAATAACACGGTTTTATGTAATTGAGCTATGTATTTTGTAATCTTTCATGTTGAACCCCAGTTTGTGCCAAAGCTTACCACTTAATATTTTTCAGACACCGATTTTTAATAAGGTCAGACAAAAAGAAAAATGACATTTGAAGGATAATATTGGAACATGTGTTAAGTTGAATAAAGTTTGTCTTATTTCATATCCCTCTTCACCTCGTGCTACAGTGGAGTGTTAGAGACATTTAGTGCCCTGCTCAAGAGAGATCTGTACGTCCATTTTCATCCACTCAAAACCAGGGATCAAAGCAGGCACCTTGGTGTCATTAATACCAGACTTGCATTACCCCACCCACAGATGCAATGGGCCCCTCTCCTATTACTTAAAAAGACAAATGATTGCATCATGATTGTCTTCTATTCATAACAGATTAAGTGATAAAAACAAATGATCATTTTACTATAATCCCTGGCCAAAGAGATTTTACCAGTAGTGTAGATCTGTCATAGCACATAGACTCAGTTCGGTACCCTGTAAGATGGACCTGATGTTATTCTCCCCTTCTTGGATTAACTATGACAATAGCGAATTAATGATTTAAACCAGGAATTACTCTGTCCTGATAGGTGAGGGTGGGCAAGATTGTAGAGTCACTATTGGCTCAAATTGATTTGATTTCATTTGTGACAGTCAAATTCAGCCCATAATGGCTTGAGTTGATGCATCATTGTACAAAGTGCATAATGTAATTTCTAATAAGCACACAGAATGGTACTTTTTTGACCATGGTCTTGGGTCAACAATTTTGTGGCTGTTTATTTCTTGTCTATTTCGGAGAACAGTGATCATCTGTGATAGATTAGTCCACTGTTTGATTTTGCACTTTAAGGGCAATTTGCTGGAAAACTGGCATGAAAATTTTTTATTAAGGGACAAAAGCCAACTTAGATGGTAGACAATACAAGGTTCATGCAAAATAACCAAAAAAGGAAAGGAGTGTGATACACTGTCAGAGTGAAAGACAGGGGTACGGCCACCAGGGGCAGTGTTCTCTATGGTTTGACTTCTATCTGGTTTATCTCTGGGGCAGAGCCATGACTTGATATATGTCTTTAAACCTGCATTTGGTCTGTGGCTGGTTCTAGGGATATTTATTATATATTTATCATATTTCATTACAATATTAATATTTGTTTGTTTGTTTTTTTGACGGATTTGTAAATAATAGTAAGTCATGTAGTGATCACAGGAGTTACCGTCATATGTTAGCTGTAATAAAAATCATTTGTAAAAAAAAAGTTATTGTAATTTCTGCTGAACAGAAAACTACACAAAACTACACAAAACTGTAGAACTTTAAACCAACCTTCCCAGCACAATATATTTTATCATCTTCGCTGTGACATTGCTTCAGTGTTTTGCTATACATGGCAAAAGTAACTTTGAATTAGTGTAATTTGAGGGTCGTGTCATACAGCTGATCCTTCTTTACACTGTTTTAGACAAACTTTTGACAGATTTAATAATGTTTATGGCTTAAAATGTGTATATCACAGTACAGTATATAAACTGCAGACCCAAAGACAGCTCCCTTCATGCCCAATTCCCCTACCCCTCCATGAGAGGGGCTGTAAACTTGTTGCTGAGCTGTAGTGTACTCCTCCAGTACTGACATTCCTACGATCTGTTGCACGATTCTGTAAAAATGCAGAGGCAGAACTTGCACAAAGAAGTTTTTTAACAAAGCACCCTCACAAAACACGAACCTTATGATCCTGTGATAACATTTTATGGGGACACTGTAAAAATATGCATGGCAGAATGCTCCTATGGAAGTTACCTGATAATATCAGTGTACATGTACTACTGCAGCATACATAAATACCTATGGGGGGAGAGGAAGAGAGAGAGTTGATGCCTTCAGGTGCCCTCCAGTAAAGTTTGACTTCTGTGCTGGTCACTGAAAAAGAATAGCCAAATTAAATGTACGCTACCCAGTGGTATCCTGACAGTTGCTGATTATTAGAATCAAAGTATCCCAGGGCTCCTTTGAGATGTACAGCAAGTAAAAATGTGCAGCCATGTTGTCACTAATGTGTATTTCAAAACATGCATAACAGCTCACTGTCAAAAAACAAGGGAAAATTCCCAGTGACATGTTATTCACAGGCTGCACATACTGCACTATGTTACCTGAATATAGGATCCTGTCTTGAAGAAGTTCACTGAATAAAAGAAATCTAGTTTTAACACCTTTAGTACTCCAGTTTTATTCTTCTGTCTGTGGTGTGTATTCCTAAATAAATGTCCCAAATCAAACTTCCACACATCAAATCTGGGGTCAGGTAGAGTTCAAGAATAGAAAGACTGTGAGGAACAGGGAGGTAATGGGGCCCAGTAGCTAGTGTTGCAGTGAACACTTATTTTGATCATCAGAGCATCTGCTGATTATATTTGATCAAGTGATTTATCATTCATTAAAATGTTAAAAATAGCAAAAATAATAGTCAGATAATGCCTGTCAAATTTCCCAATGTGACATCTTCAATTTGCATATTTTGTCTAAACTACAGCAGGAAAAAGAAATATTTGATTGACATTGATATTGAACTGATTAATCAGCCATCGAAACTGTTTTTCAAAACATTTTTGTTGACTAATCGTTTAATCGTCTTTTTTTGTTTCATGAATACCGGCAGGTCTTTTTTGCACCAGCGCCACACAAGTTAATCCAACTGTGCAGTTTCAGCTAGAGACACTAAATTATCAGTATGAATAAAGATTATATATACAGGTCGGTTGGAATGAAAACGTGTTTACAAGCGATGTAGGATTCAAACGACTGACACATGCAGTCTTAGAAAATGTTGACTTTCCCAACTTCATCTTGACTACCTGCAATTTAGATTTTTCCGACGGTGGCCTGAAGGCAGCATGAAAGGCGATTCTCAGACGCCTCGTACGTAAACATCGTTGCGCACCCTACCTACCCACGATGCAGCGCGGTTGCATACAACATAGCCATCTTGTCAAGAGTGATAGAGTGAGGGAGGTAACTGTAGGCGCTGTTAAGATTCTCGTTTGTTTTAAAGCGTAAATTTTCAGAGCGTTTTCCTCCCTCGACCGCAGTTAGCTTCAAAGTAAGTGTCTCTACCGAATGACTTTAAGCTCCTGAAGTGAGAGGACACAGAGGACTGCTTTCGGGAAGATGTCTCACATACTTGTTCCGACGTAGGGGGAGTGTGCAGCAGCCAGTTGGCTTGACTTGCTAGCTAGCTCGGTGAGTGGAGGGCTGCGGGCCCTCCTCAGCCTAAAGTAGCTCCTGCAGCTGGGCAACACATTCTGCGACAACGGCCGCTTGACAACTGCACAACCGGGATATTAGCAGGCCGGTCCGGACCGACCGAAAGCGCCGGATCAATCCCTCGATCAGACGGCTGGTATCAGTGTCTAAAGCCGCATTGCTGGACAAGACGACACGAAGTGTGGCGTTGCGTTATGTGCTCATGAAACGCAACAGGAGACCGAGAGAGGAAGAGGGATGGCGCAGATTCATCTTGATTACAGTTAGCTAGGCTAAGTAAAATAGATGCAAGTGTGCTGTTTAATATGATCTAAGCTTTTAAAAGCTGCAACCAGCTCGTCCCTTTTTGACGGAGGATAAACATAGCCATACGGGACTTGGAATCAGGCTGTCAATATGTCTAAAATGCCGGCCAAGAAAAAGAGCTGTTTTCAGATCACAAGTGTGACTCAGGCCCAGGTGGCGGCTATAGGTGCCACCGACGACACGGAGAGTCTGGACGACCCAGACGAGTCACGGACTGAAGACGTGTCGTCGGAAATATACGACATGTCTCGGGCTGAGTACGAGCCCGCGTGTGACGGAAGTTCATCAGAAGAAGCCCTGAATAATGTTGGAGAGCCGGAGGCGATCAGTGTTATGGCACCATCACACATACCTCATGCCGGTCAGTTGTCTGCGCTGTCAAGCAATCCCGTCGGGGAGTTTCGGAAAGTGGGAGTGTCGGGCTCAGTTCAAGGTGGTCAGCAGCCTCCGGGGATCGGTGTTACCACTGGTTTACCCGTCGTCACCCAGCCTGGGGCAAAGCAACAACAGCCTGCTCCAGTAACCAGCGCCGGGCCAGCCAGTGTGTCAGTGAACACATCCCAACCTGCTGCAGTGACCAGTTCAGCTCTCCCTCCTGCGACCTCTACGGTGAGTTGCACTTCACGCTTCAGGGTCATTAAACTCGATCATGGTACTGGAGAACCCTTTCGAAGAGGCAGGTGGACGTGTACAGAGTTTTATGAGAAAGACTTTGAGGGCTCTGTTGTTAGTAGGACTGTAGATAGCATTAGGCATGGCAGTGCAACGCTGGACCCTGCTGCAGACAGAGACAGTGGGCTCGGGCTTACAGGAGGCTCTGTGGTTGCCCCGGCTACACACTCAGGTCAAGGCTTGGGCTCCACGGCAGACGCCTCTCACTCTTCGTCCCGCATGCATTCAGTGGAGACACTACCGCAGCAGCAGCAAACCCACCCTCAAAACTTCAGCGCCCGTCAGCAGGGTGTTAGTGGGTCGGCCACACAGAGTGCTTTCTCTAGCAGCAAGCCGACAACCGTCCCAACTCAGCCAACGGTGGGAGGTCTCCAACCCTCTGCTCCCCACAGTGGTCTGCCTGTTGGACAAAATGGCTTGCCTCAATCTGTTGTCCACATACAGAAGTCCCCCATCATGCCTCCCTCAGCCCAGCCTGTTGCTTACCCTCCCCATCAGCAGCAGCAGCAACAACAGCTTCCTATGGGCCACCACCTGACCAGCCAGTCATCTGGACTGATGCAGAACCAGACAGAGTATTATCAGCAGCAGCAGCCTGCCTCCATGCAGTCAGGGCTTTCTGGCCAGCCCCTCCCAGTGTCTGGGATGCAGCCTGTGGGACAAGGACCGGCTTCGGTCATTCCTATAGCCTCTGGAGGGGCTTCTGTGCCAGGCCAGGTTGGAGAAACTTCTGGAGCAGGAGGGGGATCTCTACCTACTGGACAGGCAGCTCCAGGCCTTTTGCAGCAGCAGACTGTAGGAATGGGAGGTGGCGGAGGCTCCATACTGGTTGGTGGATCAACTCTACAGCAGCAGACTGCAAGTCAGTATGCCGCTGCCGGACAGCCCCAACCCCACGGCCTCCACCCCACATCCTCCAGTGTACAAAATGTGCCTGCCATTGCAGTGAGCGTCAGTGTACCCACCACTGTGCCCACTGCTGTGCCCAGTGCCTCCAGTGCAGCCATGCCAAATGTGACCGCTCCCAGTTTGCCTACAGGTCAGATACCCCACAGCAAGACCCAAGTGGCCGTGGGGGCACAGGGCTTCCCAGCAACTGGATTTGGACAGGTGGAGGGTGGTGGAGGTGGTGGAAGGAAGTCAGAGGGTCTCGTCAACGCACAGTCTCCTGTTGTCTCTGGGAAGGAACTGGTGAAACCCCTAATGCCTGAGAGCCTGCAGCTCACCACTCCAGCTGTCAACAGCCTGTTTGGAATCCACATACCTGTCGACGGGGAGGAGGACAGGTAACAAGTTTTTAAATCTTAATGTTGAGTGTTAGAAATTTCTCATCCCTGTTAAGCATTATCACCATGCCTTTGTGTATGTATTACCCATAATACATGCAATCTGAACGGTCACACACACAGTGTAACACAGTGCCTGTTTCAGTGTACAACTGTGGAGAAGCTTGCTACAGCAGACATGTTTGGCCGTTTGCTGTGATCACAAGAAGGTGGAAAGTCATAGCTAACACAATGACTGTTTCAGAGTCAGTCCTTTGGCTTGTCACATGAACAGGGTTTCCCCCTTAGTTTCAGGGACGTATGGAAGGTGGTGGGTGAGAAGAGGGAAGAGAGATTTGGTGCACATAACGGAAATATAATACTTGTTAGTTTCTCATTAGGGCCTTAAAGAGGTAAGCAGGGCGTAGCACACTTGAGAAAAACACCCATGGCTTCCCCAGCACAGGCATAACTTGTTAAACATACACATGACTTATGTAATACGTTGTAAATCTTATGTAAATCGTCCCACTTGAGCTGCCACCAAACAGGACCGTATCTGACGTGATGGCTGCAAACATCAAAGATGTATAGCTAGTTGCTACCGTTGGTAGGGTTCGCTCAGCTTTCTGTTAGCCTAGGCTGCTCCTGGCCTCTCTGTAAATGCGCTGCATGCCTGACCTTTTAATAAGTTAGTTCCTGCTCCGGAAAAGACTTTGTAATACAAACACAGTGGAGAGTGTTTGATTTTGTGTTGCCACATTTATGATATCATGGTTTCCACTCCTAGGCCCATCAGGTTCCCCTCAGGAAAGTGTTTACAGAGGATTTTAGAGAACTGGCTGAAATAACTGCAGATTAGCTTTGTATTGTAGATACTACATGTATGTTGCTCAATGATCCTTTGGATAGCAAAGACAATGTGTAAATATGCAAACATATGTAACCCACAGCCAACAGGGTAGAGGTTGAATCTGATATTTAAAAAAAATCAGATTTAAGTAAGTATGTCAGTTATTTTTTGTCTATAAATATGGATAAACAGATGTGTGCATGTGATGTGAGGGACATAATCTTATTATTCTGTCACTGTCAGTTAGGTGTTATGACATTTGCTTCCTTTACAAAGTGTCTTTGTCTCTCAATTCCTGAGTTTTAGCTCTTTGTTACACACGTAGTAGATGGCACTCATGAGCGGAAATGATACAGTGCCTGAAATCTCTCAGTGGTTTCCATTTACAATGTTACAGATACACCAGAATGTAGACCAGACTAGATAAGCAGACTGCTGAACAGTGGCACAGCATTTCCTCACATGTGGGTGGACAGTCACTTAAATGGTATTTAGATGTGTTTCAGTTTGTCACAAGCACTTTAGGGAAGTTTAAAGCTTACAGTACAGTCTGTAAAATCCATCCATCCGGTCAGTTGACACCTTAGGGCAGTCTGACACAGTGGACTCTTTTTCAGACAAAATCAGGACACTCAATCCCACCAGCATGTTGATAGCACAACTTAATATTATTATACTTTGTCTTACTTCTGTCGTGGAGATAATCATTACTTTCACATGATGCTTTGAAGGATTAAAACAGGAAGTTTAATGTTGCCATGTGGCCTGTATTTGCATACATTTTGGTTAACTGGCATGATTAAAAGTTTTCCAAATTAGTTGTTGGCAGTTCCTGTTTGCCATGCACCCACTGATGCACACTTAACTGTCAACGGATTACTTTTGTACTGAAGAAAACTGCAGGCAGGTTCTGGAGTTATAAGGTGCATCTTTTTGTTTCTGATTTCGAAGAGGACTTATGGACATATATTCACTATAGTCACTGGAGTAAAAAAATATTTGACTGAGTTGTGACCCAGTGAAGGAGACACAAAAGGCACTAATTGGGATTTTGAGTACCTTAATTGCTTCCATGATCTCTGTGTCATAGTTGTTGACAGTGTTGATAAGCAGGCCAAATCCAGTAGTTTTTTTTTATGCACTTGTCCCATTCACCTCACACAGTATTTTTGCCTCATATCTCCCTTTACAATGCCAGTTGTGCCATTTAAGACATTATTTAGGTCTGTGACAGTGCCCCCATTTCAGGCCTTGTTTTTTTGTTCTTGTCTTTTTTCATAGTACCTATGTATTGCTTGTGAGAAGACCCAGCTCCCAGGCTGATAAGTGTAGGGGTCTCTTACGACAGCCAAGCACTATCAGACATTGAGCAGTAGTCTTTCCACTGTGCCCCTATTCTGCCGATAAGAGACCTGACAGTGGGGTGTGTCAACAAACTGTGCTTGTTGTCACGTCGTGTCCCTTTTCTTTTGCAATGCAAACTTAGGATAAATTACTGTATGGTCTCTTTAGGGCCTGGGGACGTGGTTAAACACACACCCCAATGTATAGAAGGCATGCCCACTCCCTCTGCAAGTCACCCAGAGCATTAGCTGACTGGTATCATCACTGTTTCATTGTTTTTTGTTTTGTGATTTTTTTTCTTAACCACTGGTGCAGCATCAGTGCAGGCGGTGCTTTGTACCTACTACCCCACTGATTGACTGACAGATGGGGCATGGCAGTTGTTCATGTACAGATGAGGTGCTGAATGACATTCCTCTGCAGCAGCAACTGTGGTATGCTAAGAAGAGGTGGAGGAAGCTACAGAGTGAAACCTGCTGTGCCTCACTTCAGCAGGCATTTTAGTTATGCTCGGTACCCCCCCACACACACACACACACTTCTTTTTGGTTTCTTGCTTAATTTCTACATTTCCACTACACTGTTTATTTTGTCTCTTGCTGCCCTACACACCACACAACAAAAACACTTCTATTTTCTCCTCAAAAGGACTACTTAAGTAGCTAATATCTATAATCTGCAAAAGACAGAAAGATATTGTAGGCATGCACCCACTCATGCGCACACTGTTGACTCCTTTTTTAAGGACTTTGTAGACTTTACACAGGTTGCACAACCTGGAAAAACTCTCTTGGCTATTTGGTAGGCCCTAATGTTTGTTCCTATCTTCCTCCACCCTGTAGTTTTCCCTGCAAGTAATTAAAGAAAAACAGATATAGACTAGAGATTGAAGATGTTGTTCTCATACTTAGAATATGATTCGCTCAGCATAATGTTTACCAGATGGCTTCAACATCTGAAGGCGTAAAATAACATTGGTGGATTGTCATAATGTCTTTGTTGTACTCACAGGGGAGTTGCTTCTATTTTGCAGGATCATTTGCATAAATGTATTGCATCTGTGGTCTATGTGCAATTGAAGTCATGCTGGGGGAGGTATGGTTTATTGTCCCCACATAATGGGAGCTTATGTAAAATCATACCCCTTAGGAGGCAGGAGATTGGGGGGGGGGGGGGTCCAGGTCTGCAGTGTTGTGGAGCAGTTACTACCACTGTGAGTTGAGAGACTGTCTCTGTGTGGGTGGATGAGGGGTGTGTCTTTAAAAGGGGATGGGTTGACTCAGTGTGTGCTTATGTGTGTGTGCACAATTATCCATGTTAGGGGTTGGGTTGGGGGGGGGGCGCTTGCTGAGGAAAGTTGCATGGTTTGGCAATACATTTGGACAAATTCACCACAGACACTAACAGCTTATTCATTTGTAGTCATGGTGGAGCTGTGTGGGTGTATGTGTGAGGGAGAGTGACACAGAGAGACGATATGTACCACGGGGTCTTTCCCTCCCCTCTGTGACCTCTGCTTTACTGCTGTATCCTGTTTTCAGTCAATCCCTCACTCTGCTCTCCACCTTCTATTCATTTAATATTCCTTAGCTCCGCACTGGGGCTCTCTGGTCATATCATATGGCATTTCGTGGCCACATTTTATCCTAAATGCCACACAGATGTAGAGGTACACACGTTTTTTTTGTTGGACATCTTTGGCCTTAATAGTACACAGTTCTAATCCTGGCTGCCACCATTAATGCTGTGATACTTAACTGCAGCAGACCAAGGATCTGTGCAGCAGCAGGACAGTTACCTGTAACTGCATTTAGCAATGGTGTAATAAGTAATCTTCTGTTCCTGCCCTGGACTCTTTAACCACTCACTGTGTGTCTTACCTGTTTTTGTGTACACTAGTCAAGTTGTTCATCCTCCATGACCCCAGCCTCCTCTCAGCCCTAAAGCTATTTTAAAAAGAAAAATGTATTGTTCTGGTTTGAGTAACGCTACTGGTCTGTATGTCTGTAGGCTTTACTTCAGTCATCACCTCCACCCAAGGTATGGAGGCCCTCCATTGTTCTGACAAGAGCAAGAACGTCACCAAGTCAGCCCAAGGTTTTAATGGCTTGTTTAACTGGGGATGTGCTGTACTGTGCTGTAGATAAGCCTAGCTGAGAATATCCTTGTTATCTTGTTTTTGGGAAGTGGCACTTGTGTGACTTGAAGGATTACCAAGACCCACCTTTCAGCTGTTTTGTATTTTTGGCTTCTTACCAGCTGAGTACAAACTAGTAATTTTTCAGAGGATTTATGGATGTCTCTCTATTAATTCATTTATTGTATTTCATTAATTATTAACTGTTTTATAAAATCTTAAAAAACAATGTTACACAGGTTATTCCAGCATAAATGGCAGGTCTTCTTTGATCAGTTAGTTACCCATTTATTTTTGCAACAACCCAAAGGTAAATCTTGTTAATCTCATGTAACAATCCTCAAAAAGAAATTAGGTTTTTGGGCGTGTTTGGAGAGTAGTAGGGCCTTTGCCCAAATAATTCCAGGAACTAAACTGGGGGACTAAAAGTCCATTTAGCATGTTTTCTCTTTTTCCTTGCATCTCAAGTAGAGCAAAGACTAGGCAGTCTGGACAAATAACAATCACTGATAGTAAAAGTAACTTGAAGACAACTTGCAACTGGAATACAACCTTGATTTTTGAATCAGTGCTGCAAAGAAGGCACGCAGAGCAGAAAGGAAAACAGCAGAAATACAAGCTGTCCATCTCCAAAACAACAAGGTTGTGCTGACTTTTTTCGTCTCTCTGACAAATCCTGTAACACCATCGGACTCACAGTGGACATTAAAGCCAAAATAGGAACAGTGGTGATACAGCAGAACCAGAGATATTGTCCTTTTTTTTTTTTTTTTTAATTCCACACATTTTCCTTCCTTGTCAAAACCTGGTGCCTACATTACCCACAATGCAACTTGGGAGTCATCAGTTAGGCTGGAGATTCAGGTGTATTATATTAGTTGTGGTTAAAACAGCCTGGAGCCTCTAGCCTCAAGCAGAAATGAGGAGCCCACTACAGAGGTCTGGTAACCTCACTTCTTCCAAACTCCACACCCCCAGATTTGTCATTTTCAGACTTGTGGTCTTCAGATCCAACAGATGCTTCACGCAGCTCCCTCTGAAGCAACAAAAGGCTTTATACAACTTTTACATATGTAGCAGTGTTACCCAAAACCGTAAACAGACATTTTCATTTGTGGAGTTCCTCTTTAATACATTATGGCAATAAAAGAATTGGTAAAAGAAGTAAGTTTCACTTTAGTTGCTCTCAATTCCTGTCTTGTTCTCCCAGTTTCTATCACTATCGCTCTAGTTTCTTAGTTTGGGGAAGTTGGATGCATAACTGTTGTTTCAGTTTAAAAAAATATTTCTTTATATTTTGGTAGAACAAACAGTGCTTGCTTATAGCCTGAATGTCTTCTGTACACAATAAAGCAGCTTGTGTTAGCTAGTTTCCACCCTGATAGTTCTCAGAAGTACCCTGTAAATATCCTGAAAGAAGGGGCTTCGTGGGGAACAATGGCCCAGGATCAGAAAGTTGAACCAGGTTCCTGTGGTCGTCATAGGGTAAAGAGTCTGGGTTCCTTCTATGTTAGTATGCTCCCGTGGCCATGCTGTAATCATCCAGTAGCTCTAGGTACTCCCTGTGCTCCCATCTCCCTAGCCTACAACCCATAACCTCCTGAAAGAAACTCCCACAGGGCAGCTGAAATCTAAATAGTTTTGACCTACTTCTGCTCAGTGGCAGATGGATGGTACTGAGAACCTGAAGCCTCACAAGCCCCAACAGCAAGAGTTGTCAGCACCCTCTTTTAGCCTCTCCCTCTTTCCTCTGCTCACCCCTAGACACCTAATTACTCCACCTGTCCATCTGCTGCCACCCCCACTTTGTTAGTGATCCCCCACCCCTCCTCCCTGAACCACCGGCCCCAACTCATTAATACACAGTGGAATGACAGGGGTTTGCATTGGAAATGGCTTTGCAAGCTCACCGTCAACTACTGGAAATAGCAGAAAACATGAGCAGCCAAAGTCAACCGGTCACAATACTTGTGGTTCTCAAATGGTAAACATGTCACTTGCATAGTTTCAAAGTGTCAGCTTTGGTGAGACCTCCTCTGGAGCCTCTGCATGACGCCTCCACAACACCTTGATGCAGAAGTAAAAATTTATGTTGACACCTCTTTGTTTTCTGTGTACTTGTTGTTAGCTCCCTTTTCTTGTCTTGCACTTCCTCTGACCTCCTCACCCCCACCCCCCCACCTCCCTTGATAACTTAAGGCTACTGTGGGTTTTCATGTGCTTAATGAGGTTCAACACCGTGAAACTGAACTCCTTACACTGGTTTGCAGCACATGCACACTAAAGGTAAAAACCGTGTGTCATGCTGCAGCTAGATTTCTGGCCGCAACCAGCAAGAATGCACCAAAAGGCTATTATTATCTGCTGCAATGGTCATACATTTGCTTTAGGGCAACACTAGGCAAAACCTGAGCATGTGCAGCCAAGGTTTCTGTGTCAGGTTAGCTTATGTGCTTTGAAAGAGAGGTTTAGAAAAAGAAAAAGGGTTTGTCTCATGTGTACACATCTGCTAGCTCATGTGTTCCCTCTCTCTGTCCTCCTAATGCTCCATGCTCTGGGGTTTATGGGGGAGACGGGACTTTTCACCGCTGCCGAACACACTGACTAGTTGATCTACAAAGAGGCGCTTTCATAAATGGATATTGACATGTTACATTTTAGACTTACAAAGAGAGCCATTGAGAGTTGAGTGTTTGCTACTTGAAAACAGGGGATGATGACTCCTCCAGTTCTTACCTCATTCATGTAGAGGCTGCTGGTCATCTGACCTCGATAATTTCAGCCCGACGTCTCGCTCGCACAGAGCTCTGAGTTCTAGCCTTGGCGAGAAAGAGAGGTTTTCTGTGGAGGTGTGCGCTTGCCACCTGTGCATGGAGGTTTTTCTTGCGCCATTGCCCGCAAAGTAAAATTAAGCAGGAGGCAGGGGAGGAGGTTTGGGAGAGTGTTTAGTCGTGAGGTAATGTGACAAAGGGAGTTTGTGCCAGAGATTTCTAGGAAAAGAGCCTTGGCTGCTATAATATTCACACACATGCTATAAAACAACTCTTCATTCCCCTGTGCTATGTGCGTGCATGTATATAACTCTTGCCTGCGCTCGCTTGGTCCTCTGTGTACATATGCTCATGTCAGTGTGCATTTACATTTGTGTGAATGTAGGAGAGAAGCAGTTAATTTTGAAAGGCACGAGCTGGGAGTAGATGAAATGAAAGTGTGAGTGTGTGTGCATGTGTGAGTGTGTGTAGAGGTCAGAGTGGGGATTTCCTCTCCCCTTCCCGACATACATCCCCTGGCATAGAACACTGTGTACTTGTAGCTAATCACCAGGAATATAGGTGGTACTGTTGAATTCCAGTGTGATGGTATTTGGACTGAAAAAAGTTAACAAATTTCAGCTTCTCAACACAGTTACAACTAAAGAGGATTCTCATTTTTTAACTGTGAGGAAAACATTAGAGTGATAAGATGGCCAGTGTACTGTAGGAGAATGGCACAAGGGAGACCCTTAAAGTTTATGAAGCTGTCCCCACCTTTGAACATACATTCCTGTGTTTAGGTTAAGACTCCCTTTCCCCAGCCCCTTTTTGCTCTGCTCTGTTTGAATGTCCCATATGTTTTAGTGAAAGCTAAGAGCCTTTTCTCCTGCCAAGTTAACCACGCAATACGAGTGAAAGAGTTTTCTGAGGTAGAACGAAGTTGCGCAAGGACAAATATCTACGACTTTAGTCTGCCTTCACTGTTTTCAACTCTTCCCTATCTCTGTCTTCTTCTCTTATTCCCTGAATGTGACACAGGAACCCCTCCAAGGCTTTCTACAAGGCCTTCCAGTCTGGCAGCAGATTAAGGGACTCAAAGGCCCACAGTGATAGGTACCGTACTATACTGGTTTGGACTGGACAGGCCTGCGAGAGTGTAACAACATGTGTGCCGTGTTCAGTAGCAATGAGTTTTGCTTTCCCCACGTGCATGGATTGAGTTTGGAAACAAAGCCTGGCATCAAGCACAGGATTGGCCAATAGACCTCTCAACAACATCTCTCTCTCTCTCTCTCTCTCTCTCTCTCTCTCTCTCTCTCTCTCTCTCTCTCTCTCTCTCTCTCTCCCTCTCTCTCTCTCTCTCCCTCTCCCTCTCTCTCTCCCTCTCCCTCTCTCTCCTGTTTTCTCTCAACTTTTCTCTCTGGTGCTTTCTTGGACACGCTCCTTCTGTAACAATATATAATGCCATATAAAATCTACGTCACTTCAAAATTCTTGTTTACTGCCTGGGTGTTATTTTCATTTGTTTGGCCACAACTCTAATGTCCTATGCATTGGCTTCATTGCTGAGATGTTGCAGTGCAGAGACAAACAATTGAACAAAGAAAGTTAAACAAATTTTAAACAAGTTTAACCCAATTCGGGCTGCAGCAATGCAATTATCTTCAATCTGATAAATATTTTCTAAATTAATCAATCATCCATCCATTGTCTGCTGTTTATTTGGGGCCGTGTCATGGTGACGGCAAGCCAAGCAAGGTAGTCAAGACATCCCTCTCCACAAAAACATCTCTGAGGGATGAAGATAAGTCAAGTTAGTTTAAGATGTCAGGAAATTTTGAAAAATGTCCACCACAGTTTCCTGGTGAAGTCTTGTTTTATTCGACCAACAGTCTAAAACCAAAGATATTAAGTTTACAGTGATATAAACAGAGCTAGTCCAATAAGTCTCAGGTTGACATATCGACTGATATTAGCTAATTAATATGCATTTCCATCCACTGCTGTTGTGAAAATAATAGGTGTTGGTCCGTTGAGATAAACAGCCGGTGGAGTTAATTCTTCATTCAGTGCCATTAAACTGCCGCCGATGACGAAATTAAATACACACCAGTCAAACCTTAAATGGTGAAAAACTATGTAGAAAACATGATGGAAATATGACATCATGTTTGTATCATGTGTTAAGGTTTTAGTCTCCACACAGATCTGATGTTTTCAGTTTTCCTGTGGAACAAAACCCTCAGTGGACATTTAAATCTGTCTCCATTGCTCTTAATGAAAACTAATATATCCAAAATGCCCATCTCAGCTGCGTTTTGCATAGTAAAAACTTAAAGTTGAACTTTAAAAAGTGCAGAGGACATGATCAAAGCTGAAGCAGTCCAACAGACAACACACAGACAAAACACACACACCTTTTACCAATTTTATCACTTATGTGTAATTTTACTTAAAGTAATGAGTGACTGCTCATGTTACCAAAACTATGAAAATAATACTGTTATTAAAAATGAAACTTGTGACATCCTCAACTCGTTGCTTACAGCTTTCAGGTGGATCAAAGAGGCTGAGGAGTGTGTGCATGCTACCTGTTAATGCAGGGCTAAGTCAAGTCAGTTTTATTTGTATAGTGCCAAATCACAACAGAAGTTATCTTGGTACTTTTCATCTAAAATTATTTAGAGGCCTGTCAGACATCTTTTAGTCAAAGAAGTTACCAATTTCAAAGCTATCATGTAATTATTACATTGATAAAAGACTGCAGTATGTGGACTCATGCAGACACTTCTTGACATACAAAAACTCTCACTTGTCGCTGTATAATGAGCGAGTGCCTTGAAAAGCGCTGAGCATATTTATAATGCCTTTTACAAAAATGAAAAGGGAAGCACACAAAACCATATCTGAGTGACAGGAAATGAAACTGTTTTTAGAGAAATATACAGCTGACACACCATCACCAGTCACTGACAACTAGGCGCACACACACACACACTCACTTAACACACACAATAATTTCAGTCCATTTGCCGCCTCCGCAGCTAACAGGTAAATCAACACTGTGATAGCATTATCTCAACTGAGATGTAGTATAATTACTTCAAGACACAATATGTTTTACTTTTATTAGCTAGTCAGTGTTTGTAATCTCCATTCACCCAATTCCACTCTTAACAGATGGCACCAATATAGTAAGATGGCACTAACAGTGCTGATATGGGTCCCATGCTTCACTTCTTTCTTTTTTTTCAGTGGAGCTGTTGTGGATACTCTGCCAAGGGCTGCTTTTGTTTCCATGGGAGCAAAGATAATCAGGGTTTTGTTTAAGACTGTTTGGTAGATCTTGGCAATGGCCTTTGGTATTGACCCTTTAATAAGTCTGTTTTATTCAGGTTTATTTGGGATTGTGTCCGAGGCAACCAGATGATGTCGTAGAGATGGTTGTGAAAGTGAAAATTTGCTTAAATATACGTGACATTTTAACAAAAGAGGACACTGACATTACATTTCCTACAGTTCCTTTGTACCGTCATATGGTTGTTTGTAAGACCCTACATGGAATTATGTTCCTGATGAGACCCCTCCAAGAGGGTCAGCTATATATGCCTCCTTTAGTACTGAGAAAATTACATGTATAGTAAGGTATGTATGTGAAGAAAACTTGCATTTACTTGCTGATGATGGAAAAATATTTCTGTCTCATCTATACCTCCCTAAGTTATTTGACTCTAGTGTAACTTACACTAAGCCTCACTAACTGCCTCAAAGAACTATGTCACTATCTTGCAGAGGACTGCGTCGTCAAAATAAAAGTCCCCCATTTGGACATCCTCGTGGCTCGCTTGGCACATGTTCCTGGCAGAGGATCTTTGGTAGTTCGTCATCCTCCTCTGTTTCTCCTTTTTTTCTTTCCTCCTCGTCAATCTCGGCTTCATGTTTTTTTTTTCTAAATTAGAAAATCATGCAGTATGTAAACTTTGGTTGAACTCCAAAGTTTATATACAGATTAAACAAAAAAGAGATTAAGAGATAATTAGTGAGCTATAGAGGTGCTGGAATGTGAACTGTGTCATCTTTAGACAGAGCCAGGCTAGCTGGTTCCACCTCTTTCCAGTCTTTGAGCTAAGCCAAGTTAGCCAACTGCTGTTGCAAACTTAGCATACAGGCTTGAGTGTCATCAAGCTTCTCATCTAACTGTTGGTAAGAACATGAATAAGCATATTCCCCAAAATTTCAACACAGTGCTACAGAAATTGATCCACAGGCTGATAATAACTTTTAAATCTCCAAAATAGAACTCTTTAAACATTCAAAACGTAGACTACATAAAACAAACAGGATGCTCACAGACTATCATTGTGTGTCAGTCAGCGACAGACAGCATTAAAAATCCTAGGCCTCAGCTTTTTGTGTGTTCATTTTTGCTTTGGATCACATTTTGTCCATTATCTTTTCCGTCATACTTGGTTTGACCACAGTCACATTAAGTTCTTCACTGTAGATTTTCATATGTTGTTTGCACGGATGCAAACAATGTCAATTTTAAGAATAAAATCTTTAGACTGCCTCATACTGCTCCCTCAGAATCAGACTGGAGCCATGTCATTCACACAGAGGTTTGATGCTTGCTCAGTTCTAATTTTAGCACTTCCTTATTTTATTCTCTGCTGGGTAACTGCCTGTGCCTTTCTACATGCACAGCTGTGTAAATGTAACATTGACAGTGGATGTTGCCAGGTCTTAGTTAAAATGAAAGTGCATGTATGATTATCTGAGTGTGAAACAGCCACCCTGTGGCTGATGATGATGATTTTACTGTACCTCTGCAGTACACAGCCACATGCCCAGAAAGAAAAATATGGTCTAAATTAATAAAGACCAAAGTTCACACTTTAAATTTAGAGGCATTCATACATCACAAGTGTCTCTGTAAGACTGACTTGTGCACCTGTTGTCCTTGGGCATATGATCGGGCCCTCCGTCTTAAGCTCTGAACTTGTTTCATCGTGTCTCAGGTCGAGATAAATACACTCAGCTCTGTTCTTTCTGTGTCGCCAATGGAAATCTACTGCTCTTGAATTCGCCAGCAGTTCTGCCAGAGGCAAGGAATGACAGCTATTCAATGCTCAGATGAGTTATTCACCCTCAGTTCGCCACTTGCGCATGCTCCATGCGAGTGTAAACTTTCTTCCTCTAATGGACTTTTTATTGACATTCCTATTTTACAGTTAACACTGTACTGGAAACGCCAAACTCTACCCAGAGCTTATAAATGTCAGTCCTGTTAATGCAGAAGGTGAAGTTTACAGAGGCGTTGGTTGCGTAATCAGTGGCAGAGTAAGTTCAAACCCTCATCAGCATTCTGTTTCATCTCAGCCCAGCCCTTAGGCCTGCAGGTCTTGACCTTACTTACTGTAGTGTTTGCTCTCTAACACTGGTAAAACACTGGAGGTGGGTTTATCATGCGTTCAACATGTTTTTTTTTTAAGTCAGACGCTCGAACTCATTCTCAACTTGGACTAGAGATCTCAAGGCTTAAACAAGATCATGTGTGTGAGGAGCCAGGCACACTCTCTCTATTGAGCTCCAAAACACTCACTCAACTCATGCTGTGGTTTCCAAAATCTCCCCCCAGTGCCAGTTGTTCTTGGAAGTTCTACTTGGAATACCAGATGGTGTCCTAATATGGCTTCTTCTTGATTGTTGTCCCTGCTCACTTCAGAGTAACTAATACATTTGCAGCACAAGTAAAGGGTAGCCGCCCAAAACATCATGACTTAACAAAATCATCTTACCCACTTTGACTCCAGGAAGCAAAACAACAGCTCACCATCTAAGTCTTGGCTCCAGCCAATGTGAAAATCTATCGCAGACTCTTTGAGGGGTAGTATTGATGTTTTACAGTTTCCATAGCTACAAACCTATCACTGGCCTGTCACATGTCCTGACACTGACAGTATACTTGTGGGTATTTGAGTTTTCCACTCTCCTTTTATTCTCCTCTTTAATCCCATCTCATTATTGCCTCCACTGAAGCCAGCTGGAGGAAAACCTCAAGAGAAAATGCATCATGGCAGTGAGGCAATTCACAGTCATTAAGACAAAGAACTATCACAAAGTATCATATTCAAGCTTTGATGACAATAGAACTGGAAAAAAAAAAGTAATATAGTTCAAGGGGACAACATCCATCAGGTCTGTCACATGAGGTCTGGGTCCAGATTTCCCTCCTCAGGTGTACTTTTTTCCAGAAAATCACTACTTTGGTCTGTTGCTTCTATAATCCAAAAACAGTCTTGTGTGAGTCCTCTTATAATGTGTGTCTTCAGAACAGCTGCCTTTCATAATGTCATAACTACTGCTCTCATTCTTAATTTTTCCCATCTGGCTCATCTCTGTCACTTTCACACATAAAACGTCATGACACCACTTATAACGACTTCATTACTTGTGTATTTTTTTGTATTATTTAGCAGCCCAATTTCAACAAAAGTTATGAAAAGAAAAATGACTACAAATATCCACATGTGGAAATAGCAATTTAAAAACCTGGTTTGATTGGTTGGTCCTTTAACTCTTCTCATTTCTAAATGGTTGTCACTTTAAAAAATGATGTAAGTGATGTTTCTGAAAATGAGTTGAACTGCATTCATTTGTAGAAAACATGTGCAGTGTTTTTACAAAGTTACTACTTTCTATTAAACAACTCTGAGGTTCTGAGGAGAGTGAATTTGTCTTATAATCAGAACTAAGTAGGTGAATACTGGGTCATACCAGATTAAAACAGGCCTGTACTGAATATATAGTATGTGCATGAAGCTGTGCACTATATGTTGAGATTCTGTTATCAGTAGAGGCATGTTTTTGTCCTCTACACTGTCTGAAGCCACTAGTAAAGCAACAAGGGTGTAGCCCACAGACTCTATTCAGCGTCTGTAGTTTATAGAGTGAGAGATTCCTCTGGGCACAGGCCTATTGAAAACTCCTGTTAGGGAGGAGAACTATAGGAGGGCCTGTGTGTGACGCCTTGGCTAAATTAAACACACATTTGGTACTGGGTGAAGTTGAGGTTGATGCAGGTTTTTTTTTTTTTTTACATTTAGGTTATGTAACCACTTGTGGGGGGTCACATAATGTGGTCTTTGAGGGAGAGAAAGAGAAACTAATGAGTGACTACAGATTGCTGAAATGTGCATTCTTGTTTGTAATTTGTTTCTTGAAGAGATGTGTGTGTGTGTGTGTGTGTGTGTGTGTGTGTGTGTGTGTGTGTGTGTGTGTATGTGTATGTCTAGCTTGAGTGACACCATGTGTATCTTATTCAACACGTCTGCATTGTTCATTGTGTGAGGTACTTGCATGTAGCTCATGTTAGACATTGTCACATCTTGACGGTGATCAAAGGCAGCAGTGTAGGACAGGGGATGTGAGTGACAGTGTTTCATAGCAGCAGAGGTATGGGGAACATTCCTTCTCTGGTACAGCCCACTGATAACCATCAACTGAGTGCTTCCGCTGGCCTCACTCACATAAATTGGATGGTGTGGAGGAACAGAACATCTTGTCCTTAGGGGGAGTCTATAGTACACCTAGTGTATCCTGCAGGCACCTTGCTGCCACATGGTGGCATTGACCTTCATGTATAGAACACAAAGTGATGGTTTCACATCACCCTTTATTACAGGCATGATCCTACATTTATGATTGTTATTATTATGATTGTTATTAGAGCCTGACTGATTCTTTGAGGCAGATACCAATATTAATATTGGTATCTGCCTCAAAGAATATATTACAGTTGAAATAATCACATAATATATATTAGCTGATATTCTTTTTTCTGTACAAATGGACAGTGACATTTTTGAACATTTTAAGAATACCTTAAATTTACACAAACACATGTACCAAGCTGGATGTTTTACAGATGAAAAATAACTTTGTCAGTGCTCTCTGGCAGACAAACTATGTAATAGCAACACTGTTACTTAACAACTGACATACTGTATATGCCAATACAGATTATGTGATAACCTACCAATAATCGACTAATCTGCCTATGAGTTTTAGCCACAGCTAGATTTTCATGAAACTTTCTGCTGAAGGTTGCCAGAGCAGAAATCCTAAAGACTGTGGTGATTGACTGTTCATGTAGTGCCACCACGGGGGAAGTGAAACATCTCCACTTTAATTGGATGGATTGCACAGTTTAATACACAGTCATTGTTCCCGGAGCATTTATTTCCAGGTACTTTGGTGATCACCTGACTTCGACTCTAGTGCCACCAGCAGGTCAAAATTTCAGTCTTTTGGTTTTAAACAACTCCCTGCAAAACTAACTCTACTGGCATGAGTCTCAGCACTACTTTATATTTAGTGTTATGCACTAATTAACTAATGTTAGGAAGCTAAAGTGCCAAACTAGTATGGGAAACGATGATATTGCTAAACATCAGCACCATGAATTACTGGCTATAGACTGCTGGTCTTGATAGTGATGCTTCTCAGCCCCTTGATTAGCTGTTGATTAGCTGCATGCTATTTGAACTGATTTGATCCATCACCACCACAATTACCCTTTGTAATATTATCCTTTGTTATTTTATTAGAGAAGATGAATAAAAAAACTAAGAGTACATTAAATAAAAGTTTACTTTATCATTTTTTCTTAATTGATTTTATAAATTTAACCACCTTCTATTTGCTCATTACTGAATGGATTCATTAGTTATATTGAAGTAATTTAAGTTTGGCACGACTCGGCCCCCATACCGCCTCCCTGCATGCAGATGCATACGGTACAGTTACTACAGTAACCGGTCACTACGTGGCGGGCGGAGCCCGAAATAATTTCAGATGTCTCTCCGCCTCCTGTCAGTCCCTTTGACTTCTCCACCCGTCGGTTCATGTTTCATTTTTCTAAATGTGGTCACTGTTACCCCACTAAACCTCCTCCGGTGTGCTCCGGTGGCCTTCTTTCCGCCGTGACCGACGTAGCTTCAGCAGCGGTCAGCGCCATGCCGTGCACGTTTTCATTCAAACCACCGTGCTGCCCCGGGGACCCGACCAGACACGCGACCACGGTGCTCTCCTACCGGACACGCCGCAGGTAACGGCTGGTGGGTCGCTGCTCCGCTTCTCGTGCACAGATCCTGTACCTGTCACCCTGTCTGCGAAGTGCGAGAAATACAAGTATTTTCAACTATATTCTGTGATGGATTTAAAGGAGTGGGACCAAAGAAACGGGGTCATCATAGCAGTAAATGGACGGATAATATGTGTTGACCCCAGTGCTTCACATGCGTGTTTCATGCAGTCATTGGAGACATTACCACACCTACAGTGAATTTGGCATTTTCATAAAATAGTGCATTATTTGGACCTGTTGTGTTGCCTGCAGCCAAGCCTCTTGTCTTTTCTCCTGTAAACTCAGTGTACTGACCTAGATTGGAGTTATAATCCATAGTATGACCATGTGTGGTGACAAGTCGTTTTATATGATATGTCCTACATTCCTGTGTTGAGCTGAAGGCCATTGGGTTGATTAATTGAACAACAATATCTCATATGTTTTCCCCCAGTCACATTCATTTAGTTTGCTGGTCATTTTCATATTTACCAGCAATTATACTTCTGTTGCGGATAACGTTAGGAAGCAGGAGAAAAGGGGCTTTGAGCAGAAAAATCTTCCTTAGGAGGTTTTTTGAATCCTGAAGACAAATCCTGAAAATGATGCAATTAATTCTGACATGACTTTAAATGTCTGTTTTTCTTCTTTTTTTTTTTTTTTTTTTTTACAGTGCCTCTGGAACCAATGTTGTTGCCATTGATAATAAAATTGAACAGGCTATGGTGAGTAATATATCAACCACTGATACATTTTCTTACTAAAATTTAGTTTCACTTTTTAATTAGAAATGTATGAAATAGGTATTCAGTTACATGCAAAGAGCAATATCTGAGAATGTATCCTACACATATATACTGTATTATGTTGCTGTGTTAAGTCATTTGGGTTTAGGGCTTTCTCCTTCTTTTATTCTTAAAAATAGTTCCTACCTTCAGCTCTCATGTCTGTCTTTACTGTGTCAAAGACGGTTTGTCTTTGCCTTTATGCACAAACATACACTGAATACACAACTAGAATCAATACATGAACAACTTAAGCCTTGAGCTTCCCTCTGGTGTCCTTGTCTGCTCCATGTTAGAACTTGATAAATCAGCCTCTGTTTGACTGGTCAGCTGTCGGTCAGGTCCAACATGTTGTTGGCCCAGTAACACATTTCATGCCACGCTCTCCTCTCCCTCAGGACCTGGTGAAAAGCCATCTGATGTATGCAGTGCGTGAAGAGGTGGAGGTCTTAAAAGAGCAGATCAAGGAGTTGTACGAGAGGAACTCTGTGCTGGAGAGGGAGAACGCCGTGTTGAAATCTCTGGCCAACAGCGAGCAGCTGTCTCAGCTGTCCACCCAGTCAGCCGCCAGCTCCAGCGCCACGCCTCCCCAGCAGGGACTCAGCCAGCCTCAGCAACAGCAGCAGGCCCAGCCTCCGCTTCAAGTTCAGCCTCAGCCTCAGCCTCAGCTGCAGTCACACCTCCAGCTCCAGCACCACCCCAAACCCCAGCAGCTCCAGACTCAGCCTCAGCTTGACCCTGGCCAACAACAACTGCAACCCAACGTCACCTCCGCTTGAAGTGCATCTACTCTGAATCGCATGGGGCAGGAAAAAAAAAGAGCATCTTCTCTACAACTTATTACAGTTTGGTGTATGTGAAATTAAAAAGAAGAAGAAAAAACTTTGTCTTCTTAGCCACCAGCTTGACCACAAAGTACAGTGCTTGTGTGTATGTGTGTGTGTGTGAGGGCGAGTTAGAAAGTGTGACTTTGGTGTTGGAATGTAAGTGTGTGTGCATCTGTACTGTGGGCCTTTCCAGTGTTAATGCAATCATCGAGAGACAGACAGAAAGACTTAGACAGAGAGAGAGTGTGTGTAGAGGCAGAGTATCAGGGAAGGTCGAGGTGTTTTTCTTTTATCTTCTTTTCATCTTGGGTTGACTGCTGGGTCCAAGCTTCTAGAGAGGAAGTCCTTTCTTGGACCAGGCCTGAGCAGGACAGGCCTTCGACCAGACCTGAAACCTGCTCAAACCGTGGGTTGCTGATAGGGAGGGGGTGGACCTCACATAAGGGACAAACAGGAGTGATTGTCAAAAAAAAAAGAGAGAGAAAGTGATTATTTTTTTAAATGAGATAATTGAGTGGGTAAAGAGTTATTTTTAGCCTTCTTGTTTCATGTTGTAAAGTAAGAAGTGGGAGAGAGTCTGTCTTTTTTCGGAGCACCACACTGCTGCCGTTACTTTTACATCAAGTCCAACTCTTGCATCTGTCTTTTTGAGTTCTACTGTTGAGTGTTTTATTTATTACAGGGCTGCTATTTTCACAAATGAACAATTTCATGAAACCTGTTTAACAGTAGCCCGTTGACTCGTTTCCTCCTTTCTTTTACAGTGTTTCAACAGATTGGCCATACGTCCCAGGGGCAATGCTTTATATTTACTTGTCAAAAATGTAGGCAAAATGAAATTCTGACAGACGTTTAACACTAACTCAAAATTTACGCTGCAGTTGCCAATTCATAGCTCAAGTCATAACCCAGTATGAATGTACATTTTTGTCTAGTATAAAGTATTAAGAGCCTTGATGGGTGACTCTTCACCTGTTGACATCAAATCTTAACGCGAGCCTGCACAAGGCATATGATGAAGATTCAGTTCTGTTGGTAGTTTCTCTAAAGGTGAATTAGTGTTGCCATAACCCCCTCCTTACTTAGTTTTTTTTTTCTCCATTGTTTTTCCTGAGGGGGCCAGGGGGAAAAGCTGTGAAATCATTCAACCTACTTTGTAACCAAAGATGCAAAGCTGTGTAAATTGATTATTTTTAAATGCACACATGTACTTGTTTTTTTTTTGTTTTTTTTTTTTTACTTCCTCCTTCACAAAATATTTTGTTGCTGTTCAGCATGTTCTGCATGATCTGTAATCTTCAAACCACTTTCTTACCTCATTTTTATTCAGCACTCTTATTGTAAGATAGTCTGTGAACAGTGTAAATGGGGGAAATGATGTGGCGCAGAGAGAAAAATAACCTAGTGTTACTGACACTAGTCACAGAAAAATGAAGTGAGCCATGTTTTGTTCATTGATATGGTGTTTGAATTTCATATGCCAATAGTTTTGTTACATTGCAAATTTTAATGTATTTAAATAAAAGCAATATTCAGATTCCAAAAATATGTCCGTCTGTTTTGTAACAAAGTTCCAGAAACCAGTTTAATAATACAAGACATTGAAAAATAATCCTGTGGACATTTGCAACCTTTAACTGTTCAGCAGGAAACTACCTAAAATACGCACCAACTTCTGGAAGCTCAAATTGCTCTTGAACACTGAATTTGAACGCATTCGTCCTACCATTCATAAACATCCACACCAGGATACAATGCTACAAATGCAAAGACTGTGTTGGAGCTTTCTGCACATGTGAATTGCTTCACAGAAGAAATGGTAACACCACATTGTTGTAAATCAACAGGGAGGTGACTGGTTTATATTACACAGGCAGGTGGCACTGTTTGATTACAAGATGGAGATTTGAAACATTCAGCATCAGTGTGCTGCAGACTGATGTGAGGCTATACAAATATATCAAATCTTTAAAGAGAAACTCATTTATTTGAGGAAACATTACAAAACAATTCTCAAAAAAGGTACTGAACACATGTGCCACCCTAGCAAATACGTAAACAGTTGTCTCTGAAAAGAAATACTCTCAAACAGTCTTTGTAATAGTGTCAACAGTTCAAAGTCCAAAGGGGAAAAAAAGCTCTTTCCTTCCCACTATAGGACATTAACAGTACAAACAGCTGCATACAATGATATGGACAATGAATGGTAACTTATTTTAAACAAACCTCCATTGACACTTGCACACTTGATTTCTCACAGTTGAGCAGTTGTGCACGTTGTACTCATTTGTCCAAAAGTTGCCCTCCCTCCCGTTAGTAAAGTCAGTGAGTGGGTCAGCACTATCCCATCCATTAGGAAGGTGGGGATCACTGTGTGGGTCTGAGTGGGACAAAGGAGCCTCAGAGCATTACTTATCACTATCTTTTTGCCAGCTACCCCACGGTAACAAATCGGCTGCCTTTGCTGCTCTGCGCTGTGGTGGTGCGACGATCTTTCAGGATGCGGAATCGCTCGTTCAAGGTCATCGATGTTTGCTGAGGAAAGACAAGGTCACGGATGATATGTTAACAAGCTTTATTATCCATACTGTGGAAATGAGAACACAAGTAAGTATTGCATAAAGCAGCACACTCTCACCGGTTTCCCAACGCTGTTGATGTCAAACTGTAGAGGCACTCCTTTTGGTATTTTCTTCTCCACTGTTTCCAACTTGACAGGAGCAGAGCTGGCAGCCGGGGGATGCAGGGTCCAAGCAGTGGGAGGCCTGTGAAGAAGTCACGGAAACATTTATTTATTTTTATCTGGAGGCGTCTTGTGTGTGATGTTTGGTGTGAAGGTCAACATCAATCCCACCTGTGGACAGGTGGCAAATTATAGCAAAAACCTGGCTCAAGGCTTACAAACTCCATGTTGGGTTTTACTTGCATTTAATTCTTCACGTCAGTTCATTATTTACAGAATCTAAAGAAGGGTCTAGGGATCCTTTACAAGGTGCTATGATTATTGAGGAGGTTGTCGGGATAGTTTGACTGTGTGATGGGCAGGTTCTGGAGGTACTTTAAGATGTTAGAAGGTTTAAGTGACAATTGAAGCAGCTCTTCAGCTGGCTTTAGTCATCAAGAAGGCTCTGCATGTCCTTGAGGAGTTTCTAGGGTCTTTGAGAGGTTCTAATGGTCACTGAGAAGTTTTTACTTGTAGTTATGGATGCTGTAGCGGTCAGTGATAAGGTATCATAGTGGTACTGTCTACTGTAATAGAAAGTAAGTTATTAATAGCTGTTAATAAAAAAAAAGTGGGTTTTTCTAAATGACTCCCTAAACTATGTGTGAAACCAGTTTTTTAAGATTCTGCAGGGTTTGTGTTGAGTGATTCTTACTCAGGCTGGGTCCTGGCTGTGGGGTTGTCAATTGAAACAGTCAAAATTCCACTGCTGGTTGTTGATGTGCGCCACCTGGTGGACAAACAGATGATGTATCATATCACACGAACACAAGAGACACGGACACAAAAATGGCAAACAATAGTCTTCCTCCACTATAATGATTCACATCCTTAGTGCGATTTCCTCTCCCTCCGTACTTAGGACAGAGTAACACAAGCAAGTAAGCATTTTAACAAACAGACACTGGAGCCTTCGAGTACTCACTGGCGAGTTCTGACTGGAGGAGACCGAGGATTTGGCTTTTGCACCTGGGCTTGTACCTGCAAAGGACACAAAGAATGAACACAGTGGATTTAGTCGAAAGATAAGTTCAAGGGTTTACAGTGTTTACCCTTATAGACACATACAAGTACACAAGCTAATTTCATAAAACATTCAACATTAATCTACAAATATATTCAACAGCAGTCCACACATCACGTGCCTTGAGTCCTCTGCGAAACAGAAATGTGGCCTGTCGTGCTTCTCTCTGAGTCTGCTGGACAGGTGGCAGTGGTCTGCATAAATGGAACAAAAAAAATATTGCAATCAATGCACTGGGTCATACAGTTAAACACATAATAATCTTTATTTTTCTATACCCAAACAAAGCAAACTATTTTCTAGACCTCTGAAAACTGAGTCTTGTGTGTTTGAAATATCAAAAACAAACAAACAAACAGACTGACTTTGGGTTCTCACACCACTCCCCCAATTATCCATGTATCAGTAGAGAATTACACATTAGTGCACCATGGGACTGTACACGAGTTGTTAAGGGGTGTTCTCACCGCCGTCGCAGTTGAAATGGTCTCCTGACAGATGCTGCATTCTGGCCTCTCTGTGAATCAGGCTGCCTGTATGGCCGCCTCTGGACCTCTGGCTTCCTGTACTGGGCTTCAGTGCATTGAATGAAGGGCCTTGTCTTCTGTCTTGTTTTCTGAAAAGGGAGGTGCAGCAGAGTGTCTTTAATATACTGTAGATATTACAAAAAACAAAACTTTTGCAAAGCTGGAATGTGTCTATGAATATATAGCAGGAGCTGATACATTTAATTTGGAGAATTAGGTAAAAAAAAAAAAAAAAAGTTTTACAGCGTCATGGAACAGCATTAAAACCTGTGATCACAACGGCCCCATGTGAATTTCAAGAGAACAAAATGACAATACAATGTGCCAAATCTATGAATCTGAATCTGATGTCAAGTGTAATGTGGTTCTATGCTAAAAACTTGACAGTAATGGAAGAGAAGATAAGTCACTTTAATAAGGCACCGATTGTTTGCACCTTAAATATGGCATTCTGTTTGCACTGGACTCTGCACTGGACTTGAAGTTTCTTCACTGTGTTTTTTATTAGCAGTGTTTTTATTATTATTCCCAATATTCATTGCATGCCTTCGACCCTTTATCTTAAGTTTGTTGATGCTGCAACTGTGAATTTCCCGTGCAGATTAATAAAGTATCTATCTATTCTAATCTTAAACTAGTAAAGCACAGGTTAACTCAAAGGGCATGGACATTCCTTTGTTAAGTTTATTCTCTTATACAAACTGACATTTAACTTTTGGGAGTAATTAGAATTTTAACCTAACTTTGATAAGAATGAGAAAAAAATAAATGAAGCCCCCAGTGGAAGGACAGTGTTGAGAATGTAAAACACACACACACACACACACTCTCTTTCACAGTGGCCCACAAAGACAGAAAAATAATTACAGTTCCTGTGGTGGTTCAAAGTTATAATCACAGCTGCTAAAGATTCTCATCAAGTCCTTTAAGTCTTGAATATCAAAAATGTACTATTCTCAACTATCAGCAAACAAAACTGAAAAGTTTCTGAGATTGTCTGGAGCAGGTGACAGCATGGGCAGCTAACTAAGCGAGTTTGCTGTTCCTGGACATCAGACAGTGGCTGCTGATGTCTGTTGCCAGGTGACAGGATGTGGAGAAAGCTCTGCCTCTGGGTGTGAAGAGGGTCAGGCAGAGCCAGGTCATTAAAGCAGGAGGAGTACAGTCTGTTGGTGCGCTCGCTTTTTACACGCAGCGAGCAAGAGGGGCTTTGGTTACCACGGCAACAGATAATGATGTACAAGTTTTTGAAAAGTATTTCAAGCTCTGCCTGTTTTAATTTGCTGGTGCAGAATGACTTGCAGAAGTTGATAAAGTTTCAGTCCAATGTCAGCATCACATAGGTAAAGTTTCACTGTAGAGTTAACATTCAGTGTTCAATCTTTAGTATTGCTTCTTACATTTTTCCTCTTCTTTCCTTTACTTTCTATGTATTTCAGTTTTTCACATGTTTAACACTCTCATTTCAGCAGGAGGCTAGAGCTACATTAGTAGGGCTAAGAGTTAATGGATAACTCTGGGATTTTTGAACCTGGGTCTTTTGTATATTATCAATACTGACAACAATCTTTGGAATCTGTGCGGAAGATGTTTTTATTTATTCAGTTCAAATAATGTTGCAACCTCACAATAAAATCTGTATGAATACCACTGTTGCTGGCAGTCTACGAAGAGGTACATGAGAATCTACTATCAGCGGTCTAACACTGGCTTGGGTATGCCCAGCAGTATGTCTTCCATTACCTGGTTGACTGCTGATCGGTTGAGTGTGCCGACTCGTTTGAGCAGGGCAGCTGGTCTCCTGGCTGCCAGTCCTGTGATAACCCCCTGACCCCGTCGTCGACCCAGTAAGGGAGGGACCCGTCTGTTTCTTAATTTAGGCGCTCCTCCTTGGGGTACGCCGCCTCCTGGTAGAGATAATATTAGTCCCATTACACACGAACACACTCAGTTCGATTAAAAAAACACGTTTTACTCATCAGCAGAACAACGTCGGGGGGCACACCTCTCTGGACCGGTCCAGCGGTCCGCGGTGAAACTCCTTTTCCTTGGATTAAACGGCCTTTCTTCTTGACTGGTCGGCGGTTCACAGTGGCCTGTCTCCTTTTTTGTTGCTGCTCTTTTTTGTTCAACCGAATGATGTCATCTGTTAAATTTATCACAGGAGCAGTGTTAAACAAATGCGTCTGGATGCTCACGGAATCTGTTTAGCTAACTAATGTCACCCTCCCACTTTAAGTAGCTTTAGCTAACGTTAGCAAGTACTCTATTTTGGTAACCTTAGCGCTAGCTACTGAGGACCTTACCTAATGACATGTCGACTTTATCGGGAACCGCTGGTCTTCTCCCCCGACCTGCTGTAAAATCGCCTTTGTTCATACTTTAAAAACACGACAAACAACCCGAAGTGCAACGAGAAATATAATAGTAACAGCAGACGTGCTAAGTGTTCGTCTCTTTTGAGGCTACGCTGCAAAACACACGGACCTCCTCCTCCGAACGTAAACGGCGCCGCGCATGCGCTGTAAGGACACCCAATGGCATTGTGGAGAATGAAGTTCATTTAAACAAAACTACAGCGTTACAAAACCCAAACACTAACGTACACATGTAACTGGTTGTGTGAAGGGAAATACGATACCCGCAAGCGAGGGCTTCATCGACATCGTGTCTTTCAGTTTGTGTCATCTATACTTTTCCAGTTGTGCTGTAGCAGCTTTACTTTGGGTCTTATCCATTCATTGTATGCTGCTCTGCATTTGGAGAGGGTAAGTTACAAGACAGTCTGTCGTTTAAACGAGGAGCTTCTCTGGCGTCGTCGCCCTATTGACTTTTCTATCATTTGCTGTCTGGCGTGTGTTTCTTACTCTATTCTAGCCTCATAATTAAGTCTTAAGACTCGTTTTTGTAGTTTGCCGTTTCTGTGTTTGTTTTTCAAACAGGCGCAGAGTTATCTCAAGTTTTTCACCATTTACACTGTGGGTTGTTTGCAGCTCATCCTTTTCCTGTGCACCAAGGCGACTCTTGAGGCCTGTTATCCACAATCATCAGAGGCCCCGTCCAATTTTCTTCTTCTTGACCAAGTCATTCACTAGTGAAACCATCATGTCAGACAAAAAGCGTAAGGCACCATCTGCTGCTGCTGGTAAGGAGCCCAGTGCCAAGCAGCAGAAGCTGGCTCCCAGCAAGGAGGAGAAGAAGGAGAGAGCTGCTGGGTGGCTGCAGGAGCTTGTGAAGCAGCAGAGGTCAGAGAAGAAGGAGATGAAGTTTAACAAAAAGCGCCTCCGCTTTATATCTGACACTGAAAAGGTAAAGCAGGGCTCGGAGGGTGTCCTGTATTGGATGTTAAGAGACCAAAGGGTACAAGGTAAACACCTAACACAACCAACAGTAGAGCCATAGGAGACCTTTTGGGCTTGTCTTTCCCCCATTTCTCTAGTGGCCACATCTCCTGAGTTTCTCCTCTGTGTTTTAGATAACTGGGCGCTGATCCACGCTCAGCAGCTTGCTGTGAAGGAAAACCTTCCTCTGCACATCTGTTTCTGCTTGGCTGTGCCAAAATCAGAATTGTCCACCTTGAGACATTACAACTTTCTGCTGAAAGGTCTGGAAGAAGTTGCAAAGGTATTGACATTCTTTTTTTTTTAATGCACCGATTACAGCTATAAATCCCAGTAATGCATTTGTCAGTTTGTCAATATGAGTCTGGCTTTGCAAAACAGTGTCAGGTGTTTTACAATATATTCTGACACGTCATTAAAGAAACAGTCAATTGGTTATTCAGACAAAGCATATGCTTGAATAATTTTTTGTGGTATGTGATCCACATTGTTAAATCCACTACCAGCTCTATGAGACTTAACTGTGTTGTTCTGTCTTTATCAAACAGGAATGTAAAGCCTTAGACATCCAGTTCCATTTGCTCCATGGTTCACCAGGGGAAGTTCTCCCTGGTTTTGTGTCTGACCGCAACCTGGGGGCAGTGGTGACAGACTTCTCCCCCCTCAGAGAGCCAATAAAGTGGTTGGAGGACGTCAAAAAGAGCCTTTCAAAGGACATTCCCCTCATACAGGTAAAAACATGCACTCAGAGAGGTGATTTACAGGTAGAGTGTGCTGATAGGATGCTCAAATAAACTTGAAAAACAATGTAACTGACCTTATTTAATACATTCTACATGCATTGGTGTTATGTATGCCCATGTCACTGTCACTCCATTTATTTGATAAATGAGTTGAACACCCCCCCCGTTTTCTGTTATAGGTTGATGCCCATAATATTGTTCCTTGCTGGGTAGCATCACCTAAACTTGAGTATTCCGCCAGGACTATCAGAGGAAAAATCACCAATCTTTTACCAGAGTTCCTCACTGATTTTCCTCTGGTAGAGAAACATCCTCACACAGCTACAAGAACAGCCAAAGTAAGTGCTGCAGTAACAGTGAAGGACATGCTCAGATTGTTGTGGATCAAAGTTAAAAAGCTTTTGTAAGGTGGAAGAAAAAGTCAAGTATTCTTGGTTTTATGTCATATTCAAGGACTTTTGGCTCAGTTAAGACCATGCAAACACCATTTGTCTTTTCCCAAAAATATTTATAGTGTTTACTAAGGTCAATATAATGGGAAAGTAAGCTGTCAGAGAGCTCATTGATGGGGAGTTTGGAAGACTGCTGCAGTAAAACACTTCCTTTCAACCTTAAGCTGTCTCCTCTCCTCCACACGTTATTTATTGATGAGAGAATATAAACAGTCGACTTTTTTAACTGAGTAAAAGTTTAAATTCCTTCCCAGAACTACACATTAAAGCTGCAGGGTGTATATGCTTTCACTGCAGTGCTGTGATTAATATGCCATTCACTGTTTGAGCCTTCTGATATTATGAGGTTAAAAACTCTTTTGATGTTTGCAGTTCACTATAACACTGCAGTGTTTATCTACGCTTGTCACAGCCCGCTGTGACCTCTGCTGAGTTTCTCTCTCATCGCCCTTACTCATCCCACAGGCAATAGACTGGGACAAAACCCTGGCCTCCCTACAGCTCGACAGAATTGTAGGAGTACCGGAGTGGGCTAAGCCGGGCACCAAGGGAGGGATGGCCACGTTGGAGTCCTTCATTGATGTTCGCCTCAAACTGTTTGCCACCCAACGCAACGACCCAAATGCTGCCGCCCTCAGCCAGCTCTCTCCCTGGATCCGCTTCGGTCAGATTTACCATGAAAAAAATATTAGATAAAATTTGGTTTTGTAAAAATCTGCAGCAACCATGTATGTGTCTAGTCTTCACAATTCCAAAGACAGCAACACAGTGAGAGAAAAAAAACAACACAATACAAAAGAATACTGAGGTATTGTACATGCTCAGTTGACTTCAAAGTGAACAGCAGTGACACCAGATCACATAATAGGTTAGCTTTAAAAGGTCCTCATTACCAACCCTGATCTGGTGACACTCTTGTCTATTTGCCTGCTCATTCTGTCCATCTTTAAATGCATCTTTTCTTGCTACTTTCAACCATCTCTTCTCACTCCCATCAGGCCACCTGTCAGCTCAGCGTGTGGCGCTGCAAGTTCAGCGCAGTGGGAAGAACGCGGGTCAGTCTGTGCCCTCCTTCATTGAGGAGCTGGTTGTGCGCAGGGAGCTTACTGACAACTTCTGCTTCTACAACAAGAAATACGACAGTGTGGAAGGTCAGTTGAAATCCCACTAAAATCCTGTTCACACTGTTGTAATAAGTCTCAGATGAAATCATTCAGATGAGTCATCTGCTCTAAGGCTGAATTAGTTTGTCAAAATGAATTGCTTGTAGAGTGGATCTGAAATGATTTAGCTGCATCTTTGATTGTGTTTTTTTTTTTTTGTATTACATGTGTGGCACTCAGGAGCATATGAGTGGGCTCAGAAGACCTTGAAAGATCATGCCAAAGATAAAAGGGAGTATCTCTACAAGCGAGAGCAGCTGGAGAAGGCAAAGACGCACGACAAACTCTGGAACGCAGCTCAGGTACCAGATTCAGTGTCAGTCAGGTCAGGTAGTCTGTGCTGTGCTTTGTTTCTTATGGCTTTTTGTTGCATGTCTCTGTTAGTACCAGATGGTCACTGAGGGAAAGATGCATGGTTTCCTGAGGATGTACTGGGCCAAAAAGATTTTGGAGTGGACTTCCTCACCAGAGGAGGCTCTCTCCATTGCCCTATACCTTAATGATCGCTACGAACTGGATGGACAGGACCCTAACGGCTTTGTTGGTAAGCACACAGATTAAATTCGCCTCACTTGAGCACGAGTGACACTGATTTACTGCATTGTTTTTCTCACATTTTAATGCCACTCTGCTGTATTTTTTTCCTCCTAGGTTGTATGTGGTCTATTTGTGGCATCCATGATCAGGGCTGGGCTGAGAGACCTGTTTTCGGAAAGATCCGCTTCATGAACTACAAAGGCTGCACTCGGAAGTTTGACGTAGCCCAGTTCGAGCGGAAGTACTGTCCCAAAAACCTCTGAACCATAAAATGTTTTGAAGGATGGGAATAAAATGCCTCTTACATCTCCTACACCTTTACCTCAGGGAGTGTTTGTACAGCGGGTTAGGGTTACATCTTTTTCTTTTCTCTGCTCTTTGCTGCTTTTTTATGGCCAAAATATTCAGTATGTTGTTGTTCAGTTTGTTGTTTTATCTGAGACATGACTGTAACTTGATTTGTGGTAGTTTACTGTTTTGTGTGATGTATCATAACTCTAAATAAGATGATCTATGGTGCCTGGTTAGCAGAAAGAGCTGTTCACTTTGTTTTTGTGCTACTTTGATACTGAACTACTTTTTGTTTTTTTAACTTCTGGTTTTTAATGTAAATTTTATTTTACAGAACATGCCCTGTTTGGGGTTACAGTAGCCCCTCTCACACACTGGCTGCTGTATTGTACATTGTGGTATATTGTATAAAATTACACACTGGGGCAGCATAAAGTTGCCTTCATATGGTTCTGTGTAAACAACCTAAGACAGCCTTCTCGAGGGAATTCTTAGTGCCAGTACTGCGCAATCTCAGTGTAAGAGAGGCTAGTGTGTCTTTTAGAGAAACTTATTGAATTTTACTCTTTTTTGTAAGAAAAAAAACCTCTTTTCATATCAAACTGTAAACAAAGTTAGAGTTATAAACTTTTCCAGTTTCCTAATGCTACAGTGTCTTTATTCGTTTACAGTTCTCCCAGGCTCACTTGTTTGTGAGACCTGAAATACAGTTCAAGTTGCTTTTAACAGACTTGATTTGATTTTTTATTTTTTTTATTTTTTTTTTACACAATAGCATACACCCATCTGTAGTCCCTTAAAGCTGATTGCACTGAAATTTAATCCTGAATTAAACATAAGAATGCTTACGTTTACCTTTACCTGCAGGCTTTGAAATGTTGTCTACAAGCTACAGTGATAGTTAAAACATATGAGCCCACAGATGCTGTTGTTTTTATAGAAACACATTTCATCATGAACCTTCAACAAATGGATTACCCCAAGAATAATTCATATCAGAGAAAAGTATGATTCTTACTCTGAATAAAGGATCAAAAAAAGACAAATATGTACAGTACTGCATACTAGCTCAAAATGCATATTACATCTGTGTGGTTTTGTTGCTCACTGATGTAATTGAGCACAGAAACAAAAACCACTTCTACCCAACCTAATTAACTCGGTGGTAGATAAAAACAATCCCTTCAGGTAAGGACACACTTAACATAGATTCAGAAAATACAATATGAAACCTCCTCTATGCTGTGGGTTCTTTTATTGTGTTAGTTCATTTCACGGGTGAGAGATACACTATATATGCTAATTAGCTGAAACATTCAGTAAATGGTTATAGGGACCATATACTGGATGCATGTCCTCACAGTTTCTTTCACATTACATGCTCTCATAGATTAACAGTTACAGTTACTAAAAAGAGAAAATGTAATGTAAATTGATTTGATAGTAATCTGTGGTGCAACCCAGCGTGCTCCTTTAACCAGACCAATGATAGATTTCTGCTGCAGAGCAGTGTGGATATACAAACAGACAAAGATGTCCATGTTTAGATGTTCTTCCAGTGCAACTGTAAACAGTGGTGCCATGGTTTATGGTAAAGAGTGTTAAAATCCGGTGCTGAAACAATGGGCCCTCTGGAAAACCAATATTTCTCTTCAACACAGAACATCATATGAACACCGGAAGGAACTGCACCAACTGGAGTGTTTTTGAAGTCACAACTGGCAACCTGGATGAACTCACTGACACTGCAACATCTTCCATCAGCTTTTGTGATAGAGGACCTTCTGCACATACAACAAGAGATGATGGTCTGTCAGGTCAAGGAGGATGCCTGCATAAGTGTGGATAGAGCCCTGCACAAGTGGCCCAGGAACTCACTGACAAAGGAACTCAGAGAGGCTGAAAAAAGCCACACTGAAAAGGTGACCAAAAAGGTTTTCAGAGAATGACTCTGCATGGGTATATACTGTATATATCTCTTATCTTGTATATTATCTGTATATTGCTGGTATATGGTAATATATGGTAATATGAGTGCATACTATGTAGACTGTATATATCTACAGTGCTTGAGAGTCACCTTTGTGTGTATTTTAATATACTAGACCAATAAATGTGACTCTGATGAACACTGACTCAAAGGGGGTGTTGCAGGTAATTTTGAAGCTTTTTGTTGCCATGGCAGACAGACAAGTACTTGAAGTCACAGCTTTGTAAGAATGCAGCCACAGGTCACAGCTCTCTTTACACTGTGCTTTTGAGCTACTCTCCAGGATTTTCACAGTTCTAAAAAATAAATTAAGGCTACTCACCTAAAATAAGCTCAATTGTGTAATTTTGCATGGCTTGTGCAGAATGGAGCTGCTTCTCAATAAAAGCTGACTATAAATTCTGTCTGAAGTTTGTGTCATCCTCATTTTATCACTTCAGTAGTTCTGTTACTTCATTTGAATGTCAAACAAGGCTAACCACTTAGCTTAATATGGCAGTGCTCTTGTGCTTTTGGGAAATTATTTATTTTTCTTTTTTACAAGACTAAGAGTTTACAGCCATGCTAGCAGCTCTGTGAGGTCATACTTAAGCACAGAAGTGCCTCGAGCTAAATGCTAACATCAGTATACTAACATGCTCTCAATGGTGGCGCTAGAGGAAAGGTCAACTCACAGCAAAGGTCAAGATTCATAGTCTGGGGACCATGAATGTCTGAACAAATCTTCATGGCAGTTCATCCAGTACCTGTTGAAACACATCAGTCTTGACCAAAGTGGTGGAACAACCAACAGACTGACGCAGAGCCACGCTGCTAGATGTTGAAAAATGCCAAAAGATTAGGTGTTGGACTATGTGAACTTTTACCTTCTCCTGCTCTCCTGGGAAATTTCTTCCTCTTGACTTTGCAGGTATATGAGTCATTCCAGCACAAGAGACATAAGGAGAATGCAATCACAGCAGAACTCCGGTGTCCTGGGATTTACCTGTCTTTTGTGAAATAGCTTGCATATAAATTGAGTGGAGAGCTAATCTCACCCACTAAGACTGGTATAACAAGGAGAAAATGAAAACAGCAAAGCAGTGCCAGAGTTTAATAAATGTGCTGTTGATATCCCTTTTGCCTTTTATCTACCAATATTTACAGTCTTCAAATTACTTTTTGCTTGCACTGACATCCGCTCTGGTGTAAGTATATTTTTCTGCATGTGAGCTTATTCCACTAGGTTCCCATCTGAATGTTGTGTCACAACCTTGACACTCCAATAATGATTGGTACAAGCAATATTCCAGAGGGGGAGGAGGACACATTAGTATTCAGGGGCCACAGTTATTTTTCATCCATTCATTCTTTTCTCTTGCTTATTCTGTTCAAGGTCGCAGATGGAGGAGATAATAGCATGCACTTGGTGAGAGGGCAGTGCATGGTACACTCTTTTTGAGTTTTCTAATTAACTTCACCTGCATGCCTTTGGACTGTGGTCTGACACCCACACATGAAGAACAAATGGTAGGTTTGAACAGTGCTAAACACTGATTCACTGGGCAATAAACATCCATTTTCTTAGTTTGCTTAGTTAGGCATTTAAGGCACCCTTGTAGCTAGATTAAAGTAAATTGAGAGGTTTTTATGTAGTGAGTTAGGACTAAAGATGCACCACTGCTGGTGTGCTGCTTTTGCTACACAGCCAGTGTGGACAGGGTACTGTATATCAATGTGACTTACACTACATAAAGCATCAGAGGTATATTAACCCTTTTTATTGGTACAGATAATATCAGAGAATTAATCTGTATGATGGCAGTTTTAATAAACAGCTCATGTTTTCAGGATGTGAAGGTAAAAAAAACCTAATTCAAATCTAAACAAGTGGAGTTTCAAAGTGTCTTGCTTTTCAATGAGATGGTCAAAAAATTGAGCCTAACCACTGATGATGAATGTCTGAGCTAAAGTTTTAAAATCAACCAGTCCTCTGCCTGTGTTTGATCATAAAACAATTATCTGTCAGTGGTGACAGAAATTTGCAATGAAAGGGGCAAGAATTGTCTTTAATGTTTTACCCATTAAATCAAGGCCAAATCTTTGAAATATTGTTAACTACTTTTTGCATATTAACACCATTACCACCAAGTTAATTTGGCACACAGCTGCTTGTTTACATGTCTAGCAGGTCCAGAGCACTGTTACCATCTCATTTCTCTGGCTGGCTGTCGAATGTAATTACCCCCAATGTTCACTCACCTTTCAACTCTGCTTTAGTCTCCACCAACTCTTGAGAAAAATATCTGGCTCTATATGTTAGCTGCTAAATGCTCCACTGTGTTCACCAGTTAGGTGCTAGATTTTAATGAACTGTAATGTATGCTGTTTGGTGCCGGGGTGATGGTTTATCAGAGCGTGCCTGCTGCAGCGTGCTTAATGAGGTTAATGAGAGCAGTGAATGTGAACCAAAACGGCAAAGTTGTGGGCTGTAAAACCAAAATAATGATCTGAAACATGTTGAAACCCTCTGTAGAGCTGCTGAGACAGTTGATAATTTTCTGTGGGTTCGTTTCTTTGACAGCACACACAACCATTTAATCCTCTGTTAATTTAATCAAAGTAAAAGTAAACAGCAGGTCTGTGATGCTGAGGTGCAGCAGTGCCCAAAGAGCATCAGAAGTCAGATCGCCAAAGTCATTAGAAGACATCATCTGGGAACCATGAATATCTAAAAGCTGTCAAGGCATTTCTGCCTGGACAGCACTGTATCCCTAGAGTTGAGCCTCTGCCCTGGCTAAAACTATTGTTTCGAGCAACCAAAATTGTGCCCTACTTATATTTTATATGCTTCATTTCACTGCTGGATATTTGGTTTTGAATGTACGACACTCCTTCCACAGACAGACTCCCTATTGCTGCCTGTGGTACAGAGCTGCTGACAGAGCTTCAGCCCAGCACCCCTGCTCTGCTCCCTGCTTAACACATCAGGTTGAGGATGTAGTCTCATGTCCTCTCTTGCTTTCTCTCAACTGCTGCTCTTGCTGAAATTACCTTCGTTCTCCCTATCTTCATAAAAGGCTTCAACTCGACTCACCTCATATTATCCTCTCCGCAGTAAACCACATCTCCTCCATATCGTTTTGTCTTTGATATGCTTCCATGCTTTTACATTACTTCCTGTCTTAGCAAATAATCATTTCAGCGTAATAAGAATATGGCAGAGTGATGTGGCTTCAAAACCTCTTCATCTGCTACTTTAAAAGAAGTGAGTGTGTAAGTTTACCATTGCACTAACTGTGTCAATTAGGTTTCTGAGATAAAAATCTGAATTCTCTTCTTTTCATTATGTTGTGAGTCAAAACATGTCAGAATGTAAACTACCTACACTAATGAACACGCAGGTCAAGTTTGAACTGATGAAAACAAGTGATGTGAGGCCAAAAATGTTGCAACTTTTCCCTCCTACATCTCCTACTGAGCATCGCATTGACTTTTTATTGCCCCTAAATTTGGAATTTTATGGTTTTCAATATGTAGAATTTTACAGATCTGTTCTCATTTCTCTGAGTGAGAGTCAACATGAAACACGTCATATTTCTCATTTGACTTGATTTGTATTTTAATTTCATAGTTACAACGTTCTGCTCACATAATTCCTTAAAGTTAAATGATGCCTCATATTGTTATATTGTCAAAGAGCCACGGGTGGTAACGATAACCAGGCTCTTGAAGTACCATTACCAGGGTGATATTGTGATCCAGCCTTTTAAATTAGTCTATTTGCAGAGCCAGTGGGTAAACACAGTATTCTGTTATGGTGATGGAAGTTGTTGGTATATTGACAATAATTAGTGCTGGTGTGGCACACTGATAACACTGTGCTATTACAGAGTGATTTGTCATTATCCATCATTTAACTAATTTCTTTCCCTTGCTTTTCCCTTTAGCCTCTACCCCCTCATAGTCATCATCTCCATGTGCACAAATTAAGTTTTTCCCTGCACTACATGTCACCCAAAGTTGAGATGAGACAGCCCAGTGGAAAGGTTTTCGTGGCTCTTGGCACACCTCGTTAATAACTCATATTGTTCGAGCAGCACTTTAACCACAATGTTTACGCAGACAATATTTCTGTCCTGGAGCTGATCGCTCTATAGGAGTCTGAATATGAAAACAAGTGCAAAGACTCATTATATTCATTTCTTTAAAACAAGTAATAAGAACAAAATCTCAGCTAGCACATCTTGCCATTAGCATTGATATTCCAAAGCAGGTCATGGAATCAAACATAGTATTTCAAGGGTATACACTGGGAAAAACATACATGTTTTCATTAAACAGTAAAGAATAACGCATCAATGCATCACTTTTGCACTAATAAAAGAGTAGATATTCTATACATTAAACCACACATTAAATAACATGAATGTGACGCTTTACAACTAGCAATAACCATTATCATGTATATGCTGGTAATTACTCTGTACAATATGTAGAATTACTAATATATAGCATAGAAGTAAACATACACGCAGTTATCAAAGATGTATATGTGGGAAAATGGCAGCTGGCATATAAAATCATTATGCCTCAAGTATTTTCTGAATAGAATTTGAATACTTGTGAGGCACTTGAATTATAAGCCTTGTCGCTGGTTTAATAACACATTCAAACTATCTTATTTTTATTCCTGTTTCTCTTAATCAATTTTCATTTCCACCTGTGATTCACGCCCCAGACAAGTGTTCGTTGCTTTTGAACAGGAGCTGTTGTGCATTCACTCTTTGCTCTGACAGCATGTTGATGTTGGCACTCAGAGCCGTACAGCTGTAAATAAGCAAGCCTGAAAATGTTATGGTTCACATTATACACTATGTACAATGAATACAGCACACAAACAGAAATTATTTACTTTTCAGACAGTTGGTGGGGTTATATTTCCCATGCATAAAAATGCAGTTTTGTCATTTATATGATAATTTTATTGTTCATCTATGCATTGACTTGGTCATCTTCTCACTTCGTTCAGGATGTTGTCTTGTAGGTCAAAACCTTCCCATTTGAGTGTGCTTGGCCACCATGAGTGGAACAGATTCAAGACTCCTTACCATAGATTTACCACTAGTCTCTGAGCACTCTTAGAGGGGTGAACAACATTCTTCCATAAGATATTCCCTAATTTGGTTTGCTGATGATGGTGGTTAGTTCACAGTCTCCCATAGGTGTTCAGGTTGTATCAGATCTTGCATCTGTGTAGGCCACAGGATACGACTCACACCACCGTCAGGGTCATCAAACCGTTCCGTAACCCCTCGTTCCCTGTATTTGTTGCATTCCTCCATTCAGTTATTCAGTTTTTGACCCGTCTGTGTGTAATGTTCGTGGACCTCCTTTGGCTCAGAGGACCCTAATTCAGTTTCATACTGTTGGGCGTTTTCTCGCTCAAGGTGCTGCGTTGTGTCATCTGTAAGCTCGAGCGCATGGGCAAGCTTTTAGAATGACATGTCATGTGACTGAACATTTCTCTGAACCTGGTGGACATCAGGTTATAGATGATGGGGTTGATGACGGAGCTCAGGTAGAAGCAAACTCCAGAGATGATGTGAACGTGCTCGAAGATCTTGAGGTGCTGCGTGGACGATTTGTCGATGTAGCTCCACACCAAGCGTTCCATGTGGAAAGGAGCCCAGCAGAGGCCGAACACAATCACCAACACACCTGGACCAGACAAATTACACAAGTCACAGTCGACCAGACAGACACACACAATCATGACGTCAGTCCAATTACCAGCATGTGACAGATGACAAGACAAAGCTGAGACAGATGGGCATGTAAGCTGAAATAGACTGAAAACAACAAATACATATGGTGTTAACACATACACATTCACATAGTCAATTTAAATTCTCTCCTCTGCTGCTTTGTAACTTGGTAAAAATATAACTGAAATGACACCTACACAACATTTTGGTGACTTGCACGTTGCGTTTGCTCAGCTTCTGCTTATGGGACCTGGAGAGACTTTCCGGTTCGAAGCTGCACCTGGTGTCCACCACGGTCGTTATCCTCTCCCTGCGGAGCCGCAAGCCAATGAGCAGGTAGAGAACACTAATTATCAGCATGGGGAGCAGGAAGAAGACCAGCGTGGAGATCAGGATGATCAGGTTGTACATCCAGGCCGGCTTGACCAACTCTGAGGATGGAGATGTAACAATGTGTAACAGCACAAAATTGTCAGTAAGATCATGATCCCAGGTGTACCATGGGTATTATTGCTTCATACGTCACTGCAAAACCTCTTGGCACTTTAAGCCATGCAAACAGCATGATTTTAGAAATGGCAGTTCCAGTCTGTTTGATCCAAACTGGGACATCTTAACAGTGATTAAATGGACTGTTACAACACTTTCCACAGACATTTGTAGACATTCTCCAGAGCTGACTTAAGCACCAGGCTGTCATATTTGGTTTTCGAGTTCAAATTCTTGACAAATATTTAATCCCTTAGCATATATAGATAGATAGTCATGGTGCCCAGAGGATGAATACTAACAACTACAGTAATCATCAGACTTTTCCTGTAGCAGCACCATGTGCTTCTCGTTTGTTGTTTATACTGTATATATGTCCCCTTTTGGATGGACTGTGATAGGGATCCATTGTGATTGTCATTCATTTTGAGCATGTTTGCAAGCTAACATTTAAGCATTTAACCATATATCATTATTAGCATGGCTGTAGACTCTTAAAAACAACAAAATTAAGTGTTAAATTTTATACGTACGGCAGATAGCAGAACGAGGAAACTCTCGTCCAAACTGTGAAGGCAGCGCCTTAATCCCATGCAGACTGGTGTTTGGCATGGCACACAGCATGGACAGCACCCACAGCATGAAGATGACCTTCTTGACATGAGCACGTGTGGTCATGTATTTGACTTTTAGGGGATGGACCACCGCCACATAGCGTTCCACGCTGAGCGCCGTGACATTGAGGATTGAGGCGAAGCAGACGGTTTCAAACAGAAAAGTTTTGAAGTAGCACCCCCCCTCCCCGAGCAGGAAGGGGTAGTTCTGCCACATGTCGTAAAGCTCTAATGGCATGCCCAACACCAGAACCAGCAGGTCAGACACAGCCAGACTCAGCAGGTAGTAGTTGGTGGGTGTCTGCATCACCCTGTAGCGTAAAATGACCGCACAGGTCAAAGAATTGCCGAGGATACCAACCATGAAGATGGCCAGGTAGGTGACACAGACGGGAAAGAACATGGGGGACCTCAGAGGCCCCAGGTGTTTTTCCAGGTACTTGTCCTCAGTCAAACACATCTCATCCAGCTCTTGCTCAGTAGCTTTGGTCAACACCAAGGAGATATTCATCCCACACATCACAAAAGCCTCATCAGCTGTGGGAAGAGCTTCGCAGGAACAGTTCAGACCTGGCATATTGGTGACTGGTGTTTCTAAAACTAGTGGGAGTAATAAAGAGGAGAAAGGTGTATTTCAAAGGGGCACTCCACTGATTTTACACAACTCATCAATAAGAGTAGTACTTAAACCGTGTTTTCTGAAGTTTGACAAAAATAACCCTGATGATGTCATAGTGATGTCATCAAGGTTATTTTGGCTCGGGCTTGAGACTTTGAGGTGCTGAGTTTGAATGATGTAGACATTTACCGTGCAGAGAACTTCCAACATGGTCCAGCTGTTTTTGGAGCTTGATTTACCAGTGGATAAAAGTAAGAATATCTTGGCCACTGCTGCTTTGATTTTGAACTTCTCACTACAATGTTTATTAATTATTAGGGAGGGAATATTGCTGCTAAAACAGTAGCTATTAAAAAGAAAGAAGCAAAAACAAGAAGAAGAAAACCAACAAAACAAAAACACTTGATGTGCATAAGTGGCATCCTAATTTTAACTGACCAGTTCACATATAGCAAACTGCTGTTGCCAAGCAGCTGCAATATAAGTCTTGTGTACAGCAACTAGCAGGGAAACTATGCTTATAAATGGAAAACTAAAGGCAATGTTTAATTCCACCATAGCAGCAGTAATCGTAATGTTTGACACAACTTGCCATGTTCTTGAGGCCATAGCCATGTACAGTAATTGCACTGTAAAAAAAAAAAACCAAAAACCCCACAATTTTCTCAAATATGTAAATATGTTTGGTGTACTCTCTTACCATCACAGAAAATATGTACATATGTAGACAAACTATGCTATCACAATGTCTCATTAGGAATTTATGTTCAGTAGAATACAGACTTCAGAGAAGATTTTGTTTGGATTTCCACTATGGATTTGTTTATCCATTCATTATGCAACACAGTTATTAAGATGACTTCATGTGAGGAAAAAAAAGAAAAAAGAAACGCACCTGCAGCTTGTGGGCTCCTTTAGTGATTTATCCTCCTCTTATTTACAAGATGAAGAAGATTTGAAGAAATGTATGAAGATGTGTAATCACCATATACCTCTGCATCCTGGAATTAGTTTTTCTGATACTTTATCTTGACCGATTTGGTGCCTCAGTGCGTCACAACTGCCTCGACTTCCCGTATTTGAGCACTGGTGTTAACTCCACCTCTCTCTCTCTCTCTCTCTCTCTCTGCCTCTCTCTCTTTCCCTATCACCAGAGTGTCTTGTTTGCAGCCTCCACCATTAGTTACCCTCTGCACCCATCTGTCTTCCAGTTCAACTTCTTTTCTCTCATTCTTTTTCACACTCACACTCACACACACACACATGCACACACTTTGTGTCTCACACACTTTCATTATCTTTATACATGAACCTACTGAGTCTCTATACCTTGTCATCCTCCCTTCTATTACTTTTCCCATTGAAAGACCACATATTGTGTCAGGGCGAAAATTAAGGTGGAGATTGTTTTGACCTGTGGTCTGAGTGTGTGTGTGTGTGTGTGTGGGGGGGGGGGTGTATATGAAAAATACATTTGTGTTCCCATTTCCATTCATTCCAAAGGAAAGACAAAGCAAAAACACACAATTCAATCATAAAATAAACTGAAAAAATATACAAATGTTACAATACTGTATGTTCAGATATTGTAGAAAATAAAGCCCTATTTTTCATTCAGTTGCTCTGAGAATAGACAGCATTGGTGACAGTAACAGCAAACATTAAAAAAAAAAATGTTTGTGCCTTTTTGTACAATGTGATGTAACTTTGATACATTCATGGGCCCCAGAGGATGAATCTCAATGATTTTGGTAGCACCTTGAATTTTCCTCTAGCACCACCAACAGGTCAAAGTTTTCACTTATCATGAGAAATATTTCAATATCTCCTTGATAGACTTGTGCCACATGTTGACACATGATGTACATGGTTTCCAGAGGATGAATCATCACGGTGATCCCTGGAATTTTCCTTTAGTGCCACTCTGAGTTTGTCACTTGTGATTTGAGTAAAATGTCTTTGAATTAAATGGATTGCCATGAGATTTACATTCATGTTCCCCTTAGGATGAATTATAACAACGTGTGGTGATTCCTTAATTACTTTTTTCACAGTTATTTCCAATCAGTAACTACGAAAATCTGTTTCATGCATGAACTGTATGCTATACAGTCAAATGCAACCACAGTGATGAACCCCAAGTAACAGCTGAAGTTGAGCCTGTGTCAACTTTTTGGCAGACCTCCCTGTGTTGGCGCTCTCACTTCTCCGACAGACTGGCTCCGTTTACATGAATGACAGGCCTGCATCTTCTCCCACAGCCATGGACCTCACAACAGCATTTAGCAAGTTGGTATATTTACTGCAAATATTGTAGTGACCAGGAATCAAACCAGCAACTCTATACTCCCTTAGGACATTGTTACACATGTCTTACTGTGTATTTTTATTATTACACTCATTTTTTAAAAGCACAATTAGATCCAGCCTAATAAGCTGCAACGTGTGAGCAGTACAGTCTCATTACGTCTTATTTCATCATATCTGCAGTCCCTTGTTGCCAGAGAATGAAAATCTGTGTAAAAATATCTCAGCGTATGAGCAGATGCTTTGATTTCAAGTGACTCATGCTACTCAGTACCTTGTCTTCTTGTGTTAAACATACAGCATGTGAGTCATCAAATGTGCTATGATGTTTGAACATTAGGGAGTAAAATATTTGAATCCTTAAGGCTCAGATGAATATTTCCCCTATTGTAAACCAAAAGCCTAATTAATAAGACAAACACTTTTTAAGAGCATTTCTGAATGTATACGAGAGAGAGCTGAGGAAATATTTGATATTTTGAGGAGTGCTTTGCTAATAGATCAGCCCAGTGGGGAACATCCTACGCAGTGCATTTACAGGACAGGAACAGAGAACTCTGTGTGCAATAAATCATCAACAGAGCTTCAGTCAGAGGGCAGAAAATGTGCAGTTTTAGCTGACTGCACACGCCCGTATGACTGTGTCTTGTGCCCCCACCTCTCTCATATATCTCTGCCTCCCTCTGCGGCAGTGTCTAATTCAATCACAGCTTTTAATCCCAATGCAGGGGCTCCAATACTTCTCTGGCAGGAAACTGACATGCTCTCATTGGTGCCTCCATTTAGCCAAGCGTTAATTGGGCTTCTGTGTCAGAGTGACTAAGACGAAAAGCTTTGATTGCGACGAGACTCCCTCAACATGCCTGCCAGGTCAACACTGTCTGCTTTTAAATTTGGGCTCAGGGTGAGAGGATTTTTTTTTTTTCATTGGAGTGTGTGATTATTACAGTTTTTCCCAAAAGATTTCTATTAAATTATGACCACAAACCCAAACATGACACTGTGATCTCTACAGACCAGGATATATATAGCCACAATAGCATATTTTCTGACTTAACTCACTGGATTTGGTTTTATTTGTCTCTAAGCATGTCAGTAATTGATTAATTAATCCACAGACCTCAAAGTAAACAATTTTCTTTGGAACTAGTTTTTTGGAGAAGGATCAATTTCTCAAAGCTGCACACTTTACAAACAAAATTCCATTAGCGTCCATTGCACTGGGTGGTGGCCAAAATCTCAGAGTCACATAAGTCAAGTGCTGACTAAATACATACCACCAGAACAGTGGTTCCATAAGGAAGAAAACAAGAAAAAACAAAACTTTCAGGTGTTCAAAATTATGTTTGTTTATTAGGATTTTTCTTGTGCTTTTTGAGCTCTTGATAAAGCAGCCTTTTAAATAAAACTACAATTAATCTGAATACTCAAAATCCCCCCGAGAGATTGGATCAGTTATTGTGCAGCACTTTGTGATGTCTGCCCTTAAAATGTACAACTGTATATAAGTATATAACATTCAGTCTTGTTACTGCAGCGAGCCAGGCACTGTCTGTTTTTACAGCCAAACTACATTTTTCACCGTGCAACATTTCCGGCGATCTAAGATATGCAGCCTAAATCAAGTGATGCTGTGACATAAAAATACACAATATAATTTTCGGAGGCTATTTTTGTGCCTTTATCAGATTTAAATGAGACAGCAGAGAGGGGATGTGAGGAAATGAGGGTAGAGTTAACAGGAAAGACTCAAACCAGTTGAACTCAACTTTTAACCCCTAAATCACTGGGATACCCTAGTACCAAAAGAATGGAAGTGAAATGGACAAAACAGGAGACTTAAGGTGGACTCAAACATTTAGTGTTCAGGCAAACACATATCCATTATATATACCATGAGGAATTTAAGACAGATGAGGACACAGAGAAAATAAAAGCTTCTTATTTATTACCTCCACCTGCTGCCTCTGGTCAGGTCAGGCCACAGGGTTTACTCATACATCACAGGCAGTGTTGGCCCTGTCCACGAAACACATATGCAGCCTGGAGCTTTTCCTGCTCATATTAAATTCTGTCATGTACTTTCCCCTGCCTTTGCTAGAAAATCCTCTGTATGTTGTGGAATTGTAGACAGGGTGGAATAAGACAGAAAAACAGACCTGTGATCCTGGGATTGTTTGCAGATCTGTGGTGGACAACAGCAGTGTGTCCCCTATAACAGTGTAGTATGACTGCTCTGGATGCTCAGGCTTCTGCCCTCGTTGAAATATATTATCATGAGAAGCATTAAGGCAAACCATTCCATGTGAGATGGCAGGGTCCAGGAGGAGTCCCCCCACCCCACCCCGTGGCTCACGGCGTGACATTTCCGCCATGCCAGGACCGTTTTGTTTGCAGCATCAGATATGAATGAATACCAGGAGGATTTCTGTCAGGAGGATTTATTTTAATTGTACACAGCTCTTCTTGGGCTCCACCTGTGTCAGTGGAGGCTGTATGAAGGAACCAAGTCTCTGGAGAGACAAATCCAGTCTGGACTGAGACTGTGCATGTTTGTATCTGCTCTCTGTTATATTTGGATGGAAACTGGAAGCTTCCTCGCAACTGGCTTGCAGATTTAATTAACTAAATGTGGAGTTTTTAAAATGTGAACTGTGTCAAAGTGAACAAAGGGAGCTGCTATGAAAAACTCCACTATTGTATGTGTGCATATGGGATGCAATTACAGTCCCTTTAGTTATAAAGGCTCCACCTCTCCTCTTTAAACACCTTTAAGCCAACCACCAGCTAATAGTGGTTTGCAATGCCACTGAATTTCATTATGAGAGAATGCAATTGTGTGCTATTTCTCATTGACATCTTAATTATATCCTTGTCATATTAACCCCCCTTTTTAAAGTAAATATCAATGTTTGGATTAAAATCGCTACCTTGGAAACTCACAGGATTCATTCTCTTGTAAAAAGGAGAAGAAAAAAAATCTTTGCTAAAAAAATTTAGTTACTGACAGCATTTAATGAAAGAGTGGCATCAAGGCACTCAGGTGCTGGCATTTTTATAGCAGCCACTTTTAAACAAATCTGACATTTAAGAGCGCTCTTGATGTTTCTAATTTCCAACTTTAACATACATTTGTAAGCATGTGTGCATAGACTATTTAATGAGTCAGTCTATTAAAAATGCAAGTGGAGTCTGTTGCATCCTCTCCATGAGTCTATCTGGTCCATTAGGGACGGAGACACAGTTGGACAAGCTGCTGGAGTTTGTCTGGCATCACACTGTGACTAGTGGCTCCTCAGAGGTGCAGCTGCTGGATGGACAGCTGAGAAAAATCTTTACATTCACAGATGGTGAAATGGCTCTCTGACTTTTACTGGTTTTCGGCACTTTACAAGCAGTTTTATGTTTGATTTTAGATACTTTAAATATTATATATCAACACAATTTTTGGTACATTCAAAGAACCTCATGGTTACAATGCTTGAGGCCTGTAACTGGAAATGTGGGCAGAGATCCCTCAGCACCACACCTCAGCAGTCCAACAACAAATTACACTGAAAATCTCCTCCTCAACCAATGTGTGAGTTAGTGATTAGTCCATCAACAGAAATGTATTCTGCAATCATTTTAATTCTCACTTCATTATTGAATCAATTATCAAGTAAAACTGCTAAACATTTTTGGTTCCAGCTTCTCCAGAGTTTCTGACTCTTGGTCGGCAAAAGAAGCTACCTGCAGATATCACATTTGGATTGAGAGTAAATTAGTAGCTTAAAAGTAATTAATAGATTAATTAATAATGAAAATAATCAGCAGTTGGAGCTATACTTGGTACAACATGGTGATGGGAGAAGCATGTCTGCAGAGCCCAGAGGCAGTGTCTGGGTGAATGTTGGATATCCAGTCCAATGTATGGGCCAAGCTGTAAATACACTGGATCCTATATTTCTCCTAATGCACCTTAACTTTTGTCTTTAATTAGATCCCTTTGCTTCAAATGTAGGCAATATTTTCTATCAAAAAAGTTTAAATTATCTGAAAACATGGTTTCAAGTCAAAGATTTGAAAGCAACATCATGAGGTATTACATATCAAGAGTTTAACAAAACTCAGCTAATCTGCATCATCTGGAGTGTCTGGGTGTGGTTTCATCAGAGCTGATTGATGGTGGCCTGACAAGAAGCAAACAACCCCACAACTGTCATTAAATCCTGAGTGTAAATTTGTGACATTTCCAAACTGGGTCCCACCCTTTAATGAGTAATGAGTAATTAATGAGAGGGTCACAGACAAACAACAAAATATGGAAAATCTCTTGTGTATAATTACCCAGACAGAAAAGGTTTTATTCATGTTGGATCCCACTACACATAATAAGAAGATGAGTGAGAAGAAGCCTTTTGTAAGTTTTTACTATTGCTACATAGCCAATGTTAGCATTAACAGCTGTTTACTGTTTACTAACAGTCTAGAAGAGTACAAGTTCAGCATCAAATGTCATTCCTTCACTCACCAACAGCTGTCTCCAGTGGTGGAGAGCAATGCCAAAATCTTGCTTGTAGTTTTATCGTTTCTTTTCTCCCACTGAAGTTAGCATGATAACCAACTAGGCCCAACTCAGCCATCCTGTCTCATCACAGACTCACTGTAGCATCCAGTCTAGTCTAGTCCAACCTCTTGCACTGTAAACGCAACGATGGCTGAAACTGTTGGTCACCATCACCACCCCCCCACTCCCAGGAAGAAACCACACTCAGTGGCAGGGAAAACCTACAAAACCCCCCTTTAAAGATGGTATAAGTTCTAGAAATCAAGTTAGCTCTGGTGTAACACTTGAAAATGAACATCTCTGCTCCTCCCTCACTGCTCTATTACACTCCTATATCCTCATCATGTGTGCTGTCTGTTTCTCTGGAGCAGATTTTGATTTAAAAAATATTAGGAAAAAAAAAACACACTGTAGCTTTAAGTCTGAAGCCTGAGCTGAGGTAACCCTGATGAAATCATTAGTTTTTTGTTTTTTTTTTTAACTATGAAAGGCTCCTCCAGAGCCTCAGACGACATCATACTGTTTTGTTTTTGTTTTTTGACATGTTGAGTTGTACTTGTAGTAATGAGTAAACTGAACTTCATTGTAAAATCAGTGGAGTGCTCCTTTAACAGCTGCACAAATAAAAACATTTTCATTTCACAAACAAATCTGTGCAACCTGTGGGCCACAAAACTAAACAGTGGTAGAAATCAGTAAAGAGAACTTTCATTACATTTCCCTACATACTTTACAATTGTACACACACACTATCCCCACAACACTGTGCTGCAAATAACAGTGATGAAAAACACAAAAAATTATGGGCTGACTGTGCTTCACTTGTGGCTTATTTTCCCAACAATTATGATCTTTAACTTCTCTTGAAGGACCACTTATGTCTGCTTACAGTACATGAGAACACTTAATGTCACTTGTATTTGTGTAAACTGTTTAAAGGTTTACACAAGTACAAGAATGTCGCAAACACTGAGTGGAGCTGAAAACAATGTCTCTGTTTCTGAAAAAAGTATAAGAGTATAGAGTATAAATTATATATTTGTGTTATGCTGATGGACGGCTAGTCTGACACTGCACAACACTGCTGGAGTTGCTCATGTTTGGTTCATTAAGCAGAAAGATTTCAATGAAAGCTGTGTCCGTATTCAAAACAGAAAACCCAGCGTGACAGTGAACAGGAGTGTTTCAGAGACCTAACGTTACCTCAGAGTCATGCAGGGTATGTGCTGTAGATGAATTGCTGCGACACAACTTACTGGTAGTGCAGTTCAGCTATCTGTCCTCTTCGAGAGCTCCTAACTGTGTAATCCATAATTATGTTTATCCCTTCTTTTGCAGAGGTTAGTGTTAGACTTTCTGTCACCGCCACTGATTTATGGAAAGGGCAGCAGTGACACTCTGTCTTACTATTGCCTCTCCAAATTTGGATAGAGGCTTTTTTTAGATTCAACCACAGTTTACAGAAGAGTATGGGTGCCAGTGATATTCGCTCACTTCAAACACTCCGAGGATAGGTACTTACTGTAGGGAAATTCTTCAGAGAAGTCTTTCTCAGATTGTTCATAAAATGCAGCTGACAGTTAGGCTGCCAGATGCTTCCTGCTGTGCTAAAACAACAGCAACATGATAAACAGGATGTGGGAAATAATCAAAAAATGAAAACCCTCTATTAGGAATCTATATAAACAGAGAGGAACCAAATCAAGTGGACGTTTTGATGAGGCTTTAGCAGCAGTGAGGCACAAGTCAGTGCTCTCGTGTTCTCACGTGGAGGCCTTTAAGTCGGCCACCAAATTAACTCAGGAAGATGTGACAGGTGTTATACGCCTGCTGTCAGCTGACATCAGCATCGCGTGACTCAAAGTCTCACGCCAGAACAAACGTATTTTTGCTCTTTTAGTTCTTGATTGTTTTCTCAATGTTAAAGGACTGGGTTCAGTGGCCTCCTTGTACTACAGCAGTCACAATAACACGATGGCTCTGTTTACAAAGCCACTTCTCGGGGGACAGGCACTGAAGGCCTTTGTTTGAGCCTGTGGCTGCCTTCGTGCAAAAAAGAAACAAAATCCCAAACATTTTAAGTCTGTCATCCATCTGGTCTTTTCACTGTCAGCTGAACATGGACAGCAGTCACAAACCGAGCAGATGTAGTCTGAAAACGTATTTTCTTTGCCTTTCAGACAGTCCTTGAGACTGTTTCACACTTCTATAATCCATGCTAAATAAAACAATTTCACATTCACAAAACAAACTTTTCTTTTCTTTTCTTATCTTTTTTTAAAGATAGAATTTAATATCTTCATATGTTTTTGGAGACCTAACAAATCATCCTGAAAAGTAGTCCAGTAATTCCCCTGATTTTACTTAATGCTTTAAGACTTTGTGTTTTTGGTGAGTTTGTCAAATCTTTTATTTATTTATGCACTTTTATTATTTATGAGTCACAGCTGCTTAAAAATACTGAGGTTATGAGTTCTGTTCAAGTATACAGTGTTTTCTATACATTTTAGAATTGATATAAATGTATAGGTAGGCAATTGTAGAGGAAGAGAGTACATTATTTTAACTGTAATCTCATTTGTTTGATTTAGAGTCAGCCTTAAATAAAACCGATCATGTGTCTTACAGATAGAGAAACAATACTCCTTTGGTAGCTACAGCCCTGTTTAGAGTGATGAATGATGTTTGTAATTACAATAACACACCCAGCATGCAGCTCAGACATAATATATCTGTGTTTGTTGATACAATATAAACAATCAAACTGAGTCCTTGCCTTTGCAAATTATGGGGGATCATGCTGTCATGTTTTTATATTTGTTTTCATCTTTAACACCGTCCAAATTTCCTTACATTTTTACAGCTCCTTGTTTCCTTTGTGCATTGCATTGTGGGACAACAAAGCGCACATTAACTGCACACAAAAATGAATTTAGTTTGCACACTTGTTTTGAGGATACCTAATAGTCATTTTTTCAGCCTGAATGCTCCTCATTCTCAGAAGCTGCTCAGCGTCGTGTCTTACTGCACTTCACCTTTTGGCCACTAGGAGACGCTCCTGTTCCATGAGTGATGGGTTCGCTACCGGAGGCAGGAGGGGTATACCTACTGAAGCATACAGCTGGTTGCATCATGATGTAATGTTCCCTGTATCCTCATGCCAGATAAAATTACTGAGTCCCCAAACCAAATTTCAGTTTGTGTAACGACCAGGTCTCTCCCTCTCCTCGCTGTGTGTCACCACCCATCACAGGGACGAGGAGGAGGGGAGGGCTCGGAGGGGGCAGACAGTCACAAGTGCTCATCATCATCATCACCGCTACCTTTAAATTGGCCTGTGGAGTCATATCTGCTGCATGCAAGTTGCTGCAGCCTGCAATCCTCCCAGGGGATTTCTTCCTGCTAATCGGCTCAAACACAAAATAAATCTTTCTCAAGTCGTCATACTCACACACACACACACACACACACACACACACACACACACAGGGCACATGTCATCACCCTGACCTCATTATGAAAAGGTTTCACGGAGTCTTCGCCCCACAGATTGACTTTTTCCCCCCAAGCTGAGGCTCGTGAGGTCATGCTAGGTGTCTGTTTTCCTGCTATTGGTGGAGGAACAACCTACTCTAAACACAGCACACAAAAACACTAAATTAATGCAAGTGTATGGAAGGTGAAACAGGAAATTCTGTCTGGTTTGTGGTCACGAAAAACAACGACAAAGCAACAACAGAGAGTGTTGCTTGACACGTCGGGTTTATTTTTATAGCCTCACGAGGAAAGACGGTTTGAATATATAGTATTAGCTGCATTAAAAACAACATTCTTTCAGCTAGGTATCACTGAACTCTGATGTGTGAGCAAGCGCCTGTTTTCACAAACAGTCCTGCTGTCAGTGGGGTCAGTTTAAGACTCATTTTAATTGCGAACAGCTCTTCGTCAGGTCTACCGTTTTGGATAATGCTCTGTTCCCTGCCTTCCTGACTGACTTAGCATAACAATTGCAGGTTAGAACAGGTGTGACCTGTGTGAAGGACTTCTTTTGTCTCGTTCTGATGATTGCAGACAGTTTTGGGCGTTCAGCCACTCTAACTTTTTCCACTACCATCAACTTAGATATTTTGTCAAAGAACATCTCTCTACGTCTCGAGAGGCTACTGGTCGAAGAATGCACTGACCTGCGCTGCAAGCTGTACTCAAATATCTGCAGCTGCATCTCAATCTTAAAACCCATGTTAAGGTGCAATAGGAAGAGGTTCTGGTTCATAACTCATGAATATTCATCATACAGTTTAGACTTCATAGGCCCCAGCACATTTGCTGTTGTATCAGTTATGGCATATTTACTGCTTGTAACCCTTGTACATCTATGACAGTGCACCTGAAATTCAAACAGTTCAAGCATATTGTTGGTTCAAACAGAAATTTTTCTGTGATCTATATATACACTTTTAAAATATGAGAAAATCCTCACTAATGTGTACAATATTACAATTTGTAGTTGTCCTTTTTTCTTATATTCTCCCTTGATATCTTGTGTTTATACATGGGATGAATGTATATCATATACTATGTTCTGAAAATGTAATAAAAATGTGTCAGTTTAGTGTAGAATCAACATGTGCCCTCTGTTGACCACTGCAAAAATATGGGTTTAATTATAAAAACTTAAAATACATCAAGTTTGAGGGTAATGTGGGGTAAACCTGCTCATCAGGTGCTCGGGGCTCTAACAGAAAAGGGCACAGGACGTCTAGTACTGCTTGGATTCAACCTCGGGGGGGAACACATGAGCAGCCTCTGCAGCAATCTGCTCAGCCTGCATGATCATTTTTGTGCTTGAGTAGAACCTGAAGTGGAGGATGCTGCCGCCTGACTCACATGGTTTTTGCAGGTTGTGCAGAGCGAGCAAATACTCTGCTAACATGTAGACCTTTTAAGCTGGAATGGGCTCCAAGCCACGCTGGGACACACCGGCACACCAGACACTTTTTAAACTCCAAATGAGAAGTGTTGTAAAAAGCAAAAACCATCCGACACCAATTACTTCACCTGTGGGAGGAAGTGGGAAAACTGTTGGATGGTGCAGCAGACACCATTTACCTGGACACCTGAGGAGGAAAATCACACAAGATAAACGGGTCGAAAGCCTCCAGGTTTTCTTGGTACTGAGCATTAGTGAGCTGGTTAATAATACATGGAGAGAAGGTGTTTGTGTGGCTCATTTCTCAGCATCTTTATGCATGAGAGTAAACAGTGATCTGACACACCTCTAACGACCACAAGCTTACACAGAGTACTTCACCTGCTGTGGCTGCAGGTGAGTAAGTGTGAACCTGTTTCTCCATTTAAAGCCACGAGGAGAGGTAGGGGCAAATGTTCATCAATAACCAGCTCATAGTTAAAAACCGCAAACATGTTTACCAGACAGAAACAGAGGCGGAAACAGCAGGCGAGCTGTCTCTCACTCTCCATCCTCTGTTATCTAATTTGTCTCAGTCCTCTTTGATCGCGTCCCTGCTCCATCTCAGCTGATGAAAAACAATTGTCTGTATTCATTTTCTGCCTCCACTATTCCCTCGTCCTCTCCTCTAGTTTCCTGTGGGAGCCCAGTTGGCTGCACTCTAAGCTAGTGAGGGATGTGAACACAGAAAATTAGCAAACACGCCAAAGCCAGTAATTGTTAAATTGCAGCAAATGGACCCCATGTGAACCAGGCGAATAAACTCAGAAATCAACAAAGCCTATCCACACCCGGTTTATCTAAATTCCAATGGTATGCTCAGTAATGGAAAAACACTGTAGAAATGCCATTTCAAATAGACCCCAATGTAATCCCCAGCCCACTGGGGTCCATTTAATCAATGCTACAGACATGAGCATAGAGGAGGAACAGTCTGCAAATGGAAGTGGAGTTCTGAGTCAGCTCACAGGAGATTAAAAAGTAGAGGTGGATGAATAATGGAGGAGGAGAATGGTGGGAAAATTGCCGAATGTGGCGAATCATCAATAACGCCTCCTGCGAATAATTCTGAAGGAAAAAGACTTCTGCTGAAAAACTGTCTGTGCCCACTAAAATGGAATTGTTCTTAATTAGTTTTTGCTGTGTATTGCCTCACTCTCCGGATGAGCACTCATTATTTTCACGAGCGAGGTTCCACTCATTTGGGCCTGAGATTACCTGCAATCCTGAAATCTTCAGCTGAAATTTCCCATTATACAAAATCCTGTGAAATAACTGACAGCTTTCCACTGATTAGCTGTAAAGTTGGAGAGTCGGAGGAAGTGCAGTTGGTATTTTGGTGGAGCTCTACGCCCCAAACCTGGAGCTGCAGGCTGACACTGACAGCTTCATGAGAGGAGTCGATGCAGGAGCAGTTTCACTGGGACAAACACAACAAGCTCCTCAAAACCAACACCAACTCATGTTTAATCAGTCAGTGGTGCACGGAGCGACACGCTGACAGCATTTTATGAAAAGCCCAGCAGTCCTTGTGCCCTTAGGCTCCAGCTAAACAGCAAGCTCCCTGTCTGAACATAATCATGTATCATTACTTCTCCAATCAATGAGGCAAAACGCCACTCCTGCACTTTTTCATGTCTCTTTCCAGCGGTGCTCGTGAGGACTCTGAGCTCTTTATTTTGGCCTTGTTCGAAAGCAAGGAGCTCAGACTGACAATGACACATATTCAAATATATGCAGAAATATGTGAAAACTCTTTGGGCAAAGTATCTTGATTGTTTTCCCTTCATTATCTGTCATTGTTGTTCCCCATTAAGTTTGTCTCCCAGTGTTTGTTGACAGATCATTTTCTGGTTTTCTCACATGAGCAGCCCCACAGAAAACGGATTAACTTCAAGTTTCTGTTGTTGTCAAAAGAGTGAATTTTGTTTGTTTGTGTGTTGGGGTTAGGGCTATGTAGCCTCTTTACTTTTTAACAACTTCGCCACGGTTGTGCGAACGTTTTCACTGTAACACGCAGAGACTTTAGCTGATAAATGGCATAGGCTAACTACTGTATTTATTTTGGGAAATACTCTTATTCACTTCCTTGCCAAGAGTTAGATGAGAGGATTAGTACCATTCTTCTTTCTGTAGAGTATGAAGCTACAGCCAAGAGACAGTCAGCTTAGCTTGGCAGAGAGTTACAGCATACGGCCAAGAAATAGTCATAACCCCCCGTAAAGAGTGAATCCTCTGTGTCTGACTGACAGTTTTGTAGCTTTATTGTTATGTTAATGTTCGCACTGAGATGCAGAGACTTTAGATTAGCAGATAATTTAAATAACTATTGTATTTAAACATTTTTAGGAAATGCTTTTATTTGCTTTCTTGCTGAGAGTTAGATGAGAAAAGTGATACCACTCATATATGTGTCAGTTCAATATGAGGCTAGTACCACCAGCAGTCAGTTAGCTTAGCCAAGAGCAAAGGCTGGAAACAATATAACAGCTAGGCACACTCTGTCCAAAAGTAACAAAATCCTCCTGTCAGCACTTCTAAAGTTCACTCATTAACATGTTTTATCTTTTTTGTTTAATCCACACAAAAACTTGAAAATGACAGTTCAGTGTTTTACAGGGAGTTCTGACTATTTCTTGGCCAAGTGCTGTAACTTTCTGCTAAGCTAATCAACTGCTGGCTGTAGGTTTATATTCACTGTATAGACATGAGAGTGGTGTCAGTCTTCTCATCTAAAGCTCAGCAAGCAGTGAATGAGTGTATTTCCGAAAATGTCAAACTATTCCTCTAAATTGTAGGTCATGTCTAAATGGTTTGCTGCAAGCACATCTGAACTTTAATGTTAAGCTGCAGTTCAGAGTTTATTCTCAGCCGGTTGCTAAAACATTCTCATTACAAAGTCCATTTAGTGGCCTGTTCCAGAGCCTCTGATCATATCACATGATCTTCATCAGGAGATGGAGTTTGCCCAGCTGTCATGAAACTGTAGTTATTCAAATTTCCACTAAAGAGAAGACAAGAAGTAGTGCTCATAAAAAATTTAGAAACTACATTTCTATGAACTCTATCTGCTGATGAAGATCATGTAAAATGATCAAAAGCTCCGTAACAGCTACTAAATGGTGGTGATTCATTTTATGGTCAAGCTGATTGTCAATTTTTATCCTGCAGATTTTAAGTGAAATAGGTCTCTGTTAAATAACAAGAATTCATTGATTATTCTTTTATGCATTGAAAGCTAATTTTTGGAACGATTCCTCTGACTACCTTACATAACCCATTTTATTCCCTGCTGTAGGATATTGTTGTAAATTATGCATCTAGGAAGAATATGCTGCATTATAATTATGGTTTTTAGCTTTTTATGCTTGACATTTTTTATTCTGATGATAGATGTTTTATGTGTATAAAGAGAATATAGAACATATATGGAGCAAAAGCCTAAACATCAGTGAGGAACTGGCTACATTCATGTAAAATTCATAGACAAATGGTTGCATGTGACTAACATAAATCTACAAGTAGTGCATATGCGCAAAGTTCTGTGTTCACATGCATGTTTATCATACACACAGTGCGGAGGACTGGACAGACTCCATAATTCACTAGTAGTTTGCAGCAGACAGTCTGGCTTTGTGGAGATGTTCTGTCATCCCTTCTTGTCAGCTTAACACCACCGTCCCACAGAGCTGATTTTCATTCCCTCCACCTCATCCTTCGCTCTTCATGTCTCCTCTCCATGCTCTGTAAAATATGTATTTTTCCCCCTGAGCCCGAGAACTGATTTCTCATCTGCAGGAGGATGGGAAGACTCTCCAGAGCAGCAATTCCTTACTCCACCTGTCGCAGGAAGACACACATTCCCCATCCAGTCAGCAACTGTTAAGCTTGGGGTCTGACTGCCACTTCATCATGTCGGACAAGGGTGAGAGGTTGCACTAGAACAACACCTGAGGTGCAGATGAACTTGAAGGCATGACTGCATGGGGTCCCTTTCCAGTCAAAGAGATACAATAAGAGTCTTTTTTTTCTCTACACAGAGGGAAAGCCGATATAACAGGCTTGGCACTCTCTGCAATCCCCATCAGTCAAACGTAGGTTTGTCAAGATATTTCAAAATAAGAGGAAGAATGAACACAGCAGTTATATTGGATTTTTTTTTATCCATTAGTAGGTTGAAATTCTTCCCGGCACTGTGCACTGTAAGATACTGAGGGGATTCAGTGACTGTTGAAAAGCTGAGTTCACCAGCAGATTTGTAATTTTTTCCCCTAAAAACTCATTTATTCTCCAGGGAGCTTCTAAAAAAACACACAAACAAGCAAGCTATGAGGGATTTTTAACAAATAAGAGTCACACAGAAACAGTAGCAGGAGCAGTAGCAGCTGATTTCTGCACTGTCACATGTCGTGTTCATAATGACCGTACCAATGCTGCCATGAAGGACACTGTCTGTCCTTGTTTTTGGTCCTTTTTTGTCTTAGTTTGAATATAGCTGGTTAAAGAGAGCTGTCCATCACTGGTTTCAGTAGTGGAGGCTGACCCAAGCCTGCTGGGAACTGAACTGTAGTTAATTAGTGCACAAAGCCTGGGGGACAAAAGAAACTTTGGGAGGGGTGGGGGGGTGACGGGGGAGTTACTTGGAAGTGGGGGTATTTGTGTGGATTGAGATTTGCATGGTGGTGAGGGGAGGGGGAGGGGGTCTTAAGTTTGTAGCACAGAGGGCCTTTTTTTGGGGGGGGGGGGTAACTTTGTATGTGTGTTCCTGTGCAGTGGGGGGTGGGGGAGGGTGTGCTTAAGCAGTGGGAGTGGGGACACACAGACGGATGAATTAGCAGTGTGAAGGGGAGCCTTGTCCCTGAGCTGTGAGCTATACTACCAGCCAGCATACACAAGCACTCTGCTGGGGGGGACAAAAGAGCGAGTGGGTCTGATGGAAAGGGACCTAAAAGGAGAGACTGTGAGACAGAGACTGCAAAAGGTCAAAGTATGGCATGAACTAATGAGGGCAGGCAGTCTGTCAAGACACTGCTTTGCACTGAAGATATCACTTTGATGAGAAGTAAACTGTATCGACTCTCATAAACCCCCCCATGGGAAAGCCACTGTATGTTCCAGCAGTATTCCTATAGAGCCTCAGTGTGTGTGGTATGAGTATTGAGTTTTCAGCAGGATTATAGGTTTATGAGAAGACTTTTATTGTGAAATTGATTAAATGGTCCTTTCATTTTTGTGGCTATGATTCCCATTAGCATAACTCAGCTGATAAAACGGAGTAAAATCTGTGTTTTTGTTAAATCACAAAGTGCAAGTCAAATCACAAATGGTTATTATACAGTATCAGCCTCAAAGGCCACTAACCCGCGGGAGGCGCTGTCTATGAACTGTTATCAAAGCTCGTATTGACGTTCTCCGCCAGTGCGACCACAGTCCATTTAATGCCCGGATTGATCGGTTCTTAGCTGCGGAGCGCGCAGCGTCCAGGCCGGTGTTGCCTGCTGCCAGCGCGGACAAACACTGCGGGCTACTGGCCGCTTCAGTCTGCTGGCCAACCAACCAAGCAGCCTCCTCCTCCTCCTCCTCCTCCTTCTCTCTCTCTCTCTCTCTCTCTCTCTCTCTTCGCCCCCTCCCACCTCCTTACCCTCTCATCCTCCGCGCCCCCCCGCCAGCTGCGTCAAACTAAACAGAAACATCCAGGAGAAAGCCGGAAGTTTGTCTGTTTTGACTTCAAAATAAAAGCATACAATGTGTTTTCTTTTAGTTATTATCTGAATAAATGAACACTGGATTAAGTGTAGGGCTCATCACCCTCGTCAGTGATCTTGGTCTTGGTCTTACCCGGGTGTTTATTTTTACCCGTGATGAAAACAGCTGCGGTGACATCACTGATAAGAATGAGGTCATCTTCAGTCATCAGTTGCTCCTACCAGGTGTGACTCACTTTGCCCTTTTAATGAATATTTATATGAAGTGCAGATTGAAAGCAACATATAACAATATAAATCTTGTATGGTATTATTATCACAGACTGTGTAATTTTTGGCAATTGGCTAAAAATAAATGGGTTAAAATATATCATTTGCTGATTGGAGAAGAGCCTAAAAATAAATTATACTTCAAATCCATTAATCTAACATTGTTTGTTGTGCTATTCTACAACTAAACTAATTTTTTGGTCACAGGGAGACACAAATTCTAAATAACACACCACAACACTGAAGAATTAAGAATCATGGCTATTACACTGTACACCGCAAACGACTGTTTTTACAGTCTTAATTATAAAATGATATATTTATCACTTATGAAAATTCTAGTTCCAGTTCCTTTTTTGTTAAGATAAAATAAGATAAACTTTTCTGCTCCCCAGCAGGAAAACTGAAGTATCTTGGTAAAAGAGGAACAGTTGGTTCATTCTGGCAATAGCCTTTTTTAAAACTGGAATATCATATACACACTAAGTGTACATAAAATATTATATAAATGGGACATGTAAAAAACTAAACTAGTCTAATACAAAACTACTTTATACATCAAACATAAAGTACTATGAGACAAAAATAAAATGAAATAATGAATAAAATGAGGTTAAAATTAAGCTTCTCATAATTGCACATTTATTATTATTATTATTATTATTATAACGCGCTATTAGTTTGAAAATCCTGACCGGAAGCTTGATGTTGATTGTGTGTGCTTTGACGCTGCCTCCCAGCCCCCTCTGTGTCTCTGTCCCAGTGCTGCCATTCCGACGCACATCTTTCGCAGAGGAGCAACAGCTACACGGAGTTGGTCAAAGTGGACTACACAGATCCCCCCCCCCCGCGGACAGGGACCACTTCATACCTGGGGTTTCCATCCTCTGCTCGGGCAGGGCAGCAGCCCGGAGATGCGCCCCTGGACAGAGGTTCGGTGTCGGTAAAGTCAGATAAAGAGAATGAGACTGAGAGAGAGCTCCGTGTAGCGCTCCTGTAGCAGGAATAACGGGACCTGATTGAATGCAAAATAAAGAAGCGGTCGGTTGTTATTTTTTTCCGAGGATTTTTTTTTCTTTTTTGGTAGAATGGGGCGGTGAGAGCCCCAGTCACAACTGAAGACATGAGAATTGGGAGAGGAACAAAAAGCTCGGCTGCGGTGCTCTGTGTTTGAGTCTCCATCCATCCGAAGGGTCCAGTCTACACACCTTTATTCATGTTGCAAAAGCCTGTTTTATGACAATGGATTACTTGCTGTGGGTGTGCAGCCTCGTCGTCCCCGTGGTGCTGGCTGTAGAAGGTATGTCGTTTCATATTTTTTATGACTACTTTTGTCTCCCGTAGATGAACAATGGACTGTTGGGTTGGATTAGATTTTGGCAGTAAAACACCCTATTGTCACTAAGAACAAACACACCATTAACACGAGGAAACCCGCGTATAGGAGCAGAGGGTATACAGTGTTTATTATGATTTAAATCATACTGGGGTCAGCGCATCGCGTCAATATAAATATCACATCAGTCATTTATGTTTTTCCTATGTGGAATTAGATCTGTAAGCAAGGCTCCGTCCATGTTTGGTCTAATTAAAGCTTTTAGTAATACTGCGGACCCGCTCTGTTAAACAGGCAATTCCACTGAGTATCAATTTGCTCCCTGATTGTAATCCATGTACACATGTATCAGCACGCCCCGTTCCCTCTGTGTGTGGTAGTGTGTTTAGTGTGTGTGTGTGTGTGTTGACATCCCAGTGTTTCCATTGCGGCTGAAGGACTGCCCTGTTGCTATTGTCCCTGTTGTTGTCACACCCACAAGCTGAGTGAGGGTGCCTACCTGCCCCACCTTTCCCCCACCCCACAGCAACCACAGATGTTACAGACTTACACCACAGATACAGTGCAGGGTGTTGGAGTGGGGGTGGGGGTGGCGGGGTCCCTCCTCTGCTTCCACTGTAAAACAGAAACTGCACCGACTCCTCGTGATGCATGTCCAGGTGTTGCTGGGTTCAAGCACCAGTCAAAAAACACAGAGCGGACACTTAAAAAACACAGAGTGGATCAATCCGGGGCCCCTGAAGTGCCACAGACACACACACACACACACACACACACACACACACACACATGAAATATATTAGATGACAAGTGTGAATTAAAGGTCAATGGCTTAACAAGTATTTAGCAGTCCCCGAAGCTCTCTCCATCATCGAGGGAGTTTTGCTCCAGGGGCAAAACCAACCCTAGCCCTCCGCTTCCCCCACCCCTCCCACGTTCCACTCCCTACACCCCCCCTCCACCCACCCATCCAGCGATTCCTCTCTGAGCTGTAGCTACATTTCTCTGCCTTGCCTCCTTCTCTCCCTCCCCTGTCCAATCTGCCTCTCCTGGACCATGGCCAGCCTGATCCCTCATCAATTCTGGTGTCAGCAAGTAAATCAATGCAGCGGCAGCAGCCCTCCCGAGTCCCAGTGGGCTCCCACGGTGAGATGATCAGCCCCGTTTCCCCCCCCCCCAGCCTCACCACTAACTGTTACTCAAAGCTCCGGGGTTAACTAATGTTTGTCCTCTGAGGATAAACATGAAGGGCAGATCATCGGATGGGTTTAAATGAGAAGGGGGGAAAAGGCAGGGCCCTTTTTTTCCCCCAGCGAGCTACATGTCGTTATTTCGCTGCTTACTCAGTGGATTTCAACACATGGCTTGAATCTGAAATTTGTTTTTTTCTTTTTCCTCTCAGACTGGCAAGTGTTTGCGCATGGATGATGCAAGCTGGACTGCAACTTGAAGTGTGTGCTTATTTACAAAAGCTACAGTGATGACTTATCTCCAGCTCGCACCAACATGCTGCAGTAAAAGCCTCAGCAACTGTGACATTTTTATGCTGTATTACTCCCATTTACAGTCAGCGTTTACTGTACTCTTATTTTAAAAGCTCATAAAGTAGATGGATGACCACTCAGAAAGCATTTTATAAAATAATCTACAAGATGTATTGCAGGAAAAAAACACAAAGCATCAAGTTTTCAGAAGAGTTTCACAGGAATACAGACCCTCATTTACATTTTCCTGATTTCTATATGTCAGAATATCAGCGAGAATAATAGTTTGTTGACCTGTAAAAGCAGATGCAAGCAGCTCTGAAGAGAGACTGAATTAGGTCAGCTTGGCTTGTTCGAAAACTCCTCATCAGGCGTCAAACTGAGCATCACACTAGACTATTATCACTGCAATTCTATGGAGAGAAACATGTACTCAAATACAAATGCACCTTTTGAATGAGCTCGGGAGTCAGACTTTTTGAGACTGAGCCCCCCCTTTTTTTTTCTTTGTTGCACCTATTTATAGCCAACACATCTGATCATCCTCTGATCACTGATGACGATGATTGGCTGTTAATATTTCATATGTTTGCTTGTTGGCAGCGAGTGTCAGTGTAGTGCAAGGCGAGGCCTCTCTTTCATGATGCACCCGCTTGCACAAAGTGAATAAAACATTAGCATGTGTGAGATCCCAAAGCGCACTGAGAATGCAGAGTTGTGTGGCATTTTGGCTCCGGCGGGTGATCAAAAAAAAAAAAAAAAAACAGTAAATGCCACGGGTGGTGATGCTCTAAAGTTCCCACTGCAGCATTGTTTTCTTACCCCAGGGGCAGAATGACTCCACTGCTGCTGTAGTTTTATGGGAGAGGGGGGAGATTTCTGGATTTGAGTTATAGCAGCGAGGCGATCTCAGAGGCATTGTAAATTTAACAGGAGAGGGAGAGAACTGTGGAACAAATGGAATCTTTTTTCAATCTTAACCGGTTTCTGGGATTTAGTGAGTTGACGATAACACACTTTGGTGAGGAGAGTCGCAGTCGAACGAAAATCTGTTTCATACTGAAATTTGAGTGTTTTCAAGGCAACATGAGTCTGGACTCAGATGTTAAGCTTGAGGATACATAGTGTCATCCCCTCCTGCTGGCTAATAATAGTTTTCCCTAAAAATACTGTGATTCTTTAAAATTTCAGTGGAAAAATTCTCTTTCTCTTGCTCCATGTTGAGGTCAAAGGTCAGGATGCAGGATAGCACCTCGATAACTGCTAAGGATTCAATATCTTGCCCAAGAAATCCTCAGCAGGGTGAAATCCTGCTCACACAGGCGCTTGAACCAAGCTTTCCCAGATGCAGGATGGTCACTCCGGTGCCCCTGCATGTGCACCGTGCGAGGTGAAGCCTGTTTTAAAGGAGCATCAGCTCAAACCTGTGGTTTGCCAAGGCTGAGTGATTCTGTCTCCATTGCCTCTGGGCACTGGGAGAGAAGAGGGACGGGGTGACGAACCAGATCAGACACCCAAGGGATGGGGCTGGATCCATGGATCAGCAGCAGCAAGTAGTCCAGGAGCGTTCACTCAGCTGTGTGTGCCACCGAGGGCAGAGTGTAGCCAAGCAAAGACAACAGCCGCTGATTTCACTGATTAGTTCCTCCTCTCTGGCTCAAGTCCTGCTAATCAGCAAAACAACCTTGTTCACAGACGTATATTTTGGCTCGACAACTGACGTTATTAACTGCTGTCGCTCATGCCCTCACACACATAAATATTAAAGCGAGAATGCTTTTATTAACAAGTAACAGGACTTGCTTTTGTATTCAAATCTTGGTCAGAAAATGTACATTTGCTTTGTGCATAAATACTACTTATTAAATAAAATGCAGAAGTAAATGTGATTTCCATGGTCAACAAAGACGGAGGCAGCCACTTACTTTTTCCTTTTTAAATTAAATCTTTTATACTTTATGCAGCACTACTCATCTGTTTAAATTCCAGCCTACCAGCCCACTTTTCATCTCTTAAAATGCTGTTATCTGCACATAAAATATTTCTGTTTAAGGCTTCACATTCACAAGCTTAACTAATGCATGATTCCTGTTGCTCACCATTAAGAAGTGATAAAGTGACTAACAGTTAATGTGATTAGTTAATGCTTAATGGATCATCATTTAATGATTGTTAATTCAAATATTCATATGCTAATATGCCACCAAATTAGCTGGGAAGTTACACTGAAAAGTATATTTGAATAGTGTGAAATCATAATTGTACCTGCTCTCATAATAATATGAAACTGGCAGTCTTTTTTGGAGGGGGGGGGTTACATTCATTTGCTTTGTTGCCAAAAGTTATATGTGAAGATTAATATCACTCTCATGTCTGTTGTCTAAATATGAAGCTAGAGCCAGTAGCCGAGTAGCTTAGCTTAGCTTAGTCTTGAAATGGGGGGAAACAGCTCGCCTGGCTCTGTCTGAGGGGAACAAAATACACCTACTAGCATGGATATAGATAATCCAAGTGTAGACAATACAAATCAACTCTTTATAAGGGGGTTACATGCTGCACTGTTTCTTGGTCAGGACCAGTTGACAGGTAGATGTTTGTGCCAAATATGAAGCTCCTGCCACCAGCCAGCTAACTTAGCCTAGCATAATGAGTGGAAACATGGGGAAAAAGCTAGCGTGGCTCCTTCCAAAGGTAAGAAAATACAAGCACCTCTAAAGCTCACTTCATTAACATTACATGCATTTGGCCAAAAGTTTTGTAAGCATTACAATTAAGTATACCATTCTGAGGAGTTATTTTTAGAGTTGCTAGTATTTAGGTTTTGTTCCTTTCAGACAGAGCCAGGCTAGCTGTTTCTCCTCATTTACAGTCTTTAAGCTAAGCTAAGCTAAGCTAACCGGCCTCTGGCTGTAGCTTCATATTTACTGTACAGACACGAGAGTGGTGTCAATCTTCTCATCTAAGTGTATTTCCCAAAGTATTAAAGCATGTGTTATATATTTTAATTATAAAGAGTTATCAAAGTTTCATCCGTTTCTGACTACGATGGACCCTGATCAGGGAAACTCATATGTAGTTTATCATTTCCCATCAAAAACCAGCTGTCAGCTCCTGCCTCCATTCACATACACGGCCAAGCTAATTCCAAGTATGATCAATGCCCTTTTTTGCAGGCTTTGGTTAGATTTCTCTTGCTTCAGTTGACAACCACAGATGTAATCTGCCCTCTTGGATGTACAGATCACTATTCATTATCTCTCATCCTCTGAAAAGAAGAAAAGCCATTGTGGTTTTTCTAATGAACACAAAGCACAGACTGTAAACACTGCACATAACTCTAGCTCAGCAGCTACAGATGGACCAGTGATCTACTCACTCAGTCAAACAACTTCTATTATTGAAACACTAAAGCCAAGGACACACTGCACTATAACTCCACCGTCTTCAGTCTTTAAAATAAAACATCAACCGTCAACATTATGGGACCAGAACAAAGCTATGTGTCTTGGAAAGACCTGCTGCTGTTGTATTCCACAGAGCATGCTATTTGTTTACCCTCTCACACCCTCCTTTAGCACCGTTATCAACAACTTGTGAGCAAATGGTGCACAGCAGGCGCCATGTCATTGAGTCTCCATGAAGAAAGTGTAATTGTTTCAGTAATTATGTGCTAACAACAATGGAGCAATGAGAGCCAAACACATCCTCGGCTGTATACTGAGAACCGTAGAGAGGCGTTACTTCTTCTGAGGTGCGATGAACTCGCTGGACCACCACTCAGGTGACAACTGATCGACAGTCTGACACAACAACGCCCGTGGATCCTGCTCTTTATTCTCGGCGTCTGCTCTGATCGTCTGCCCCGATCTCGCCTCCCTGCAAAGTTGTAAAACAGCTAGGTGAAGAAAACATCGCTGAGATCAGCTGTTAAGTCAGATTTGACGATTCTCAGTCAGAAGGTGTCACATTTCTGCCACTGCCGGGTGTTTCGGGTAAAAGCCCCCTCCTAAAATGTGCTATATTAAATTTCTCTGTGCTTATATGACCTCTCCGAACCAGTGCTTGGTAATGGAATAGTTCCCACTGAAGGCATCTTGGAGGATGCTTTGTTCTTAGTTCCACAAATGAATATTGAAAGAAATGCATTTGCGAGTGCCAAACACCCAGAGAGAGAAAGCCTTAATTAGGCAGCATCACAGATATGCCATGATTGTCAGTGCTTTCAAAAACTGAGTGCATGTGGGCGGAGGTTATGAAAGAGAAGGGGAGGAAATTTTACCTGCATCCCTTTGTCAAGTAGAGAGAACTTGTGTGTGGTCTCAGATGCTGTACAGTAACTTGGCTTTTCCTCCTCACACCATTTTAATTCAGGTTTGTAAACCTTCCTCCTACTCTCAATTTGCAGAAACCCTTATGGACAGTCGGTGGGCAACCACAGAGCTGGCTTGGACCACATTCCCAGAGAGTGGGGTGAGTTAGTGTGTGTGCATGTGTTTGGTTCGCTTTGTGTTCCCTTTTTTTTTCCTGTAACAACATTTGTTCCATTTGCTTGTTAATAGAGCCCAGTCTGCCTTGAACAGCACACCTCCTACTGTTTTATATCTTTGTTTTTGCAGTGTATGTTTGCTTTCTTGGATACTAAAAAGCAAATGAGAAACACACTGTGTGACATTGTGTGGAAGAAATCGAGGGTTTTTAGTATTTAGACAATGTAAAAAGCTTAACAAACTGCATACAGTCTGTGCATATTGTATTTTAAGCAAACAAATGAGCGAAAACAGAGCAAATCCCCACAGTGTGTCAGGACCATTAGGTGGGCTCTACCTTGCATGTCTCCCCAGGATTTAGAGCCTGATAATTGAAAGCATGTGTCTCTGTCTTTTATAATATGGGCCCAAGAGCACATTATAAACAGAAATTAAGGTTTTCAGTTGATACCCCCTATAGGAATGGTGAGAAAATAAAACAACATGAATTTGACCCCAGGGCTAACAGCCTGACAGACCTCCCCCACTCCCGGCCAGTGTAATTTGTCTTCGCTACGTGAGCGCAAAGTCAGTCAATGGAAATGGTGAGTTTCCATGGAAACGATCTTCGGCAGGCCCCGGCTCCTTCCTTTTTTCACTACAAGGGCCGGCTCTGAATGTCCTAGCATCCATGAAGTCATATGTCACGATTGGCGAAGCAGCCCCTCTCCTCATGCCTGACAAGCCCATACGTTCGGGGGGGGGCAGCAATTATCATATTTGTCAGGTAGTGCATCAACGTGTTGCTGGTGATTTATGACGTCTAATGCTGACTCGTGGGCTCATCGTTTGGGAATAAATTGCACAGGAGCTCAGAGACATGAGATGAGTTATGCATTATTTTCTTCCAGTTGAAATAATCAATTTCTGGGAAGCTCATTTTTTATGGAAACGAAGCATTCAGTCCGGGGGGGGAATTAGGGAAAAAAAATCAAAAAAAGATTGACTTCTCACAAGGTTATTTCCTAATGGACTAAATATATTGACCTATGAAGCCATTTGTCATAGTCTGTAATGTTAGTTACCATATACAAAGCCCAGCGACACCAACTTATAAAGCTATTCATGATGACATGGGTCAGATTATTTTAATGTCGGCTCACAGAGAGAAATCATGTACATCTTTAAATACATATTTCCAAAGCTACATGATGTAATAAGACATAAGTGCTCCACAGCAAATGCAAATATCTGACCTTAGGCTATATGTGTAGGCACAGGAGAACACACACACACACACACACATATATATATATATTCTGCATAACCTGAAGTGGTCAGGAGTGCTGCCAGAATGCAATCATACTGACAGCATTGCATTTAGATGGCCATTTTAATAAATAACTCACTGCATTATAGATATATGGGGGATGATTCCATTTAAAATGTACAGTTTGATACTCTCATGTCCCTGCACAGATAACAAATTTATATGTTACAGAGTGGAAAAATCTCCTCTTGAGTCAGTTTGATTGCACTGCAGATGTTATACTGTAGATATCTGCTTCCTATAAGTGCGTCTGCGGTTTGTTTAACATCCACTGTAGGTAGACTTTAGTAAACATTTGTAATGATCCTAATGGCAACGCAGCCTCCATTTACCAAACTGCCAACACGTGATCAGCATCAGAACTGCTAACCAGACAGGCATAATGCGTGAAATGTGTTTTAATGGGAAAATGTTTTCTATTAATAGTCCTTAATGATTGAAATTTTCTGAATGATTCATGCAATTAGAAGCATTTTAGCTGCAAATTATTCCTCACAGGCCACATGTACTCAGCTCACTGTGGGAATGTGTGTGTTACTAGGGTGTGCATGTGCTGCATTTTTATTTTCTGTTTATATCAGACGTCACTTGGCTGTTTTGAACGTCCTCTATGCTTGAATAGTTTGCATTAGGATGCACTGCATTTAACATTATTCAACATTAATTAATAACATATTGGATAAGTGAGTTTCTGCTGTAGCTCAGTAGCGCCTGAATGAAGAATAGAACTGTTGTCGCATTAGGAAAAAACATTAAATAATCAATTCAATTTTGTCTCATTTTATTCTTAAACCTACTCTATTCTTCTGTCCCCATTGTCTAAATTAGTTGTCTGTCCCCCGCTATCGTGTCTTCCTTTGTCACAGTGTCTCTCTGTTGTTTCCACAGTGGGAGGAAGTTAGCGGCTATGATGACTCCATGAGCCCAATCAGAACCTACCAGGTGTGTAATGTCCGACAGCCCAACCAGAACAACTGGCTGAGGACAGACTTTATCCCCCGGAGGGGCGTGCTGCGTGTCTACGTGGAGCTCAAGTTCTCCGTCCGTGACTGTGCCAGCATTCCCAACATCCCCGGCTCCTGCAAAGAGACCTTTAATCTGTTTTACTACGAGTCAGAGGGGGACACGGCTACAGACACCAGCCCTCTGTGGAGGGAGAACCCCTACGTGAAGGTGGACACTATCGCCCCAGATGAGAGTTTCTCTCTGCTGGAGGCAGGCAGGATCAACACCAAAGTGCGCAGCTTTGGCCCCCTCTCCAAGGCAGGCTTCTACCTGGCGTTCCAGGACCTGGGCGCCTGCATGTCTCTCATCTCAGTCAGGGTTTTCTTCAAGAAATGCTCCACCACCATCGCCAATTTTGCTGTCTTCCCTGAGACTGCCACCGGGGCAGAAGCCACTTCCTTAGTGATCGCTCCGGGGGCCTGTGTGACCAACGCCATGGAGGTGTCCGTCCCTCTGAAGCTGTACTGCAATGGGGATGGCGAGTGGATGGTTCCTGTTGGCTCGTGCACCTGTGTCGCTGGCTTTGAACCCTCTGCAGACAGCACTCAGTGCCAGGGTATGTGTATTTAACAGACATTTGGACTTTCATTTAACCAAACCTTCTTTATATGCTCAGTGCAAGTCACCTCAGTCTGTGCCCTCTTCTCTGCATTTATTGTGTGGCTCCTGAAAAGGGGGTGAAGGAGGGTGGAGGAGAGTATGAATTAATGAGGTGTTGCAGAGAGGAGCAGCATACAAATATTGTGAGAGCAGGACAGGAGGGAGAGAGAGATAGCAGGAAGGCACAAAACAGAGAGCCAATAGATTTGTGGGAGCAAAATGGAGATAATCGAAGGGAAAGGCGTTGGAAGTCCAGAGAAGAGAGATATTAACAGAGAGAGAGAGATAGTGAGAGTTAAAAGGTGTGAATTGCCAAAGATAGGACGGACACAGCAGCCAAAGGAGAAGAATGAAAAGGGAGGGGAGGGGTTGCAGGAAGTCAAAGGCAGACAAGCGAAGCCTCCCCTCACCTGGGCGTGAGAAATAGTGTCTAACATAGAGGGAGCTCATTTGTTGCCATTTGGCAGCTCAAGGTTAAAAGCTTGCCGCCAACGCCTGATAAAAAACTCTCTAGGGCTTCAGCCAGCGGTTGCGATGAGGAAGTGTAATTTCCTCCGCGGCCTCCCGTTAGTTAATCTACAGGCGGCCACGCTCATTAACACCATTCAGACCAACGTGAGCCAACACTGCCACGCTAACATTAATCACTCAGACATTTCATTTCTTACCTCAGTCTCACCGCCCGCTCGCAGCCAAGCGCCACATGAGATGGAGAGAGGGCGAGGAAGAAGAGGAGGGAAGGAAGAGGAGAGACGATAGAGGGGGGAAAGAGGGAAACATTAGTGTATCAAAAAGAGGAAAATCATAGTGCCCTCCAAAGAGGTTAATGGATTGAAGCAAGACAGTGGGGTGATTCAGCACCCACTCGAAAAAGAGGCGAGGAAAACAAACAAATAAAAGAAAATGATGATGCACTGTGTAATAGAAGGAAAATAAATCAGATCAGAGGGTGTAGAGCCTAAAGGTCTGGGTGAATTATGGGAGGCAAAAAAAAGTACATTTTCATCTTATCATCTTTGGCTTTTTATTGCATGGTTTTAGAGCTACAATGTGGGGCCATTAGCTGCGCTGATTTTCCTAAAAGTGCCATTGTTGGGAATTAGGGTGGAACTTGAGTTCAAACTGAAAGACCACTTAGACTAACTAGTTAATCACACACACTCTCTCTCTCTCTCACTGGCTGGCTTTTATGAGCTTTCACGCTGACAGGACAGATGTTTGCCAGAGACCCCACTTTTACACCACCAGTTAGGAATGTGGGAAACAGTAAAACGTGGGGCTCTGGAGGCTGATATATCCAGACCTTTTGCTGCTAATCCCCTTTATCTGAATCCTTCTTTAGTCTGGGCTTATGCTGGTTTATCCTTAAGACTCGATATCAGCCAACCTTCAGCGTGACACTTTGGAATTCAAATTAATCGCACGGACACATCGTCTAAGATTACTGCACTTTGTATATTTTTCTAATAACTCTCCTCAACTAATTTACGTCTAGTCTGATGTCCCTTCATTTGCATTGATTTATTAGCTTATTATGGAGCTGTTCTGCATGCATGTGGAGGACTTGTTTGTATGCAGCGGTGTGGTTTGGAGAGCTGAGGACCGAGCAGACACTGATTGATGGGTTTAGGGTGTATCCCTTTTCTCAGAAGCATTCTCCATCCCTGTTTGTCTGACAACAGCAATCTCCTGTCAGCAGTCTATCTTCATCTTTATCCTCTTTTTCCTCCTCTTCAACACGAAACTTTGCTGTCATCCTGACTCTCTTTTTGGGGAGATTAATGTCACCTGGTAAAGAGAGTGAAAATGAATAGAGCAGATGCAAATGCATAGATAAGAGCTGATGCTCAAGTGTTTGCCATTTCTCACGTACGTATCAACATCTTCTCCATAAATATTGAGCTTCACAGGTACTTCACAGGCGCTGTTTTTTGTTCTGTGACAGACGTGACAGCCACTTGTCTCTTAGATAAGTGACAGCAAAGTGTGTTTTTTTGTGCTTATTGTCTTTTGTATTTTCTCTCTCGTCTCATCCAGCTTGCATCCCCGGGACCTTCAAATCCAAATTCGGGGAGGGATCCTGCGCTCCCTGCCCGTCCAACAGTCGCACCAGTGCGAGAGGAGCTAGTATTTGTCCCTGCCAGAATGGTTTCTACCGTGCTGACAGCGACCCTCCTGACTCCACCTGCACCAGTAAGTCATCCTCCACTGCATAACCTGAAAAAAATACATTTTCAGACTCTTTTGAAAAGTCAGAGAAGGGCTCAAGTATCATATGGTGAATTATCAGTGCTAGGCTGTATCAATCATCATTTAATTAAAGGGATTTCTTTTCTAAGAAATCAGCGTATATCCTCGGTCTTTATTTTAACTTCACTTCATCTCTACTTCTCTACTTTCATTCTCTACTTCATCAAAAATGTCATTGTCCAAAAGAAGAAATAATTTTTTCATCTTGTTTTTAAATTATTTAGTTTTCTGCTATCATAGCGTCCTCTGCATTGGTGTTCAATGAGGGTGTGAATTCATTTTATTATTTTACAATTACTTTACAATTTACAGCAACATTTTTTGTCATTTGTAGCAATATCTGTTTAAGCAGGCGATGAAGTAGTTTGTTTCAGTGTACACTCAGGCAGTTAACCAGTTGCCAACATTGTTATCTGTTGCTTTTTGCTGTTAGTCCCATCTGTGACTGGAGCTCTCCGTATGTTACTCTGTGATTCTGTTCACACTAGCAAGTTAGGGTCCACTTTCCAATGAGTGGAAGTTGGTTAGCCTAGCTTGCTAGCTGCTGCTTCATGAGTGAAATACAAACTTAGGGGGCATGAAAGCTCCTCCAAGATGTTGCAAATGGATGGTACATAACCAATGTTTTTTGGCTTTGTTGAAAAAGGAGGAAAATGTCTTGTATTAATGCTCCTGTGCTTTACAGGGCAATGACATGCCCTAGACGCTAGCCAACCGTGGAAACTGACAGCGACAGCTCTCAAATGTCAGTCACATATTCAGACACTGTTACCACAAATATGTCCAAAAATGCTTTCATCCTCTCCTATTATTTTACTCTCTATATTCTTACGCAGAGAGAGAATTCAAATTCTCAGCTCAACAAATTTGCAGCTTCATGTCAACATTTCAAATGGAAATCGTGTGTTTGGTGGTAACTAGTGTGGTCTGGTGCTGACCGCAGCGTCCATGCTCGTTCTGCATGGACGGGCCTCTGAGAGAAGACCCAGCAGTCGTGCTGATGGAGAGCGACATGTGCTGCCTTGACCGTGTAAAATCACCCCCCAGGGGCCTTTCGCCGCGTTAAATGACACACACGGCCCGCAACTGTCTTCCCCAGATCCTCATCGCAGGAACACTGTGGACTCTGACATTGACTAGTGCACACGCAGACAGGCGGGCAGAGACACAAGCACCACCTCCGACTAAACGTGCAAACACACACATATACACACACACAAAAACACAGGCCTGACAGTTCTGTCCCCGCGGTCTGTCAGAGCTTGTGCCAGGCAGCCTGTGCTTTGTGTTGGAAGTGGTGTGTTGCACAAGAGAGGCTCAGCCAGTCAATGGCCGGCAGCTTGGGCTCAGCGTGTGTTTTAGATGGGTGTCCAATTAGAAGAGCCTCCACTCTGAACTGTGTCTGCCTAATTAGAAAGGACAGGGCGAGCGAAACACGGCTCAGGGCGAGCCGGCTGAGGAGCTGAACTCAGCGGACAGGCAGTTTCAGCTGATGGCCTGGGAACCTTCTCTTCCTATTCCCTCTCTCTCTCTCTCTCTCTCCCTCTCTCCCTGCCACGAGACAGGTTAGAGTTTCTTGCCGCTGGAAGCTTAGAGGGAGAGCCCTTCTCCTCTTTCGCTGTAATAGGATGAAAAGCACGTACGGTGAACCAATCTTTGTTGCCTCCCTCTGCGGTTATCACACTTTATCCAGGTTTCAAACACTTTTCACTCAAAACGCAGCACCGCTCATTGAAACGAGGTGGCCTTGGGTTATACTGATACTAGAACATGCATTTCCATCATGAGTGGATTAGCCAAGTTCTACGAGCACCAAGAGGGGTTGTGCATGAGAGTGGACGTGGGCTACAACGGCAGAGCTCCATAGGAATGTTTATTTCCTTAAGCAGCATTACTTAGTGATGAACAGTGGTGTTGTGCTTCTGCATGACAAGTTGTGCTTATCCTCCTGTTTCTGAATTTGTTGATTTATTTATTTGCACCAGGAAGGATTTTTCCCTCTTGTTATGTTGTTACATGTTTCCATGCCCTTTGCTCAATACTAAGGATTTGTTTGGGGCATGTAAGGCAATATAAAACATTTATTTGTGCAAAGGGATTTTATAAAAAAGAATAGGATTACACTCTAAGCCAGTTTCTGTACATGAAATACTACCTCCTGTTGCCTTCTTACAGAGATATTAAAACATTTTTTTCACCAGTGAGGGAGGATAAGGTAAGCTTTGTGTAGGGGACATGACTAAACTAAAGCCTCAGTTGTGTGTTTTTTCCTGTTCTGCCTGCCCACCTTCTTAAACACCTACGTGTGTGTCTGTGTATTCGTCCGTGCAGCTATCCCCTCGGCGCCTCGCAATGTTATATCCAGCGTGAACGAGACCTCGCTGTCCCTGGAGTGGGATGAGCCCGAGGACACAGGTGGCAGGAGCGACCTGGTCTACAACGTGGTGTGCAAGAAATGCCTGAGAGACCGGAGCCCCTGCACGCGCTGTGACGACAACGTGGACATCGCTCCTCGCAGGCTGGGGCTTAGGCAGAGGAAAGTGGTGGTTAGGAACCTGCAGGCTCACACGCGCTACAGCTTCGAGGTGCAGGCTGTCAATGGGGTCTCTGGGAAAATCCCCACCTCGCCCAGCTACTCCACAGTCAACATCACCACCAACCAAGCTGGTTAGTAGAAGAGGATATGTCAGTGTCACTGCATATGTCCACAAACCAAGTTAATTCATAGAGCCGCTCTGATCAATACCATTTAGCATCATGATGAAACAGGCTGGTTAGTGGCTCCTATGTTCAGTCAATGTCAATGAGTGTCTTAATGAGCTCTTAGTATCCAGAGCAGTATTAACACCAACAGTAAACACTGTTGAATAAGCTCAGCGAGAGCGACAGATGGAAAAGCTCTCAGCTGGAGCGCTGCCTCTCTGAGCGAGTTGCAGGAAAGGCAGATAAAATGTAAAGTATACTTTATATCTGCACTGTCAACCAGGAGTCTCACGTTACATCACTGACAATGTCACCTTTCAACATCTCCACTTAATATTTGCAGCGTCATCATCAACCAAACTGCTCAGCGCCTTTCACAGACTGTAATTACTCTCCCAGTTAACCTGCACTTAATCCACCTTGCTGCAGTTTATGGACCCAAGACAGTGACTGTCAATTGAGTCACTTTCAGGCCTCACAAATCAATAAACTGAAGAACGGTGAAGGTGAAACGTGCACCACTTTTCTTAAACTGTTCTGGTTGAGGTATTTTGGGTAATAATTATCTTACTGAGATGGTTTGTGACTTCAAAAGAGAAAATCTTGGCATCTCAGAACTTAAAAGTGACGATCCCCCAGCTCGCAGCTGTGGTAACTTTCCAGTGCCAATGTAAAATAAACCTCTTCTCTCTGGTGTCCGCCCGCAGCGCCTTCAGCAGTGCCCACCGTCCATCTGATGCGCTCCACCTCAGACACTCTCAGCCTGTCGTGGCTGCCCCCAGAGAAACCCAACGGGGTCATCCTCGACTACGAGATTAAATACCATGAGAGGGTGAGCTCTGACTTTTTAGCTGTTGCCTTAATGTAGGTCACAGTGCATGCTTATTGGCTTTGAAAATCTACTTTTCCAGGCCTGTACAGAGAGAAGCATTTATATGGATGCTGAAATATGTAATATTGAAATGCGATGTGTGTGTGTGTGTGTAAGTTGAGTCTAGAAAACTCAAGGAGTAGGGGCCAGTTAGACCCAGCAACTGGTGATGTAAATGCTGCGTCACTGGTATAGATCAAATTCCCCTTTAAAGCCCTGCTGATCTGATATGGACATTTCATGATCTTTGATGGTAAAAACATAGATCTTAGACCTTTGCCAAGCATTCAGACTAAAAACAGCACTGCATTAAAAGAATGTATGGTTGGTGGGGCCGGTTGTTCAATGAAGCCAGTAAGGTCAGTGAAGGCTTAACACAGCAATGTCACTTGCCTGTAAATCAGGCAGTAAAGAATAGCCTGTTGCATTGCACATCCAGTTGCAGTTGATTGAAGCTCGACTGTGATACACATTAGTGTCTGTTATTTCTATATTTAAAGCTTATTAAAAGAAGAGCTGTGCAGTAATAGAATTGATTAGCAAACTAAATAGTCACTTCCCTCGCATCTTTGAACCGACTGGAATTATTCAGATTAGCAAAGTGACTAATAATGTCCACTTTTAGATGGGGCTATAGTTTTTCAGGCACGCTTTTATCTAAAAGTGACAATTGCAGGATCAGGGTAAATATGTAGTAGAATGGTAGTTCAATCAGAGAAGAATCAAACAATCAGCAAACTGCATCAGTGATGTTGGTTAGCAGTATTCATCCAGAGCTAACACTAGCAACATTAGCCAATAGGTATACCAGGCAGCAACAGTGTAAGACTGTGTGTGTGTGTGTGTGTGTGTGTGTGTGTGTGTGTGTGTGTGTGTGTGTGTGTGTGTTAAGCTAACTTATAGTCTGGTTAACTTGCTAAATAGCTAAACCACAGTGACCACTGTGGCCACAAGTGACAATTACAGCATAACAGTAAATGAAAAAAATGAACTATAACAGCAGCACAGGAAGAAAATAGTCATAATTAACTGAGATTATTAACTGTCAGCAATGACTGAATTTTGTTTTTTATCATGTTACTGAAAACCAAAAGATGGATTCCTCTCCCACAGCCATCAGAAAATTATCAGAGGACTCTTGACGATTGCCACTTTAACAGTTCTTGTTTGTTCTTCAGGGCCAGGCAATGTCTCACACCGTAACAGCCCAGCACAGTTCAGCTAAGGTGGAGGGGCTGAGGGCTGCAACGCCCTATGTGGTGCAGGTTAGAGCTCGCACTGTTGCTGGATACGGACGCTACAGTAACCCCATGGACTTCAGCACCAGCCTACACAGTACGGACAACCTCTCCCCCACTTTACAGTCTGTTCTTGATGATGTGCTGCAACAGATTTCTTAATGAGGGTTCCAGCTTAATAACTTTTACAGCCACCTTAATTGGTGGTCATTACACATGCAGAACAGGCCACCCTTTAATCTCTCAAGTAGTGTGTGTCTGCTGTTATTTACTCATTTGTGTCTGCCTGTGCTATTTGGTCCAGGTGACCCTCAGAAGTCGGTGCAGGACCAGCTGCCTCTCATCATCGGCTCGGCCTCTGCGGGCCTGGTGGTCATTGTTGCCTTGGTGGTAATCGCGGTTGTCTGCCTCAAGTAAGTGTTTGATTTTTATTACAGACAGCTTGAACTACATGTTTCATTTTGTTAGTTAGACTTTGAACAAAGAGGCTCATTAAATTTTAACGTGCTTGCAAAGTGTGTATACTTACTCTTTAGCTTCAAAAAGCAGGACAGAAAACAGAGCTGCTCTGTGAGTTTCTTCCTTGGCATCTGTAGACGAGTTCGATATTAGTTTGATTTGCTGTACCTGGAAAGGGTCAAGACTGAATTATGTGAATGTGACTTTGTTTATGTGCTGCTTGTTTACAGGAAGCAGCGCAGCGGCTCAGAGCTGGAATACACTGAGAAACTGCAGCAATACAGTAAGTTTATGTGTTCAGCTTGGGAACTCTCCCCTCTGTCTCCTCTTTGGTCATGCCTGTACAGTTAACCGACTGATTCAATCAATTATCCAATCACCTGACTGAGGCAGGAAACAATTTCCCTGTTTGCTCAGAGGAAGTCCTGACGGATAGATCAACTGAGGTAAAAAATATGAAGTGGACACAACTATGTTTTTATTAATGCAATGTTTTGATCCAAATGGTCCACTTTTTTCCTTTAAATAATTCAATATTATTGTATTTGAAGTTCATATTCAATTTTCTGAATCAACATACTCAAAATATCAATTCCAAAATTATGGTTTCCTATTACTGATTGCAGGCAAATTTAGATTTGATAAAAGAGGCTAATTTCTGGTGGGTGTCACTGTGAACTATAGTTTACATATGATATAAACTATAACATCCCAGGTCAGTGACCTTTGCTGCATGTCAACCCCCCCCCCACCACCACCACCTATATTTCTTGTCTGCCTCTCAACTGTATATTGGCAATTACAGACAAAATTACCAAAAATAATTATAGCTCGACTTGAATACATGTAAATTTAAATACGTAGCTATATTGGGATTTCAGTAATGGAAAAAGACTAATAGTTTACACCTGTGCTCACAGCTCTGTTAGGCCATACTTGAACTAAATGCTAACGTCAGCATACAAATATATTCACAGTTGCAGTGCTCATGTTGTGTAGATAACATTTACCATGGTCACTGTTTCAGTTTAATATGTTAGCACTCGACATAGGCTGAAAGTGCAGGCTGATGGTAATGTTATTAGTCTGGTGGGTTTTTAGCAATAAACTAAGGTATCACATATTCAATTTTGACCTGATAGTGGTGACAGATGAAAAATCTGGATCATTAAAGTGATCGGGGTTCATCCTCTTGAAACCATTAATTTCATGGCAGTTGATCCAGTGATTTAGAGAATTCAGATGCACTGATGTGTTTTAACTCAACAAAGCGGATATTAACTTATCTTTATCTTTTCCGTCTCAGTTTCCCCGGGGGTCAAAGTGTACATCGATCCTTTCACCTACGAGGACCCCAACGACGCCATCCATGAGTTCGCGAAAGAGATAGACATCTCCTGCGTGAAAATAGAAGAAGTCATTGGCGCAGGTAAACAACTCTGTCGTTTTTGTCTAAGAGGATAGAGAATGATTCAGGTTTATTAATCATTTATTTGAACAGGAGTGTGCCATCAAGCCCTGAGGTCTGTTCTGTAAGAGAGTCCTCTCTGGGAGAAAGGGGGTTAGGATTCAGAGTGTGCATGAGAGCTGCAGATTGAAGTGAAAATCTTTTCTGTAGCTCTTTCCCCTCTAGTCTGTTTTTTTATTCTCTCCAGCAGCATGTTGTGTCCTAACTTCACCTCAAATGACAGTCTGCTCCTGCTCGTTCAACCTTCCTCCCTCCCTGTCTTTTCTTTCTTTCTGTCTTCCTCTCTCTCTCTGTCCCGTGTAAACATTCGTACTCAGGCACCAAATGCAGATCCCTCAGGTTCCTCGCCCATCCTCTGTCTCCCTCCACCGCTCCCAGGTTACACACTCGATCGATACCAGCCACTCCCTCTCTCCCCAACATCTTTGACCTCTGACCTCCCGTCTTCTCCTCCTCTCTTTTCTAATCCTCTCCCACAGTTGACGCTGACCCTCAACTCTTTCAAATCAGCTCCTTCACTCCCGAGTCCGACCAGTAACGCTCCCTTTCCCTGCACCGCTTCCCAACTTCCCCTTTCCCTCCACCCCTCCTCTTCTTTGCTCCGCTCACTCGACCCCTCTCCCCCATCACCCCCACCCCCCCTCAACCCCCCACCTTGTTCTCTCACCCCAGGTGAATTCGGCGAGGTTTGTCGCGGGCGTCTCAAGCAGGCCGGTCGCAGGGAGATGGTGGTGGCGATTAAGACGCTGAAGGCTGGCTACACCGAGCGCCAGAGGCGGGACTTCCTCGCCGAGGCCTCGATCATGGGCCAGTTCGACCACCCCAATGTGATCCGGCTCGAGGGCGTCCTGACACGGAGCTGCCCCGTCCTCATCATCACCGAATTCATGGAGAACGGAGCGCTCGATTCCTTCCTAAGGGTAAGCTTGGCGGGTGGTGCGTGCCGCATTGCTCTGACAGAGAAGATTACTTTCTGTTTGTATCAAAGCTGAGAGGAACACACACGCAGTCAGTCATTCTCCACACCTCTGGGTTATCGGAATGTTTTACTCTCTGTAAAACACCCTGAGGCGTTCACTTGCTGAGTGATAGAGATTAAATGTGCAATATAACGCCTGGAGACAGCCATAGTGTCTCTGCTTGACGTGACTGACTGATGCTGACAGGCTTTCCAATGCACAAACTCCTGGTGGAAAACTGTCACACAGCAGACCTTTGGATAGGTTTGCTTCTGCGTATTAGAGAGTCTTTGTACGATTACAGAATACATTACTGATCAGAGTTTTTTTGGTTCAGACCACCACCACCTACACAAAACGCTGAACAAAGGCAGGATGAGAAATGAGGTGTCACACAGAACAGTTCCAGCTGCGTGGGGCCTGTTACATGTAATTTACATTCAATAAAATGTGTTTTCTCGCACGGCCGCACTGTGACGGAGTCGGCTTCCTGTAGCTGTTAGGCTAAATGAGGTTACTTAATGCTTGTGGGGAATCAGTGACATGCTGCTGCCTTTGGATGTAGTTCATGTTTAAGTTATGTTGCATAAATGATGAGTAGATTGGTAGAGTTATCAATGGTATTGATGAATCCCTTGTTTTTTTCGTCTTTTTCGTTTCTTGTCTGTATGGACACATAAATACAAAAGGCAAAAACGATATTTAAAGAAGAAAAAAGAAAAAAGACATATACTGGAGTTTTATGATTTGACAAGCTGATTGAATATTATACAGTATTATCGTATATTATATATAAAGATTTGCAGCACTTCTCTGTCGTTTCATCTTTGGGGTTTGGACTAACTGGCAATTTGAAGATTTCTCACTGTTTAATTAAGTTAATCTGCCAGTTATATTCTCAAATAATAACTCCCCACATTTGAGAAGCTAAAACCAGGAAATCTTTGCAATATATTTTTTTTTTTTTTTTTGAAAAGTGACAAATGATAAACCACTTACCAGATCATTTTCTGTAGAAACCTGGGCTCTTGGACATTGTAATGAACACAAGACAATTAATCTATCATTTAAAAAAAACTGACCGATCGATCAATAATGAAAACAATCAGTTTATTTGTACATCTGATAGTCCAGCCTGAGCTTTTCCCTCCTTCTCACCCACTCCTCTCACTCAGCTGTCCCACAAATAACACACACAAAAAAAATCTCCTCGGCCTGTGCTGTCCTCACCCCCGCTCTCCCGCCAGTGTCACACTGCCTGTGACTCAGAGGAACTCTGAGTTCTGCTCTAACTAAGACACTATAGATTTAACTCACTCTCACATGCACAAACTGTCTGGGTGTGTCACACACATGAGAGTGCCTACGGCAGCTCCTTAGAGACATGGACACACTTGTACACACACACGACATATGCACATGTAGAAACACTATAGATATACAGAAATAACACACACACACAGACACACACACACAGACATACACACCACCATGGCTTTGAAGGCCTGCTATGAATCATGGCTGTTTATACATCCATCCATCCTGGCTTGTTTTGCTGTCAGACCTCATTGGAGTGTGCAGACTACAAAGCAGCATGTTTATGGTTTTGTCATGTCACGTCTTGTGTTCTCTGCTCTCCCGTTGTGGAGAAAAAGAAGGAATTGATTATGTCGAAAATTGTTTTTTCCACCAAATTCTACTCGGATTAAATATTCAAGTCATGAAAGAAAAGTTCAGTGCAGCTTTAGCTTTGTCCTGGTTTGCAGAATTATGATTTATCGGTATTTACTGTGTATCGATCAGCATTCCATTGATTCGTTTTAGTCCAACTCTCACACATCAGGTTTCAAGAGCCTTCACAGGTTGGAGTGCTGATTTATTACGATATCGAGTTTATCCCGCTGTGGCACGCTTCATAAACGTGGAGAATTGTAAATTAAACCCTGAAAGCCTTAATCTCAGATTCGTTTCATGCCTCCCAAATGTTCACATAAAAGGGCAAAAATCTGAAAATCATGGACTTTCAAATGGGGGAAATGAGCTTTGAGCAACATGCCGTTCTAATTCAGTCAACCGGCCGATTTCTGCTTTAATGTTCACAAGCAAAAACAAAACAAAAAGCAAACAGAGCTTTTTGCCTAAAGGAATTCATGAGAATAACCGTGCCGCCTGTACCTGCAGCTAGTTTGTCAGTCAGTTGGAAAATGAAAATAAAATACCTGCAGTGGATTGGTTTGGATTTCAGCATTGCTTGTTTGTGTTTAGAGTCGATATTAAGCCCTAATGGCTTTAGTATGATAGTAAAGACTCTAATTAATCAGCTAATTGGACAGCGTGCGTGAAAAGGTCAGCTGTCAGTGACTGTCAGTAGCAGCTGTGAAGCATTATGACAGATGTCATGTTTATGTTGCCTCAGTGACTGATTGGCTCTCTGCTGTTTTCCTCTTCTCTTTATCCCCCGTACTCCTCCCTGTCATCTATTTCTCCATATTTCAACACATCCTTTCCTCATGTCTCTCTCTCCGTTGCTGATCTCCCTCTTCATTAACCGCCCTCTCTTCCTCCCTCTCGCTCTGACTGTTGTTTTGTGTAGCTAAACGACGGACGCTTCACGATGACACAGCTGGTCGGGATGCTGCGTGGCATCGCTGCGGGCATGAAGTACCTGTCAGACATGAACTATGTTCACCGAGACCTCGCTGCCCGGAATATCCTGGTCAACAGCAACTTGGTCTGCAAGGTCTCTGACTTCGGCCTGTCACGCTTTCTGGATGACACTTCAGCTGACCCCACTTACACAAGCTCCCTGGTCAGTATTATGCGTGTGTGTGTGTGTGTGTGAGAGGGTGAGTGTGTGTGCTCTGCTCTTCTGTGTTTGTCTACTCTGTGCATGTTTAATCGAGCTTGTTAGTTTGCACTTGTTTCACATGTGCATATGGATGCGTGTGTGACTACTCATGTGTGCCAATATTTGCGTTAGCACGCAAGACCGTCTGTGAAATTTGCATTAGCTTCTGCATGTGTGTGTTCACGCTGTCTCCTTGTGTTGTTATCTGATTGTAGTGTCCCACAGGGTGTTAATACCATTCCGCTCTGTTCTTGTGTGTGTGTGTGTGTGTGTGTATGAGCAGGGAGGGAAAATTCCCATCCGATGGACAGCACCGGAGGCCATCGCCTTCAGGAAGTTCACCTCTGCCAGTGACGTGTGGAGCTACGGCATCGTCATGTGGGAGGTGGTGTCCTATGGGGAGAGACCATACTGGGACATGAGCAACCAGGATGTAAGTTAGCATGACAGTCTCATGTTGCAAACCCATTTCTATAGACTAGATGCACACACAGGAGTTGCATGTGTAAGTTTAGGGCCGGCTGACAGTTTTTCTGAGCTGCTGTGGCTTTGATTTCCAGCGTGACATGTTGGACCTGGGCCTGTTCTGCTGTCTTTATCTCCTCACTGCAGATGCTGGTGCAGCTGTGTTCTAGTTTTTACCACCTTATTTACAGCCCTAGCCTGTTCACCCTCCACAAATCCATACTGCAAAGCCTCCATCCTCACACACACACACAAAGGCATACTCAGGAGAAGCTTTTTTTTTTTTTTTTTTTTTAACAGGCGTTGTTACCTGTAGGCTATCTGCACTGCACAGACATCCTAACTACAGTTGTGAGCTTGCAGGAAAGAAAAAGAAATCTCTTGGTTCCTCCTCCCTGAACAAAGTAACGAAGCAATGTGTACACCTCTACTTTATTCTCTGAGGAATATCTGCTCCGTATTGTGCTTCAAAAAAGAGAGTTGTAACGCTGATAGCAATAAAGCAAAAAGCAAAAAAAAAAAAAAAAAAAAGAAAGGAGCCAAAATGAAAAACGCCAGTAATGTATGTATAACTTTCATAACAAAACCCACATGCCGTAATGAAAGCATCAAAGTAGAGGCCCTCTATTGTTCCCAACAGCCTTTGTGCCACAGTCATCGCTCAATAAGCAACAGAGTCAACAAATACGAGATATAAACAGAGGTGCTCACTGGCTACAAGCACGACATAAAAATCAAAGGACAAGCAGCAGGAGAAGAGGAGTGCGGCAGAAATGCTTTATTGTTCCCAAATGGCAATTTTTTATTGTTGTGGGGAGTTAAAACCCATACAGAGCTTATGGAGGGAAAAGCAGTTGCTAGGCGAAATCAAATCAATGAGCGAACGTTTTCATCCCCCACTTATTGTTTCTCCCATCAATCATGCCAGTTTTGAAGTGACAACTTTTAGAATACTTGAGAATATTGTTTTTATAGTTTTGTAAAGATACTGAAAGGAAGATTGGAATATGTGACAGCGTGAGCCGAGGAACTGCCTAATGTAGGACATAATACGGTAACTGGGGATTGTTCTTCCATCGCGGTAACAAAGGCCAAACTGAGTGAGCAGTAACACAAGCCAGTCAGAGCCAAGTGTTAGCACTCTGAGGAAACGCCACATGATTTTGATTGAATCCTTGTGTGCAAGATACTCTGGGTCAATATTTAGCACAGTAAATGTCAAACTTAATGTTCATTCGAATGTGTTTGTGTTTTTAGTCATGCTAATAGTGTGGTTTTACAGATGGTAACGTCAGTTGACCGTTGTGGTTCAGAGTGAAATATCTTAATAGTTATTGGACTGATTGGGATAAAATTTTACCAAGAGGATGAATTGTAATGACTGTGGTGACACCCTGACTTTTTAAATAGCTTTGGCTAAAGATGGAAAATACCCACAAAACTAATGACAGTCCTTTTAGCCTCTGCTGTACTTAGCAAAGTAGAAAATGTTAGCATGCTGTCATCCCCAAACTAAAATGGTGAACATCATCTGCCAAACCATGCTAACATTATCATTGTGAATATGTTAGCATGTTGATGTTAGCATTTAGGTAAAAGCAACACTGTGTCTAAGTACAGTCTTGCGTAGCTGCCAGCATGGCTGCTGATTCTGAGCCTTGTTAATAATGACTTCCTGTTCAGGTGATGACGGCAGTAGAGCAGGACTACCGGCTGCCCCCACCCATGGACTGTCCCATGGTGCTGCATCAGCTGATGCTGGAGTGCTGGATGAAGGAGAGGAACCTGAGGCCCAAGTTCTCGCGCATCGTCAGCACCCTGGACAAGCTGCTCCGCAACGCCGCCAGCCTCAAGGTGGTGACCAGCACCTACTCAGGGTGAGTTCACATGCAGAAGCAGATTAAAGTTGTCAGTATGTTTGAAACAAACTGGTTTGTACAACATATCATCCTTCCAAGAGGACCTGAAGGTTGGAGCGATGTTTGTAGCTGTTCAGAGTGGCCACAGTTGAAGGTGGGGTGACAGGCTAACTATCAGGGAGATGGGTGCAGTGGGATAATTGTTCAAATGGTGATAACTTCACACACTTTCAGCCATTTGAAATATTGCACGTAGTTGTACAAAGGAAAAATCAGTTCAAACCCTGCTTCCTTTCTCACCTCCACTGCATCAAGTGGGCGAGCTTGTTGAATTGTCAGTTTCGGAAAGTTACAGAAATTGATGGATGCAGCCTCCCCCTAATTTCCAACATTGGAAAGATGTGGGTGGAGGGGGTTTTAGATGCTGCTCAACCAACCGACAAGCACCTCATTTGAAGTATACTGACACCTTAATCCCTCACTTAGAGACAGAAGTAGTTTCTAAAGAAAGATTCATGTCATAGTTGCTCCTTAGCTTTGTTCTCAAACTGCCTTCTGTAGGCTGCAGTGAATGGGGAGAAGTGGATGGAAGTGTTTGCCTTTGGAAATGTGTTATATCTCACTTCTTCCTTTTTAGGAAGAGCAAAGCACTTCACTGTTGCCACCTCGGCAAGTTTGTTGCGAGATTTAGCAACTTTTCAGACAAACTTTCTGAATTTACTCTCCAAGTAGCTGCAGCAAAAAAGTCTCACTGAGTCTCCAGGCTATGAATAAAAGGTTGAACCAAATGAATGTTCAGCTGCAAATTAGTGCAACATCTGACCGTTCTGAGGAATCTCAGTTCACAACAGCAACTTGAATTCACAGCAAAGGCAGAAGCTCACAGTAGAAATGTTTTAGTATTTGATAACTAATCATTAAGTCTGCAATGTCTCAGTTTGTTGTTCTGTTGGCGGACTTGGCAGCAGCTGTAGATGACCTTTGTTGGAAATATATGCATTATGCTGTTGGTTTTTCCATATAGGCACAAAATGCTTTTGAGGTTTTTCTACAATTACAGCAGAAATAGTGAAAGTAAAAGAAAGGGGGGTGATGCAATTCCTTCTCTTTCACCTTATGTGAAATTGTCACCTGCATTGTACATGACGGCTGTGAGGCTGAGAATGAAGACTACTCCTGCTGCAGAGACGAGCAGTGCTGTGCCTCTGGGCTGTTGGAATAAGATGTCACAGTAAAAAAAAATATGGCTGGCCTAAAGAGAGGCACAACAAGGTTCATGCTTGTTGGGTCTGGTTTGTTTTATGCAGTCAGTTGATTTGGGAGGATACTTCTTTGAGCTGAACTGTTTTGCTGCCAGACAGACATCTGCCTCTTTTTCACTGACACCTCCCTTGGAAGTGTAGAAGTTGACTTATTCATAGGTAGCCGTCCTCGTCTTGACGCATTGTTTTTCAGCTTTGTTGTTCCTCGCAGTGACTCCAAATGTTTCAGCCATTTTTACTCACCTGTTTGTTCTGAATTTTGTTAGCCTGGCATCCAGTCAACTGTATGATTAGTGCTGGTTTACATGCTAGATGCTCAGCTCAATACATGCTAGATGTATTGATGTATAATGAATCAAGCGCACATCCTCAACTCTGTGACTATGCCGTAGTTTCCTGTTTCCGACAGGCACAAAAGGCAGAATTCATACATATAGTATTGTGCCAGCTTCTTGGCTCACAGTTTCACTCTAACACCGAGCCCCAAGGGCAATTCCAATGCCAGGATTTGGGCTCAGTGAAGCTAATTGTGTGTGGAAATGTAATGGCTGACCTCGGTTTAATTCTTCTATACTTGGCTGGATGCTGGAATATAGGTGATAGGACAGACAGCAGCCAGAGCTGCTGATGTGGAAAAGCAGGAAGTGATGAAGTGTGAGTAATAAGGGAGATTGAGGAGAAGCTAAAAGAGAGGAATGTGTTTAATTAGGTTGCTAATGAGCTTTTTAATGCATCAGGGGAGGGCGCGCCCGGTGCTGTGATGGGCGAATAGGAGAGGGATATGTGTGCTTGTGTGTGTGATGCTTGTGTGTGTATGCATGTTATGCTACGTGTCGCTGTGCGCAGATGACATGCCAATGATTAATTTATAGCCTCATCTGTATGCAACAGCAAGAGAGATAGACGGAGAAGGAGCAGGAGGAAGAGAAGGAGGGAGAAAGGATCATGTTGTCAGAGCATGATTTAGAGAGCGTCTCCTGTGTTTGCGTGTGTGCATCTGAGGCGGCGAACGCTCGCTGCTGCTCACCTACAATTGGCTGCTCAATGATGTTGGGCCAGATAACGGAGGGAGGGGGAGGATATGAGATGCAGTGCTATCTGTAGAGTATCTTCAGCCACTAGGGCCTTAAAAACAAGGACACTGGCCGAGGAACAAAGGACACTCGGAGGCTGCAGCGCCTTTTCCAAGATAGCAGAGGAATATGTTGAAAATTTATTAAAACTGGAAGTGTGATGAATAGATTTGGCTTTGAGTTGGACTTTGTTTACAGCTGATTAAACTCAGCATATTCTTGTGGTGCAGGTTTTTTTTTATTGTTTATAAGCATGAGGTCTCAGGTGTATTTACTATGCAGAATATAGCTACACTGACACCAAGATGGATTAGACCTTTATCCACCCTCAATGAAATCACTTAGCGCAGTAATAATGAGCTGTATCTTTAGTTTAAAGTGGCTGTGAACCTGCCGCTGACCTGTGTGGCTTTGTGTTGGCAGGGACCTGCTGCGGCTCGGAGGAACGCTGCCGGGACACAACAGGAAGAGTCCGGACAGCAGTCAGGAAATCGTTCGGCAACAGATGAGCCAAACTCTCCCCATCAGAGTGTGAAAACCAGAGGATACAGAACAAATTAAAAAAGAAAAAACTACCTAGAAACTCTGATGCAAAAGAGCGTGATGTAAAATAAAAAGAAGAAAACAAAAGAAAGAAGCTCCGGCTACAGAGAACGAGGACCGTTGTTTTTGGAGGTTTCTTTCCGAACTGGAGATTTAATGTCCGTTTAAAGAGAACTTTCCATTGCAGTGTGTGTGTTCATTACTTGACACTTGTGGATTTGTGACTGTTGACATAAAGCCAAACTTCCTATTGCCCCCTCTCAGGTTGTGTTTGCATGTCTGCATGTATTTTTTCTGCTGGTTGGGAATCAGTCTTTCCTTCTCTTCCTTTCCCCTCAGACTGAGGACGGGAGAGCTCACACAGATGATAGGATTCAGTGTCTAGATGATACAACAGTGCCAAGATAAAGCAAACATTTGCTTAAAGCTAACTCTTAAGACATCTGTAGACCTTCAATCCAATCAATCTTTTCTGGGTTTTTTTTCTACCCAACCAACTGTTTTATTTTACTTTTTTTGGAAACAAGAAAAAAAACACACACTTTTCATCCACTTCCTCTTAAATACTGTCTTCCACATGTACTGGGAGATATACGTGTTACAAATCTGTACAAAGCATCTGAGTCTTCACACCGTCTCTCTCTGTCTGCCAGAGATGGGAGAGATGTTAACTGACACTGTGCGGGACACGTCATGTGCATGCCAAAGTGGAAGCTTCTTAAATACAAATAAGTTCCACATTAACTGTTGCTTTGGTGGCATTTTGCTGTATGGACTTTTAATGTCCATGTTTTTCTTAATCTTATTTGATTCATATTCGCATTGTTTTGAATGCTAAGTTATTATCTATTACTGCAAAGAGGTGTTTTTTTGTGTTTTTTTTACAAGTACCGGGGCTTAACTTTTTTATTACGATGCTTGTTTTTTCACACATTAACAAACCAGACAGACATGAATGAGTGAATTTAAGAAGGAGTACGCTCTGCTCGGACAGAGGAATCACCTTTAAAAACCACTGAGGAGACTCTGTCGACATCGCTGTTAGGCATTAGTGCTGTGTTGTATATTTTACTTTGGCAAACGTGTTGCAGATCAGCGAGAATTAAAAAGGTCAGTATCTAGATGATAGCATTCATGACCTTAATATTGACCTGACCTACAAACATTGATGTAGAACAAATCACTCACTGGTTCATTTCTCCTGACATGTTTTTCTTCAGCACGCCAGCTGTCAGCGCAGTTCCTATTTAAAAACAACTGCCTGTATATAATACTATATTTCTATTAGACCAATCTGCTCAGCATTTCCAATTATCTGACCTGACTTTGGCCTCTCTATGACCCTCGTTTATATGCTTGTTTGTTTATTGTGGAGGAGCAAACAAATGGAGAAATTACAGTTTAATGGTCATTACATATCTGAAACTGCAGTATATGTCAAAATGAAAGACGAAAATGAAATGTGTGTCTGTTAGGGCAGACTTTTTCCTGTGCAATTAAAGGTGTATTAGATTGTAAAAAAAAAAAAAAAAAGCCAGAAACCTAGAACAAAAATAAGCATTTCTCTTTCAGTATTTTTACGATAATCATATGCAAATAAATTATTAAACGGATCTCTGGTATTCTCTTTGATTTCTCAGTGGGTTCACAAGGCTGAGGTTCCAGGTCTCCTCTGATCCAGCCGAGGGATGAAAAGAGGGAATAGCGAGTGTGTTTTACCTCCTCAGTCGGAATATCGCAGCAGCTTTGGAAATGGACTCATTAAGACTTAAGATTAATCAAAGGCCGGTCCATGCGGCTCGCCAATTAGCGAGACCACAGGACTATTCTGGGGATTTCGGTCTCAGCTGCTGCTGGAGATGCTTCAAGGAAGCAAAGTTAATCTGGCTTCACACCAAATGTCAGTGTTGTTTGGCTTTAATCTGTCAACCAGGACACTAACCGGGTCTCTCTCTGTAGCGCTGCAGATGAGTGAAGCTGTCACCTTCTGTTTTTATTGACTGAGAGGAAGGCAGTCTATCGGGGTAGAGAGGCAGTTGGGGTGGGGGTGAGAGTGGGGTGCTCCGAGGGTTCATACTTAACCATTTTTGACTGGCTGCTCAGACAGCAGCTGTATGATCATCCACCAAAGGGAGAACTGGTGGTGTTGTGTTGTCTACATGTTCCTTAATCACATCTGCTGCTCTCACGGGATGTACTCACATACACACACACACACGTACCAGGTCAACACAAGAAGAAGCACACAGACCAGAATGTGCAATATATGCAGACACAGGGCCACTGGGTGTAATTCTACTGGGCGACCTGCAAAGCGTGGCATTTATCATGCGTGTCAAAGCTTTGCAGGCAGATAGCAGATAAATGCTCTGTGGTGGTATGGCTGCTCTTTGTGTTGATGCAAGAGAGAAGATGTGTAGAACTGCTTGACCTTGGAGGAGAATATTACGCATACAAACCAGCTGAGGAGGAAGTCTTCCGGTGAAAAGCTGCATTTTTAGACCCTATTTTGAAGCGAGCTCAAGTTTTTAATCAAGCTCCAAAAACACAAGAGGAGCCTGTTTTAAATGTGTTTGCTTCTTGAAAACTGACACAATGTCAAAAGTGAGATTTTTTACATCCTGTTTACCATTAAACATCTGAAGCGTTTCCAGCCTCGCAGGCCGCTGTGGCTCGTTGCTCACACGAGAGACAACATTCGCAGCCCTCCCATCTCTGCAGAGCTGGATGCGTGATTTTTTTTTCCACCTCTACTTCTTAAAGATGATGCAAAATGGCAGCAAACCTAAAGGAAAATATCTCATTATCGTATTACAGACCATTAAGCGATGAGAAATCAGCTGCGACAGTTTCTCACAGAGATTTTAATGAGCGTGCTTGGTGGAGTGAAAACTGAGGAAGTGATGGCAGGATGACAGACAGTTTTTATTTCATGGCTGCTGGTTGTTCGTCAGTGACCAGACAGTCTGCGGTTCAACGTCAAATCCCTACATCACCGGCGTGATCCTGACGATTACTGAGAGATTAACAGCAGCTCTGCTGTTATACTGGATGTACATAATCGCACACAAACAGCAGCCAAGACAGAACATGCAGAAAAAAAAAACACATAGGCACCATGTATATTCCAATAGATAACTATACACGTGCCTGTGCACTCACACACAGATCTGCTGGATTGGCAATGATTTGTTAGATTTAGCTGCATCTTACTTGTGTACCCTTTCTGAATGCACCAGTCAGTTCCCCTCCAAGCTCAAAGCACTCATTTGCCATCCTGTCCAAAGCAAGTTTAATGCCTCCAATTACAGGGGGTCTGCAAGCAGGCAGATTTGGAGCGAGGAGGCTTGGCAGGAGAGTTTGCTACGCATCAGGGCCTTTTAACAGAGTAGTGATTTGCTGCTGCTGCTGCTGAAGCTGCCTGTGCCGGCTCATCAATGGAAAACTACCCCTCTTTATGGTGAAGCGCATGCAGCACTAAGCCGAAACTGTGAGGAGGAGAGAGACACAAAAATATCAGGGTTTTTTAAACGACTCGGTGCAGGCTCTTTTTCATGCCCGTGTGGAGGAATTTCTGCATCTCTGCACGACAAGCACAAATGGAAATCAGTGTCTTTTCAGCAATCATTTTTTCTAATGTTAATCGGGCCCTGTTTTAATTAAGTATCCTGAGTGTCATGATGTGAAGGCAGCACATGAAGGAGACAAAGTATACAGACAAGATAGTTGCAGTAATGCTGAAACATATGTGACATGGTTCTTTTAAATACTACACACATATAATACACAGTTTAGCTTTGATTTGATTGATTTGAAAATTATGCATTTTGGTTCATCTCACTGTTTTATTTAAAAGATTGGCTATAATATCTCAAAAGTTTTGTTCAGATGGATTTATAGATTCATATTCAAATCATCAATAATATGCACCAGAGCGATGTGGAGTAAGTATCTCGATGAAGCTCAAACCTTTACTCTTTCAGCACTCCATAAGACTGCAGTTGTACTTTATTGTGTCAACTAAAAAAGTACTTTAATATAATATATTGCTCATTTGTATTAGTACTAAAGACATTAATTTAATTCTCCCTATTGACAGACACTCATTAACAAGTAAGATCCTTCAGAAAATAATATATAATTTCCCAATTTGCCCATAAATGTACAATTCAGAATGAAGCTAAAAAGTTAAAAGGGACATTCTTCTTTTTAAATCTAAATCAATGGATTCCATTTAGCATTTCTTGTAACCAGATTATGGTAATCTTGTTAAAGATAATCCATTACTAACCCTGGTCTTCAAAGTATTATATCTGAACATTTCAGTGTAGCAGCTGGCACTAAATGCAGCCGTAATCTCTGCTGCAGCATCACATCTAATGAAAAATATAAATGGGGAGCTACAAACATCTCATTACAGAAATACTCAATTTTCCCCTCAAATGATTTGTTCACATTTAATTAAAAAAGCTGCAACACAGAAACACCCTCACACACACAAACACATGCACACACACACACACACACACACACATACATATCTGTGGTGCTAAATAATGCCTCCCAATTTCTCCTTTACCTCCCAGCACTTTCCTCATAAAAGCCTCCAGTGTTGCAGGGACTGATGATTAGCATGACAGTGCATTTTGTGCACAGAGAGGCTTCCCCACCTCTGCCCTACGGTGGCTTGATCTCTGCAGTGTGTGAGCCATTAAATGGCCTCCGAAGCTCCGAACATTGATTAACGGGTGTCAGTACCCTGTTGTGTTTGACGGACGGGATACTGTGCATCAGAAAAGTGTCTGCTCACTGCTAATTCCCCCCACCCCACCCACCCTTGATACACTACTGTTACTGCCAGGGCTGCTGATCTCTGGGCCACAGCCACCCACAGTTTGAGGAGAATCAGCAGGGACAGAGGAGCGAATGAGGTCAGGTGGAGGAAGGGAGCAAGGGAGGAGAGGAGGAAATGTAAGCATGAGGAGGAATTGGAGATAAATCAATGTGGTCTCTTAATTTGAATCTTTGTTGTCTTTATTGCGAGCTAGCTGTGTCACAGACTATTTCTTGACTGGAACCAGTAACTTCTTCACTGGTTACCTGGGACCTGGTCCCAGGCCAAGAAATAGAGACCTGCAACTTCCAGGTCCAAGAAAACCTCATTCAAATTCCCACAGGCATCACACTCCTAACTGAAGCAGCCTCGGGCAAATGTCATGTGATTCACTTCACGCATCTAGGATGACCAGTTTTTAAATATATTGTTTATTCAATGTTTCTGTTTACAGCAGCCTTTAAAGAACACCATTTCTAGATGAACTAAATAATACTGAATGTCTGTAACAGCAGAACGAAAACCTGTGTGTTGAAAAACTTTTTAGACAGATAAAATGTTGGAAAGACGTGAATGTTGGTCAATTTTACAGATAAGGACAAAACCAAATTGCCATGATGTGAGTGTCTGTTGCTGCGGTGCTGGTACCTTTTCAATGGGAGCTGCAGTTTTTTCAGGGCTCACAAAGAAATCATTGTTTAACTTTGTTTAAAACAAAAAGGTTTCAGTTTCCCATAGGAAGTGCAGTATTGGATTCTTAGAAAATGGAAAGTAAACCAGAGGAACCTTTATTTTTTCAGATGAAAGAAATGCAAATCCTAAAAGAGGCTGGTCAAGATGGATGTGAGGTCAGGACTTCGACTCTCTAGTCTAGTATAGTGTTTTCAGTCTCTGTGCTAAGCTAAGCTAACCAGCTGCTATATCCAGCTACATATTTACCCAAACACAACATGAAAGTGGTGTCAATCTTCTCATCTAACTCTCAGCTAGAAAACAAATGAGCTTATTTTCTAAAATTTCAAGCTGTTCTTCTAATTGGTGGCTGCCACAGTGACTGTTACAGGGTGAGGATATGACATTTCACAGCTGAGTTGCATGTGTGTTCGTCTAGGAGGGCTGTGACGTTCGCTGTCATGTTGCCATGAGGTGAAAAATCATCAAACACTGTGACACTGTCTATTGTACACACTGTAAAAATACAACAAAATCCAGCCTGGTGCAGCATTTAAAGGACTGCATCAGAGTGCCAGGGTATGTTTCAAAGCACCAAAGCAGTGAGCTCTTGGTGACACAGATCATTAGCATGCATGTGAATGGGATGGAGAGAAAGACCAGATTATGCATTTGTATGTTTGCTGATGAGATAGAGGGGTTTAGGTCCCTCAGCCCAGTTTGAATCACAAATCCCCACCAGGGGAGGGGAAAGGCCATGGATAGAGAAGGAAGAGACAGACTTTAGGCTTTTGAGTAAACGTGGTGGGGGTGTGTGATGCTGTGGTTTCAGAGCAGATGTCCCAAATTGGGAAAGAAAAGAAAAGAAGACCAAAGGGATTGGTGAATCCTGGGCTTAACTCCTATCTTTCTAAATCTGCAAAGTATCTGTGTGGAGCATCGGGGCGGTTCGCACCACCAGGCTGCCAGTCAAAGTTTTGAGAGGTTGTTTTCAGAGCCCCTTTTGTTGTGGCCTGTGGGGCGTGTTAGCAACAAGGCCGTGTGTGAGAAGGCTGGCTGGCTTCAGGGACTCTCCTCTACATGTGGAGGGCTTTACAGTTCGCTGGAAAGATGAGGAGAGACAAGGAACAAAAACACTTCCTCGCCGTCCGAGCTGAGAGCCGCAACGAGCCAGTATGTTGCACCATCTCATCCTGTTACCGGGGTCAACGGCGCCGATGTTGACAGTGATATGTGTCACTGCAGGTTTGTAATTAAATGAGACGAGGCTGGTTGACTGAAATGCAGCGTGATCTCTTTTTGTCTGTATCACAAAGAGACAAACACACACACACACACACACACACAAAGGCAGATTCTTATTGCCTGAAACTACCTGTATATTTGAAATAAATGGCCTGCCAAGCATTTGATGGGTTGGCTAGAAATCCCAAATGCTTATACTGCCTTGGCTGCTTTCAAGTAATCATCCCCATGGTAACACCTGACACCAGCTATTCATCATGCAGCCCATATAAACTCCAGCATATTCACAACAACAAGTCACATAGTCAACTTTTTATACCCTCTGCTGACAAATAGCCACACAAAACATGTCTGTGCATGATGATCCATTCAAAATCAAATCCCCTTGTTAAAGCTTAGCTGCATGTCTGCCCTGTGTGTGTGTGTGTGTGTGTGTGTTTGCACATGCACACGTCATGTTACATCATACACTTTCCTCAACATAAATTGTCAGTCGTTAGCATTAATGTGACAGGAGCAAGTGAATTTGTTTGGATGGCACCAACTCTGATGTGTTGCTATAGTTTATATCAGCCAGTCGAGTGTGCTGCTGCATTAGTGGATGAATATTCAGGAATCAGAGTCTCATTTAGCATTAACACAAGCAAAAATGGAAATTCGTCGGCTTTAAATGAAACTAGATGAGGATGCAGCCATAACACAAATAGTCCTACTGTATGTAGTTGTTATTTTTTCTCACTCTCTCGCTGTGTTTCAACCATCTGTCAGTGATATTGATGTTTCTCACAGAGGGCTACGGGGCGCAGGATGAAGGAAAGGAGTGTGAGTGAGGAAATATTTGTGGGATGCAGTCAAACACATCTTCTCATCACTCCTTCACACTGAGTCTGGGGACAGACAGAGAGACCTGAGGTTTTATCTTGGTGGTTTTAGCTGGAGGTCAAACAAGTACTACTTAAATAAAGGTATCAATACAACAGTGTGAAAAATATTTCATCTTAAGTAACAATGATCACGGGTTGTATGTTAAATATGTAATAATAAATAATAATCTGAAAAGTGAGTGCAGATAAAAATAAATATAAATGTAGTGGAGTAAATAAAGCTCAACTATCAGCCATCTCAATATTGTACTTAAGGACATTTCACCACCTAGGAATGCTAATTGTGTAGCTTTATTGATGGCAATGCTGTTTTATACTAATGTATCTCAAAAGCGACTGAATGGATTACCATGAAATACTACTATATTTATTACAGACATTCATGGTATCCAGAGGATGAAATCCTAATGACTTGATGAGCCTCTTATTTTCCCTCTAACATAAGGCTCACATTTGTGGTTTTGAGTGAAATACTGTGTACAGAGATTCATATTCCCCTCAGGTAATAATGTTTTCATCTAGCATCATGGGGTCAAAATTGGATTATGATGAAACACTTGGAAAAGTAAAGACATCATCGTCAGCTTTGTGTTTAGTGCTAATTAGCAAATGTTAGCATGATAACACACTGAACTAAGATGGTGAGCATGGTAAACTTTATACTAGCTAAACATCTAAGCATGTTAACACTGTCATTGTGAGCATGCTAGCATGCTGATATTAGCATTTGGCTCAAAGCACCGGGGTCATTAAGTACAGCCTCACAGACAGTAGCTTCATTAAACTAAGATGGTGAACAGACTGTAGTTCCTTCATTCACTCTCTATATAATACACACTCAATAGTTTACTATAGTGAGCAATAAGCTGAAATTTTGGACGGTTATAAATCGTCATTATCTTGTATTAGCATGTGTTGTGTTCCCCAACTGTTAACTTTGCATCAGTGGGAGTAGTTAGCAGAAAATAGCACATATGTCATTAACTATTCATTTCGTTCCACTGTGTCATTGTTGAGGGTACTATATGGTGGATAAATTTACACATTCAAATAAAATGGCATAGGGGTCTATATATTAATTACAGAGTTATTTAGGACACATCCTGCGTAACATTACTGTTAGCATAGTCATAGTGAGCACATTAACATTGTGACATTTTGCTAAGAAAGTGCAGCCTCACACAGCCATTAGCAAGCCTGCACAGGCTCTTGTTTAAATCTAGTGTCAGGCTTTGTTTCAATAGTCTACAAAGTATTTTAAAGTCATAATTTGGCACAAAAGAGTTCTGCATTTTTAAAGGGTTGTCGAGCTGGAATTTTGCAGTTCATTGTTTTTGCTTTCGCAGCTTCAAAGAGTGGAGAAGAAGAAAGCTTTGCTCCTGACTGCTAGAGGTTCCCTATCTGTGGACTGCAGATAATGAGGTGGCATCTGTTAGCTGGAAGAGAGCAGCCCAGCCGGACTACAGCATCAGTCCGGAGAGAATCAGCGTCTCATCCAGTCAAACAGTAGCATAAGGTTTTGTGAGGTACATCCTGAATTCCTCCAGGTTTAATGTCTCCATCAAAAGAAGATCAAAAGGAAGGGATTAGAGCAACATAACAGAGGTAAGTGTGGAGAGGAGTCTTCACTAAACTCCAGAGCGCTTTTGATAGCACTCATCCCTGCCAAAACCGTAGCCATGGCAACAGTGGAGAGGGAAGTGTGCGGCATTGATAAGAGTGCGACAGGGGATGAAGGGGTTGACAGATCATTTTGGAGAAGTCTGACCCTTCTGCAGAAGGACCGTCGTCTTGTCTGGGAAATTAATACCATACGCAGATGGTGTGTAGAGATTGACAGTCTCGGACCCAATTCTCTCTGTGGGAGCAATTTAACACATATCATACTACAAAGTGTTAACTTCAGACACTAGTGAGGGTATTTTCACACTGTAAATGTCTGTGACTGCGGGTCTCTTCTTCAAGTCCTTTAGGATTTATCTGCTGTGCCAAGCTTACTCTGCTTCTCATTGTTAGGAGAATATGCACAAAACTCCACTACCATGCCTTTAGCTGGGCTTTAGCACGGTGCTACAGTAACGGATGTCATGCAGAAATAGACGTTCAACATCAAGGGCTCTGGTTTAAAAAGGACAGAATCAAAATTAAATATCGGCACTCTCTGCGCTTTCCTAATTTGTTAAAACTGCACTTCTCGCACAGTATGATTTTGTGCAAACAAGACTGGAGAAAAATACTTCCTAGCTATAGAAAACCCTCAGGAATGCTTCATTTCCTCTCTTCATCTCTGAACACATGAAGAGAGAGAAAGAGAGGAAGAGGAAGAGCAATGTACAGTAGAAGGGCCTCCAGCCTGCCTCAGGGGCAGCATGCCGGATACAGCGTATGATTTGACAAACAACGTTAGTTTTTGCACCACTGATTCAGGCAGAGTGTACTTAATTAGTAAAAATGGACACTAATTGAGCCCCAGCTGTATGAAGGAAAAAAAAAAGATGTGAATCTCTGAGCACACACCAACCCAAGAGCTCCAAGTCTCTCTGATCCTCCTCTCCCCCCTGAGCTCCGTCTGTTCACTCACTGAGCGTAGCGGCTTGTTAGCACATTGGGAGATTTGTAAGGATAATGAAAAGTCGGGTGAAGATGGAAGATTCAACATGAAGAAGAGGGACTTCAGGACTTGTTCTTTGCTGAACAACATGTCCTTCAAGTGTTGAAGTAGCACAAAAAAACAAAAATTTTCACGGCCGTTAATATATGATTTACATCCAGATGTTGAGTCTCTTATGTCAAATTCAAGCTATGGAATTGCACTGTGCATTTCATACTACTCAGACGTTGTTTTGCAGCTCCATTCGCACATTTTGTTCAGTGAAGGAGTGTCGAACAGTAAATATGATTTCAGGATCTCAGCCAGACTGAGTCAGCGGCTGCAGCTAAATGAATGAACACAACAAACTTGAAAGCTGACTTTACTAAAACATGTAAATGAGCTTTTTCACTATGCTAATGAGAATGTAAATTTCCCCCCAAAAAATAAACCATACAGCCTGAGGACAAAGTAGAAACAATTAAATACAATGAATTTGTCTTTTTACGTACACATGGAGGCCTCATGTTTTTACACTGAACGCAAATTTGTGAAAATGTGTAATCAGTTGGTGTGTTTTGTTTATCTGTCCAGATTTAGTTCAGAAAATATTTATTGTCACATAATAAGTTGTGTTGCAGATGATTTACTGACAGATGTTTTCATGTTGTTGTTACACACAGATGCTCTCACATGTCACACAGAATGATCATGATAATTATGATCATTACATTTGTGTCACAGTGGTTTGTTAATTTTCAGTCATCTGTCTGGTAGCATCATGTAGTGTGTGTCCCATTAGACCCACTTAGTGATTTATCAGTGGAAACTTATGTAAAATAAATATGATGAATAAATTCATCATGGCATGCGCTTTAGGTCAAGAGAAAGTTGTGACGTTGCCTCAGATAGATTTCTAAACTCTCTAAAGAATCTTCATTTTAATGTTCAGTCTTATTTTGCTCACGTACGCGTCACACAGCTGCCGACATCTTAAGTAAGGTCAAATGGCTAATCCAACCAGCCCTCAGAAACTGCGTAATATTGTAGAACACATAATAATGCATGACGTGTTCACACTTAATAATCTATTTTCCTGTAATAAGACAATTAGCAATATGCCAGAAAACTTATCTGTCAAATCTGTCAAGACAAACATGATTAAACTAATTTAACTGTTTAAAATGAATTATTTATAGTGAACATGTTACACTGACAGCTGTTTCTCTTTGGCAGCAGAGCTTGCTGTTCATTCTTTCTGTTTACTACATGTATAAGTGATGGTCAGCCTGAAGGACATCTGCACTGCCTTATTGATGTTGATTGTTGATAGCCTGCAAGATTTTCTTAGCAAGAACACAGAAATGTACCCTTTTTTTTTTTTTTTTTTTACCAAACTAAACTCAGTTAAACAACTTCTCTGTTTGAAAGAAAAATCTTTCCTTGTGAGTTTTCATGTTTTCATCGAGTCATCAAAGTGTTGGCAGGAATTCAGACTGTCATCTGATTTTAGGAGGATGGTAGGACTGTTTTTTGCATAAACGATCACAGCAACAGCAACAAAAACAGCAACTGAGCGTGTGCATGAGAGACCATATGTGTGTGTATGGCTGACAAAGCTGTTTTCACTTATTAAATAACAATAATCTCAAACATTTTGACCTTTACATCACATGGTGTACATTTAATAATAATAATATGGTGGGGCAATCTATTACACTGTATAATGTTATTATACAGTTTTACACAATGCAGGACCTTGTTTTCTGTTGGTTTGTTTGAAAAAACTGGACGTCCTTGTCAAGTCTGACAAAATAACCCTGATGATGTCATAGTGATGTCACCAGGGTTATCTCAGCCTTAAACAAAATCCTGCTTCACAAACTGGTGGTGTGGAGTTTGAGTCTAACAAATGAAGCATTCGAGTTTCAGTATAGGAAATTTAGGATCTAGTGTTCTTGGTGCTCTCGCTTTTCTTTCTATTAATTTGTCTCTCACAAGTCCTTCAACTTCTTGGAAGCACAACACTAAATCACTAAATGATTACAACCCCTCTAGTAGTAACATTATTAACTTTAGGCTTTATAACTAATTAGAAAGAGAGAAACCTTTGTGTTTGTATTCATGAATTATCCACATTTATAACCACACTATTCCAAAAATAAAAAATAACAAATCTATAAGCATTAGAAAACAGTAAAACCAGGTTCTTAGGGTCCAAAAAAAAGGAAGAAGAATTGGCTCCAACATAAAGAATCTTTGTCATATTCTGCTTTGAAATCCTGAATAACAACCAACAAGCTCTTGTAGCTTATTTTGCTTTCAGTGTGTGTGTGCTTCATCACGGACACATTCCTCATGCAGTGTGTAAAAGGACAGAACTTTCATTTAATGTCCTTTAATAATATTTTAACACTGTCCTTTAATAATCTCTGACGATGTGATGCGTGATATACCTAGAATACAGTGTACACCCCTCAGGTATTTCCTTCCCTGCATACCAAAGAGTGAAAACACGATTAATTAACTTGTTTTCAAGCATTTTTGAAATGTGGTGCTTGAGCTTCTGTTTGAAGTCTGTGTCTTATAGCTGCAGTTGCCAGTTAAAGGTTCAAAACCAAGTCGACCTCCTGTCTGTACGAGAAACACACACCTTTTTGTCAAGTCATTTCCATTTAAGGAGCCCCGTGAGTGTGGCAAGGACCAGAAATTAATCTAATTCTACGAAGTTAAATTTGTGATGTTATCTTTTCAAATGTCCCGTGTAGGTTACCAGCAGCCGCCGCGCGATCAAAACAAGATATGGAAGTTTAGTGAAGTGAAGGGCACACTTGATTTAATTAGGAGGGAGATTTTTCCCGGTGCTGACTCATAATCATCTTGTTTTTCCTCTGCTGTGCCTTCCCATTATTTTCCAACATACAGTAATGAAAGTCTGTGCTGATTGCAACCACACTGGTGGATCCTCTACTCATTTTAACACATTAACATAGTTTGCAACAACTAGATGAGCTCTTGATGAAAGCGATTTGATTAGAAAATGGTGGATGGTTATGAAATGAAGGCTGGAATGCCTGGGTTAATTCAACTTAGAAGGATTTTATACAGTCTACTGTCAGTGATTGCACTTCTCCTATAAAAGACCTTTTAACAACAACAAATTGTTTCTAATTATTCTCATTACTATCAGTTTTTACAAACTCTAAAAAAATATTTTGGTCATACACACAAAAATATAAAAATCTGACTTACAGTCTGCACACTGATTTTCAGGAATTGTTTCTATTTGTTTCTGTTCATTTTTGCCAATATTACAGCAACTTACATCAGACTGATGTAAAAAAAACAGACCATCAACCAGAGCCACACTGAGTTCCCTGTTGGAAAGCAAAACACTGGATCCAAACACAGACTCTGACCTCTGACCTCCCTGTGGAGGCAGAGGAAAGTGAAAGCGAATTTACAAATGGAGATGATTTCACATTAATGCCCCCATGTGAGTTTCAATGCCAATAAAATCAACCTTAAACATGAATCAACAGAGGACTGACAAAACCATCAGCTTGTTGCTGCCAATTAAAATGTATTTGCCACTGAGATTTTATTGCAGCCATTTAAATCAATAACTGAAGAATCAAAGTGGCAGCTTCATAATAAACGATTGCTCTCACACAGATGAATGATCCTGGTTTGAATCCATAAAAGGCTTTCTTGAGTATTATCGACAGAACTTTTTTAATTGCTAGAATATGTTAGGATACCTAAAATAATCTCAAGATACTATCATATTATGAGTCTTAAAGGTTAATTTTGTGGATATTCTACATTGGCAACAAAACTCATGAAAGTGAGCATGCTGACATTAGCATTTAGCTCAAAGCACCTCACAGAGCTGCATGCAGCTGTAGACTCCCGTATGATGGTCAAACAACTTTGGAAACGTTCCCATGTTGGAATTGAGGCCGTGGCCATTTTAGTAACTTAAATAATCCAAAATTCACTCCCATGGAGGTGAGAAAGTAAGCAAGGTTTCATTTCTCCCTCAAGCCCTCTTTCTTCTGGCTGGCTAATTTGATTTCTGATGTGGTCAGACAACACGCCTTGTGAACCAGCTCTTTTCCAGCAGAACCTGTTTTTTTACAAAAGATTCAACAATTTCCTAAAAATGCGACTTAAGCAAGAGTAAATAGTGCTTTTGGTTAGGATTATTTTTAGCAGTGGATTAACACACATTTGGTGCCCTAGTGAGTACTTACAGCAGCAGGATGGTGAAAGCGGGACTGACTCAAAATAAACTGCAGTGCCCACATTCATGGTAGTGAAGGAGCATGTCACACAGTGCAACACTGCGGCTCATTGATGTGTTTTTAATCATTTCAACAGCTCTATAGCACAGAGGAATTAGCTATACTATATCAGGCTTTAGATATGTGTTGCCGTTATCAGTACATTTTTGGTTTTGGTGTTCTCATGATTTGTTGAAAATAAAAATATCACCAGCATATATCAGCTATACACTTGTTGATTTTCTCATACATAAATCCTTTTAATGACTGTTGTATCGTCTTGTTTTTTGTGGTTAAGAGCCAGCATATTTGCACTCTTTTCTAAGACTGAATTTATGTTTCACTATTACTTTACTATGAATCACAACTGGAGACTAAAACCACCCTTGGGGCCACAAACATGAAAACAGCAAGGTCAGTATTTACTCTGGCATTGGTAATATAAAGCTCATCTCAGCACTAGTGTCTCCAATTACAACAGACCACTGGGCTCGCTGCTCTTCCTTAATAGCTTCCTCCATATCTGACACTCTTCATTTCACGTAATGAGAGTCTTCAAGATGTGAATAAAGGTATGCATATGATTTGGTACAAGGGCTGAAAATGAGATATGCCTCGGGGCTCACTTCAAACAAGACAAAATTTGCAGCTCAAGAGAAATTCTGTGGCTTTAAACCAGACATCTGTTCTCCGTCCCTCATTGGGGCCGAAAGGAAGCAGCCCAGGCTCCGGTGCCAAGGAGCCTCTCGTGTAAATCTCTGCCAACTTATTTGTCACCGTGGCCTCATTGACCAGAGAACCAGCCAGCCACTCAGCCTAATGGTACGGTCATCTGTCGGTTCATCTCACAACTCCCAGCTAAAACCTTACGACACAGAACATGAGAGAGAAGTGGAGGAGGAGGAGGAGGAGGGGGAGAGGGAGGAGGCAGAGGAGAGTGAAACCAAATGCCCGACTGGATTCACTCCTTGCTGTTAGCACTGTAAAGTCACCTAAAGTTTACTGCCTGTCCATTTGCAAGCAATCCAAAGAGGGACTTTACTCTCCCAGGAAGCTTCAGAAAGCTCTTTAACTGCCTGACCTTCCTGTGTTTTTATGGAGCTGGGGAGCAATTTAACATGTTTTAGTTCCTCTGCTATACCAGCCGAGATGCAAGAAAGTGATATGAGGCTGGAAATCAGAATCAGCTATCTGACTGAGGACAAGGTTTCCATGCCTACAGTATGCAGAAGCTGATATCTGCCAGAAACATCTCGACCTCATTCATCAGTGCTCAGCCCAGCTGGCCTCTGAAGACTGTCCTGCTAGAGTTTATGATAAAACTGGTTTTAAAGAGCATTATGCAATTACCTTGAAATCTAAGGGCCTGTAATAGAGATATTTAAGTACACAATGAAGCTGGGGCTGGAAGAGACATCTGACTGCATCAACAATAGACTGGGAGACAGGGCCGGAGAAAAGAACTCTCTAGAAGCCTGCTGACTCCCAGATAAAGAGACTGTCATACAGCCACAGCTCCAGTTTATCTTTTAATTAACATCTCATACACCCAGACAAACACACCATCAATAATGCAACAGTAACATGCTACAATATTAATGTCAGATGAAATGAGGTAATTAGACAGGGGAGACTATTTTGAGCACATGTCCGCCCCAGCTAACATGCAGAGCAAAATGATTTGGTTTTTAAAAAAAAAAGAAAAGAAAAGAAAAGGAATCCCACTAAAAACAGAGCTATGAGAAGAGGAGAGCAGCTGATCCCATGTGTGACTGTGTCCAAACGGGAGGGGACCGAGGGCCAACATTTTGTTTGTCAGGGCGAACAAATGGTGACAAACGATGGCAAATTGGAGTGAAGGCCCCCTGCGGAGCTATGGTCTGCCCACCGGGAGTCCCAATAGAACAGAGGTGCTAGCTTGGGAGAATAAAGACACACACACACACACACACACACACACATAAAGTTATCGAAATGTAATAAAGTTCAAGGCGTGGCGTGCATGCAGAAGCAGCCTACCACACAATAATAAGATGCCAGAGAAAGGAGCCATTGGACAAGCGGAGAGGACACACACACAAAAGCTCCCTGACTATCTAATCCAATGTTTCACATGAAAGAGTTGAGCCTCTGCTGAGCACTAAAACAGCATTTGGTCTAATCCTATAAATCTATATGATCGAGACAGATGGAAAGTAAGTTCTCTGTGTCTCTGCCTCTGAGATGAAAAAGAAAAAAAGAAAAATCCTGCACCTTTAACCCTACACGCCTGAAGTGAAGCTCTCTGCGGTGAGCAGCGTAGTAGAAGTGCACAACACAGTCATAAATAGATTCCAGGGGCCAGCTCCAGCCATGTACAAAAAAAGTGTATTTCATTTAATTGGCTGGATGAGACAAAGATTTTTAATTTCCCCTGAGATCTGGGTTGCCAACTTTTGTTTTTACACCGCAGAGAAGAAGAAGTGCACTCAGAGCAGTGCCAGGAATTTACAATGTTCTCTTTTCCACGGGCGATGCTGTGTTTTTTCTCTCCTCAGAGAGCTCAGCAGATATTGGATTAATTATGCAGATGTTTAAATATCAACCCCTATAAAAGACTCTCACTAGTCTGTGAACCTTAGTTTGTCTGTGCTCAGTCTCTGAAGACCTACAGTATTGTGGCATATGCTCTGGCACAGAGGACACACACTTACAGCTTTCCTTCCCTCTCTCTCTGTCTCTCTTTTCCTTCCTCCCTCCTCCACACAGACAGGCCATTGTGTGCGGGCACAGATGAGATTTGCATGCATGTTAGACGGGATTACACATGCAGGCTCTGGGAACCTGGACCCCTGTGGTCTCCCTTTGCTGTTTGGGCCCCGAAAAAAACGGTGAAGCCCTCCTTTCAATCTGCAACTTCAAACAAATCTCACAGCTTAATTGGCTCAGGAACATACCAAATCAAAGGTTAAATTCTTAGATTTGGGAGAGGGGGAGACAAAGTTTCAGAGTTTCTTTTGCAGCTGCCTGCTGGAATTTGCCTCAAAATCAACCTCATGAAAAAAAAAAAGCCCCTTGTCGAGCTCTGCGCCCATCAGCGGTCAGATTCATAACTCAAGGAGATAAGAGTGTGTGAAAGGGTTAATCCCCTGAGTGATATGTATAATGAGAAGCTTAATCCTTGATCTGAAGATGCTGTGTGTAAGAGGGTGGAGATAACAGATAAGAGCAGCCAAAAATCTCCTTAAAAATAGCCGAGGACACAACATCAGCCTGATGGGAGATGTAACAAACATTTGATGAAATGATTTACAATTCATATTGCCTCTATGTCAATACTTTCCTTGATCAGGTTTGTGTGTGTGTGCGCTTTGGTCAAGCCTTGCCATCATCCATCAGTGTATTTATAGTGCATTTGTTGACAGCGAAACAGTACTAAAGTGCCTGCAAACAGACAATAGAAAACCTCATCTCAAAGCACTTGTGTGTCATTACATTTATTCATATGAGTATTAAAGTAAATTGTCAAAAGCTGTCTTCTTTAAGCAGCTAAGCCCCGCGGAGCCTCTCCGCTCAGCAGGATTATAAATGAGATAGGATTTAATATTGATCCTCGGCTGACCTCCTGTGAAGTTCTCATCATTTTATAATATTCTTCACACATAACTGTTAATGAGATCAATGGGCTCCCACAGGTCCACAAGCAGATAAACCTTGACCTTAGAGTCGTCAGACAACAAGCATGGCCGGGGCTTTTTTGCCACCACAGGAGGATAAAGGAGGGCAAAATGAAACATGAGGATCGGCTGTTTACTTGATTTGTTTACCGCAGTCAGTCAAACACCAAGGGTTTCTGATATTGCATCATTTCTTCATGCAGGATGCTGGACAGGCCTGCATCCATCCACCCATAGAAATAAGGTGTTATTTTGAACACTGTTCCATTTCTCCTCCATAGCACATTGAGCTTTGCTGAGTAACGCCACCTTCAAAGGGCCAGACCGTGAAATATTGGATAATTTTTACCTCACACTGGAACGAAACTGGTTGATGAGCAAATTTACTGTCAGCTCTGAAGCTCTCTCGTACTGCTACTGAAAAAAAAAAAACCTCTCCCTCTCTCTTCACAAAGCAACACCAGGTTCATAAGCAAGCCACATACCTAAATGAGCCTGATAATTATCTGAATATATTTCCATTGCTGTTACAATGGGCTCCAATCAATGAGCAAGGCTGCCTTAAACTCAGTGCTCGTGTACGTCCCAGAGGCATTAATTTCACTAAGGCTCACATATGAGTACGGGGGTGGATGGCTGCTGTGGGTGGAGGCAATTGATTCAATGTATCTGAGGCGATGCCAGCCCCACAGAATACAAACACGTAGTGGTAGGAGCCATAAGAAATGCAGAGGGAGGCTACCTGAGTGACTGTAGCCTCTGCACATATACATACCCCCAGGCGCTGGCGTCACATGTAATAAATCAAATCATTTGCCTTTCCCGCCAGCCAGTCCTGTTTTTGAATCTAAAGCTGCTTATGAGAGAGAGGGGACATGGAGAACTGTGATTTGTATTCATCGATACCGAGCCATGAGCACACACTGTCCCCCTCTCCTCTCCTCTCTTTTCCCGCTCCCCTGTCAGCTCATTAGTCGGCCATCTCGATATTGCTATAAGGTGTAGATTCAAGCTCTCATCCAATTATGCCTGCTCACACACATAATACTGCGAAATAGATAAAGAAAAACTTTCACATAATTGGTCACAAATCTGCCCCCCACCACCCCACCACCCCCCTGTGTGTGTGTGTGTGTGTGTGTGTGTGTATGTGTGTGTGTGTGCATGTGACAAGCTAAATTTCTTTCTGCCACACACACACTTTATTGGACTTGAGCCACACCCTGGCAATGACGTCCAGAAGTCAGAGCCTTAAGTCAGCAACAATGACGGTGAAACTGTAAATCTTTGACCAAGCTGGCAGGAGACCAACCTGCTGACATCTTTTTAAGAAGATTTTTTAATGAATAGCCCCCACCAAGGAAACAAAATTACATCCTGAATAAATATATCCACCTAAAATGAAATCCCTTAATAAATGATTTGTAAGGACAAATCTTCCTGCACAAAATATAGACTGGAGGTGGGGGGGGGGGTTAAGTCATGTAATGAATATAGCTGGCCTGATTTCACCCCCCTCCCTTCATATTTTTTTCCAAACGATAACTCATCTATCATCTACGAGTCATTAACAACCATCCTCAGTCCAGCTAATACCATCAGGAAGAGCAGAGCCACTCTCTGCCCCTCTGCAGCCGCTAACATAATTGTTATACATTGGCTCCAGTCAAATGCTGTTTTCCTCTTTGTGACCAATTACCTTTATCTTTGTTAGATGACAGCGTCAATTTGCCTTCAAAGCAAAAAAATGAAAGAAGCCATTGTTAAATTCCCCTTTGATAAAAAGTGGATATAGTCTATTAACTGGTTACAGCTCAGATTTTATTCTTGGGGGGAGATTTCTGGGTCTTATGGTTATAATCCATAAAAAAAACAGTTCACTTGTTTTTTAATGTAAAAATTCACTATTGTTTTCCCCGATACATTTATGAACTGTCTTCATTTACCTCAGGAAGCAGTTGCTTTTGGTCGTGAAACAGACACGAGAATCACATTTTTTGCACTCTGCCTTTGCAGAAGAAATACAGTATATTTGCATGATAATGTTATTCTCTCCTGTTCATTACTTCCACCCTATTCCATCTGACACATTCAAAAATGCTGCAAGTGCTGTCATGAATAGCAAATATGAATCATTCTTGTTTTGAGACATAAATAATTCTGACCAGAGCTCTGTAGCTTCTATGTGTTTGGCTCTAGAGTGCTAAAATGTACAAAACTGACCTTATTAGATCAGGTTCCTTTTGTCCCTTTAGACCAAAAACAAAATACATCATCATCATGGAGGGTGGTTTTGTCCTGACAAGTAGCCTAATTGTTGCACTGAAGCAACGAATGGAAAATCCAGGTTAGAAATGTATATAAAAAAATAAATGATATCTTTAAACCATTAATTATGCTATTATTATTAAGAGAATAATGCACATGCTTGCATTTTCCCCCACAGGTTAATTTGTGAACACAGGTGTTAAATGGTGAAAATTATCCTAAACATGGGTTTCTGCTTTCTGAAAATGCAACATGCTCCCAAAAATGCAACATTATAACATGTCTATGAAACATGTTATCAATGTGGAAAAGATAAAAATTTCTATAAATAAGAGGGTGTGAGGGTCAGACTGTCTTTATTGTGTCTCAAGGTAATGATACACACAGAGATAAACCACCAAGGCTTGGTGTAATCTATACCTCACAACAATCAAGGATAAGACTTGGATGTAGCAGACTAAACTGTTGCTTCACTGCTCAGTTCAGTGTACAGCAGCAACTACACAGAAAAGCACTAAACACTGAATAGTTGTAGATATTTTTACACTCCACTGAAATAACTGCATGTAGCTGAGTAATTCTTCCACAACATGGCATGAAAACAGCTTCTATATAGAAAGCAGACTGAGCCGTTTATAGCTACGTAGTAGTACAACATGCGGATGCTTCCATTAAAGCTCTACTACACCTTCATCTGTTCCACAACCAGCTCCACCAGAGCAGCCCGGGTTTCCACTCTCCAATTACGTAACATTATTTTATCTCTGCCTTCTTACTTTTCCTCCTCACAAAACTACATCTCCATAGCGACAAACTCTCATCCGTGGTTCACAGAAATAATTGTTGGCTTCTGCATCAAATGGTTGTTCTGTGTATCTTTAAAATTTCATAACTTGTGTGTCTGTACCTACCTTTGGTATATTTAACATGCCTTTGCTATTTATGTCCTTGGGGGGGTTGTGTGCTGCCTCTATAGGCTGCTATAGAGGTGGAAGATACTGTAGTCGACTGCACTGATACAGATGCTTTTGTGTATGAAAGGAGGATCATGAGAATAGAATATTCTGGTGATAGAGGCACTAAAACATTTTTTCAATCCGCTATTTACTATGAATGATCGGGTCTTACATAAATACATTTATTTTTTCTGACAAAGTTTGAACAGTTTTGGTTATTTCACATGAGAATTTTTTTTTTTTTTTGTTTCTCTCTGCTGTTCTCTCTGGTTTGAGGTGGGAGGGACTTAGTCAGAAAAAGGTGATGTCACTCACTTGTGAGAACCAATCAGAATTTAGCAACATTTGAATTAGAATCTGATGTCACCTGATGAATCCTGATGATGAGATTAAGTTTCTATTGCTAAACATAAATAATACCTAAACTTATATTTATTTATTTTTTCTCATTTGGTCATGACTATTTAATGTCATAGAGAAATACTTAGTTTCTTTTGTTTGTTTGTTTTTTTGTTTTTCTGTCAGTTCTTATATAAAAGACAAAAAAAGGACATGGATTGATGGTAAGGTACAGCATATTTACCTTGTGCATTGTTTTGTATTATATATTATATATTCATGCTAAAATGGGATGTAATATCAGCGGGAGTTATAAATCAGCAAATAGTCTCATGTAAAAAGCTAGCTAACGTTAGCTACCATGAGATGCTGGTCATATCAGACCAATAAGGCTGTAGGAGCAAAAGCCCGGAATTCACTGAATTGAGCAAGGGTGCATTTTATCACTTGTGAGTTAAACTTTTAATGTGTTAGAGGAAGAATGTGTTATACCTCTTGAGTGAGTCACACATTTTTTTTTTTTACTAATTAGTATTTGTTTAATTGTTAATGTTTAATGATATAGTGGAGAACTGCTGTTTGAAATAGTGTTCTTGGGCTTTAAAATGGTTGTGGATATTTAGGTTGTTGTATACAAGTTTCTTTAAAAACACAAAACACCAGGGATCATGCTTAAAAAAAAATGAGACAGTTCAAAGAAACTAAATTCAGGCTTGACCTGATTCTATGCACTCTGTTATCTCCCTTAAAATGTCAAGTACTTGAATACGCTGATCAGGGCATGAAAGTACTTATATATATTATGTCCTTGAGTCCCTGAGATTAGAATTTCCATTTCAGGAGAAAAGCCTTTGGAAAGCCAAACATCACATGCTGAGTGTAGAAAACTGGAAAGGTTACTGAGCCTTATCTGCAATTATGCAAAAACAGAGAGATTGGCCAAATCCATGTTCATTGGTACAAAGGGAATCTACAATGTCTTGATGTTGCTTACAGCATTCTCGTCTTAGATGCAGATGTGTAGCATACAGCACATCCTAGAGGAGAATATAGGCAAGAACAGCTGACTATACACTACTCACACCTTGTCATGTTTTGAATTATGAATACAGGTAATTAAACTTTAAATCTGCCCCCATAGTAAAAAGATAGAGAAGGCTAATTAACAAGTATTTCTCAAAATTTGGTTTTAATTCAAGAGCTTCTCATTTTCACATATGATATAGAGGAATAGATCCAGATAGCATCAAAGTGGTTTCATTACATTGAAGGCTTTGTGTTTAATTCTAACATTAAAAGTGCACAGTTTTCCTCCAACCCTACAAAGAAATACCAAGAAATCTGTTAAGTTTCACTGTCTTTGACCCTCTTATTCTATCAGTTTCACTGACATGGAGCTGCTAAGATGTTGACAACTCCACTTCTGCACTCATTGTGTCAACCGTTTCATTTTCAGAAAGATGTTTTTTGTTGTTTTTTTCCTAGAGGAAGAAAGACTCGGGACAAGAAATGAAAATTTTGGTACATGGGTCACATGGTAAAACCTGCTCTCTTATCTTTTCATCAACACCTGGGAATATAAATAGTTCAGTTTAAAAATAATGGCTTTCATCTTCAATTACACCTTTGAATATTCAATATGAGAGCAATGGTGCCCCCTTGTGTAACATATAATTAATAGTCTGATAGTGATATTCATACAAGGTAGATTCTAATAAAAGAAAGAGATTGTGCATTGCTTAAAACATACAGTATTTTACCTGTGAAGTGTGATCACCTCTGTGACAGGCTCTGAGGTACAGCATGTTATTTGAACATTTTTATTCCACACTCATACATTTTCCTCTGCAGCAAACTTGTATTGATTCTCTCAGAAGTGAAGGGCATTCCCTCTGTCTGTCTTTAGCCTCTGCTGCTCCTCAGACAGACTGTAGCTCTATCCTCCGCTGTCAGAGTTGTGGGCACATTGCACTGCCCTGGGCTCAGTCAGGCGGTCGTAGGACAGCGCTGTCATAACCTGCAAAAATGTACAGCGTGATATGGCTTTAGAGAATAGAGAGCACCAAGTAATAAGGAGAGGCTATCAAAGACATGCTGAGTTAAGGAGTTTTGCAGCAATTATACCCTGTAGCTACTGTTTTTTAGTTTGGGTATGTGAAAAAAATGTTTCTTAAAGCATAGCTTTGAATAGCTTCAAATAGAGACGGCACACAGATACTATCGTAGGTATTCTGGGTTAAAGCGTTAACATTGTCAATTCCAGCCCTTTTACAATATCAAAAGTAAAGTAATTGTGAAAGAGTTTTGGAAAATGTGGTAATTTGCTTTCTTGTCAAGAGTTAGATGAGAAGATTGATGCAACTAGGTCTGTGCAGTAAATATGAAGCTACAGCCAGGAGCTGGTTAGCATAGCTTAGCAGAAACTGACTAACTAATTAATATTTAAAACCTTTTGATGACAGTTTCAACAAATTGAATATAACGTGTTCATTTAGTGAGCTCAAGTCTGCAGTCAACACTTTCAGTGTCAGTTTTTTCATCTAACTCAGCAAAACTTGAATAAAGCGTATTTCTCAAAATATAAAACTATTACTGTAAGACTGAAATCCAGTTGAGGTTATAGGTTATTGTTTGTGAGTTACTTTAAGAGCACAACACAGCTAGCTGCTTCCCCCGTTTCCAGTCTTTACACTAGGTGAACTGGCAATAGCAATTTAGTGCACAGGTGTGAGTGCAGAGTGTTATCAATCTTTCCATTTAACTTTTAAATAGAAAGCAAATGAGTGTTTTTCTCAAAATGTCTCCAAAATATTGCTTTAATTCAACATGTTGCCACTTTTCTCTCTGTGTGATGCTATTAAGCTGTGCTTCACTTACTGTGATCATCATGAGAAGAGCTAGCATCATGCCCAGCATTATGTACAAATTATTGGTCAGTCCTCCAGCCCACAAAGGACCCAAGATGGTGGCCAGGCCCCCAACTGAGCGTCTGACACCTTGGCTGAATCCTTTAGGTGACATCACAAAAAATTAAATCTTTTTTTTTCATCTACAAACATTAAAATATGGCCCACAAGTACAGTATGAATAACTCTTTCTTTGTGTCACATATGCTGAGCAGCAATCTGTTGTTTTAATATGCTGAATCGTGCAAACGTGCCAAGGTAAAGTGAGCCAAACCTTGTGTTTTTTCTGCAGTGACTTTGGAGAACAGAGACACCTGAGACACGGCCACGAAGGGAAGCCCCAGCAGCTGCAGAAACACTCCGATGATGAATGCTGTTAGCTCCCATCCATAACCACCTGGCAGGGATGGAAAGATAATACCATATTTTACCATATTATTGAATTACAATTGTTTTCCCACAAATTATATGGAAGATGTCATTAGACAATTACATTTACAGGCTGCAATTGAACACCAACTCTCACATACCTAAAATGAATACATGGTATAGATCCTGCAGCTATTAAATTACAATATCTTGGTGCTTTTTATTTCTGATATGCAGTGATAATGATTCAAAGTGTGTGACAAATCATACTTCAGTTATCCAGCCCCTCTTCTCTCGGTTTTTAAGTTCCTTCCACAAATGGGTTGGCACCACCAGAGATAGCTCTATCTGAAAATGAAACCACTGCCAAGCTGGCAGCCACTAGATTTTTGTTCTCTGCTGCTTTGCATCATGCACATGTTTGTGTGAATTTGTGCCCACTCAAACTGTTGGATGTTCCTCCATGAGCTGAAAGTCTATAATCTTACAATCAAAATGCATTTTTAACCAATCAAATGTGTTTCTTAGTAGTCTAAGAATTTATTTTTTTTCCTCAGGTATCTGCTGCATAGGTTTTATTTCCCTGTCTGGTTGTTTTAACTGTAACTGTAACAAATAGCAAACAAATGTAGGGTATGCTTTAACAAATAGCATTTTTGTCTAATTAGATTACTGTAATCCTTTTATATGTACTCAGGCACTCCCCAGCTCCAGCACCTGTCACTTGTAATCAGAGTGATAAACGTGACGAGTTGCAACAGACGCAGGCCAACATGAACATACAGGATCCAGTTTGCCTGTATGATCTCCTGCTGGCCTGCCAGAGCCTAAGTGATATCATTTACAGAGCACATTCAATTCAGCCAGTGTGTAACCCAATATGGTGTGCTGTACACACCAACACCAGTCGCACAGAAAGGATTTGGCACAGAATACAAGCCTCTTTTTTTTTTTTTTTTCGAGTCTGCCTGCGCCTCTTGCATGTGTGTCTGAGTGTGTATGTATGTTGTGCCCGCACAGGTCAGCACCTTGGGGGTTGCAGAGGAAGATGAGGCACCAGATACAGGCGGCAGAGCAGATGACCAGGCCCACAGCCAGCACAGCGCGGTCCGCCACCTTCCTGCTCAGCCAGCGCACAAAGAAGAAGCCCAGGATGACCTCCACCCCGCACAGGCTGTACATCAGGCTGTTGCCCAGCTCACCGAAGCTGAAGTAGCGCTGCGTCAGAGGAGTCACCATGGTCTGGGGATTTTTTAGAAAGATGCTCACAAGGTCAGTCAGTTAGATGAAGTGATTCAGTCAGAGTTAGAGGTGGAGATTCTTATTAGAGCTGAAACGAGCACCTTTTAAGTCCTTCAAAGGCTTCATTCAGTCCAGATCAAAAGAAGTGTTCTATTTTGATATTACAGTGATTATATAATCCAGGTCAGCACTGTGTGACTATTCAGTCACTGCAGTTTAATGAGAGGAGAGAAAGCCTCTTCATTTTTCATGTTCAGAGCACAGAGAGTGATTATGTTCACTTGTTACATTAGTTTTACTTTGAGCGTTAAACGATACTTGATTATTCTCTCAAAGTAGCAGCGCAGGTCTTTCCAGGTAAGGTTCAGATGAATGCAGTGTGGATGAAACCCTGGGTAAAATAGTGTGACATTGTGTGAAATGTTTGGAAACTCAGGCTGATGGATCTCAACGGTAACTGCTCTCACCTCCAGGGCTGTCTGATTGAAGAGTGTGATGAACTGAGCCGTGAGGAGAACAACCACCTCCTCTCTCAGGAACTCTGCAGAGAGAGAGACAGAGAGATATACTGAAAACCAGAGAAACCACAGAGAAAACCATAAAACTAACTCAAGTGGTAAAATTAAATTGAGAGTTTCGACTGGCAAGTTACATTGAGATAAAAAAGTTTAAAGAGAAAATAAGACTCGGACTATCTGAAATTATCTTTAGACTGAAATAGGCAGGCGTGATGGAGCCTGGCTGGTTGGTCCTCTTGATCCTCTGGTCCGGTAAACTGTCTTTTTCTTTTTCTAGAGATAACTGAGAGTTCTGGTTTTTTTTGTTTTTTTTTTGGTTTTATGTCCAAAACATGATAACAGGAGAGAAAAAAAATGTATTTTAATCAATTCCAATTTTTGATACCAGCTTTTCCTGGAACAAAAACTCCCTTATGGACTTGGAGAGGAGGAAAAATGAGCTGGGCTTGCTGCTAAATTTGGATGTATGTGCCAGATGGCTGGAGGAATGGCTTGATATTGCAGTGTGTGATCTACTATGGTTCAGTTCTCTCTGTTTAGTGTTTGCACTATTATTTGCACAATTTCATTTTTGCATACTCTAGCATGTGTGCATGTCCATATATATACTATGTACAAGTTGTTTGCAGGTAAATGTGGGTTAATCTGGCTTTAAAAATGTATGATATGGGTTTAAAGGGGCCCTCAAGTGGATTAATATTTAATATCAAGATATCCTGAGTTTCAGTCCCTAGTGTGAGTGCATCCCAAAACACTGGATTCAGCAGTTGTGTTTACTTAGACCATCCTCGCCTGGTAAGAGTCCACATATCTTAGAGTAGTCCCACACCAAGAAAACCCAGATGACATCATCAGGGTTTTTTGTCTCTGACTGAGCATACATGTACACCCCATGAATAGTAAACTAATCTGTGTAAATTTGGTGGTTGTTGGTGACTCTTGGTGACTTTTTACATATTACTTATCAACTGAAGTGTAACAAATGCAGAAAACTAATACAGTATTACATAATTTCCTCAGAAAACTCTGGACATTATGTAATATTACAACTGTGTTATAGTGTGTTATCAAGCAGTCTTCTAAAGACACATTGGGAAATGCATGTATTCTCTTTCTTGTTGAGAGTAAGATGAGAAGATTGATACCACTCTCTTGTCCGTACATTTACAGAAATGTCAAACAATTCCTTTAAACCATTATTAATTATTTATATATCGCTTATTAATGCTAAATGGGGAAGGTTAAAATAAAGTGTATATGTGCATTATTGCTGAAATACTTAATATTGAATTACAAACAGAGGGCTTTGTACATCTGTAGAAATACTGACCTAGTTCAGACTGACTGCATCTGTTAACAAACAGTACTGTATGACTTTCCCTTTTAATGCCAATAAAGTCAACATTAACCAAAATATATATACATATAGGCTAGGAGAGGTTGAGGGAAAGAGAGACAGTTATATAATTTTCCTTGTTCCAAAAGCAAAACTTCAGAAAGATTTTACTTGTGTCGATTTTTTTGTCCATGACCCAAACCTGAAATGAAAAGACTTGATGAAAGAAAGTGAAAGATCTGCCCGAGTTTCAAAGGTTCCTCACTGATACACAAAAAGTCAGGAGGGGATCAATAATTCACAAGAGTGAATACCAGGCACCCTGTAATGGCTAACACACACTCGTACAGTATAGGCAAGAACAGCAGATATCCTCCAGTTTTGCTCGAGAGTTTCTGGTGTTGTAGACTTTCTTCAAAACAAAGAGGAATCAATAAGAGGAATGTTGGCCACATTACCAATTCTGTCTCCATTTCATCCACAAGTGAACCACAGCAAGCTAGTCAATAAAAAAGGAAGTCCGCTGCCACATCTTCAAAGAGTGAGAGAATCGATACAAAGGTTTGACACCCCACTCCCCCACACACACACACACAGACTAACAAAGTACAGAGGACGTTGATCAATAGAGACATGCAATCACTGCTTGCATCCCATGTAAACTTACTATAACACTAATCCAATACGACACCATGACATCACCTGACATCATATATAAATACTGTATATACGTATATACACACAGATACATACTCTGACATAAACCAGACACATACACACAAGTCCAATCAATACACAGGGAATGACATGCTGCACAGAATTCCTCAGAGAGACCTGGAGAATGGAAAGTGTGTCTGAGTATGAGTGTAGCCAATGTGTGTGTGTGTGTGTGTGCGTGTGTGTGTGTGTGTGTGTGTGTGTGCCATAAAAATCAATAGAGCAGATACGAAACATGTGCATTGGCAGTGACACCTCCTCCTACCTGAACCCCACAAACAGGGCTGAGGAAAGCTGACAATCATTGCTGCGGACAGGCATGTCAAACCTGCTCACTCACCTCTGCTAGCACTGAAGTTTTTGAAGGGGTTCGAGACAGCTGAGGTGCTATGGAAGGGCTGCATCTCAGACGAGGTGGAGGTCTCCAATTGGTCAGAGCTGACAGCTCTGTAGGTGTGCACCGGCTCCTCGTCGGACCCCATCAGTGGCACCTCCTCCTCATCATCCTGCTCCTCCCGTTTCATCTCCACCATCACTGCACCCCCCTCTGAGCTGATGGGTGGTACATCCCAGTACATGGCCAGGACAACAAACTGGAGCAGCATCCACAACAGGCACATGAAGATCTGAGAGTGTGGAGGAGTAAGACAAGAATGTCTTCACATATTTTAGAAATTTACCTAAAAAAATATCAGACTCCTACAAAACTACCAAGAGAGATAAAATATTTGATACATGGAGGACAATGTTCAAAAACAAAGTAACCTGGCACAGTGAAATCAGGAGAGATGTGCGGTGTCAAATTATGTGGAAAAATGGAAGTGGGCGTATAAGAGCTTTGTTATATCTCATTTAAGCTACATCCGCGCTACAGGTGTTTTATTCAGAGAGACTCATGAGATGGAAATAGATCGATATAGGTTGTTACGGGGCTGAGTATTGCTGCAGGTGTTTTGTATTCTTCTTACTCAGAGGACAACAAAGAGGAAAAAAATACATGTGAGGCAGGAGGAATGCAGAGCAACTATTTCTGAAGATTGTTTCTGTATTCATGAGGCTTTCGCAGAACCTTAGATTACTGATTATCTGGATGCTGTTACCCCAGGAGACGTATACTTGTTCACAACAAAGGGCCCCAGTTTGAAATCACACAGCCGCAGGAACAGGTTGAACGCCGGCCCTGGAGAGACAGGAGGAAGCGCTTTAAAGATGAGATGGAACAAAAACAGAGGATGTGTGGAGACAGTAGTCTCCACCTTAGTGATTTTATTGAATCTCTTCTTCTCACAGTTAAAACTACACATCAAAGAAGACATCACAAAATCCTTGTGAGCGTCTGATATTTCTCAGAAGACAGGGCAGGTGGAAAGAGGTGAAATGACACCTCTAAGATGAAGGGGCCATTGTGGTAGTGGTGATGGTGATATTTGGGGGGGGGCACTGACCGACAAGGAGGCCAACTTGTCGACAGGCCATGATGGCAGCAAAGATACCGGCGCGCTCCTCTGGGCGAGTGCTCCGAGTGAGGAAACCAAAGATGGAGGAGCCCGCTCCTGCACCGACACCTGAGAGGAAAACAGCATCCTTCTGTTACACCCTCGCTGTGTCGACATATGCCAATACAGTACATGCTCTGGGTGTGTTGTTTCACTACATGTATGTGCGTGTGTTTCTGTCACCTGCTACAAGCCGACTGCATAACAACAGCCACTTTGAATATCCAATGAAATACATGAAGTTGCCTGAGGACAAATAAGAAAAAAAAAAAAGCATCTTCATTTGAGACAAATTTGTTAATTCAAAACTGGTTTTAGCTAGTGGCTAGCAGCATATCTAAAACAAGAAATATGAAAATTCTAATCCTAATGATTATGGTGATCCCTGGTTTTCCCCCAAAAGATTTCCAATTTGCCTCAGTAACATATTGCCAACAATTTTTTTTTTTACCCTCCAGATAAATTCTTACAACTTAATTTTTTATCATCAGGCTGTGGTTTATGACCAAATACCTGCAAAACTAATAATGTCAGCCTCAGTGGTGCTTTGCACTTAGCGCTAATTAGCAAATGTTAGCATGCTAACACACTAAAATAACATGGTAAGCACAGTAAACACTCCAGCTACTACAAATTGACTTTTTAGCATTGTTGCTGTGAGCATGCTAATATTAGCTTTTAGCTATTATTTAGTACCATTAGCATGCAGAGGTAGTATTAGCCAACATTGTTGTAGACTCTTTCTCTCCACTAAAATTTTTGCTATTTTTTGCCACCAGTGTTTCGTTTGAATGGCTAATAACATATGCTAACAGCATAACAACTCAGCATAACAACTTACATAATGGACTCAAATTATCCCTGTAATGCAGTGAAGCAGTCTATAATTTATTCTCATTAACTGAGAGGTAACTTCCATCATGCTTTGCACAGACAGGGGTAAAAAGAGGCAAATTTAGATGTTAGTTGTTGATTTGAAAGGACTGACCTAAGACCTGATTGTTTTGAGTTTGCACTTTAAAGTCCTCTACATAAAATCCACAGTGAATAATAACTGAGTGAATTGTTTCAGACAAAACCAAAATATGAGCTACAGAGTTTCACACAACAACTGAACACTCACTCTAAATCTCTGTCATGTGATTTGTCTTGTGGAGTGACTACTCACCGGCAATCTCAAACAGATTGGAAAAAAGGATGATGGACTTTGTGGTTTTGCACCGGTCTGACCACAACCCAAAAAGCGGGCCTGTGATGAGCCCGCTCAGACTGAAGGCAGACAGACCCAGACCCAGGAAGTAAGGAGGGGCCTCCAAAAGCTGCAGATACCTCCATATTGTAGGCAAAATGACGGCTGAGACCACCAGAGACAAATGATAGGGGATGAGTACAGAGGAGAAGGAGGGAGATGTGTAAATGACAAGCTTCGTTTAACCACAGCAAAATATATTTGAATTAAACCAGATGCCATATCCTCTGTGATGTGAGCATATAGCCCCAAATGCCAAGCAGATTTTTATTCCAGTCTGCTCTAATGAGACCATTATCTCATGTCTTCAAGTCTATAAAGCTGTCATAATGAACTTACCATACTCAATGCCGCTCAGCATGAATATCAGTCCAATGGTAAGAAAAGTTAGATTCCTCTTTTGGTGATTATCCATTGTGCTCAGTGGCTTTCTGCCTTTTATACGCCGACCTCTGTCTGCACATGTTGTTCGGAAATGTTGTTCAGAAACATAATCAGATAACAGGAGACACTGTGCGTCCAATTACTACTGCTGGCCCAGAAAATCAGAGGAATTTGTCGCACCATTGTACGAGGCCATTTCAGAACTTCATACAGATAGTAAACAGAGATCATACAAAGCTTCTCCTATAGATGAGGCTCAGTGGGGATGAGACCTGAAAGGCAGGGCAGAATACATCAAATCAACGTTGGAGACAGTGCGGTCCAGTTTTGAAGTGATTGCAGCAGTCCGTTTCCATTAGGCATTTATGTTAAAGATAAAATTCTCTTTGAGTCACGTCCGAAGTGCAGCACCTCCCTGTGAGCGTCACGGACCAGGCAATGTCTCGGGTTACCAGGTGAGGTAAAAGTACTCTGAGCTTTATACATTTTTAATCTTGTTTTCTTCAGCTTCATCAAAAGCATTTGATTCTCCCACAACCCCATGAAGAAATGTGCCAGGCCTGTATCTTCCCTCTTGTAGGTTATTGATATGAATAACTTGACTGTTTTCACAAAAAGAGAAACTCCATTTGCCAGTTCACATATAATAAATCACATTTAGTCATAAAGTCATACAGGTGATAAAATATATCAGATAAACCATGATTACATTTGCCAGAATATGGAGTTTTACCACCAGAGTGTGTGATAAAAGAAAATATTCAAAATATCATTCCATTGTGTTCAATACTGAATAAATTAGGTATGACATCACTGTCTGTTTTATTGAATGGTTGGCTCCATTTCCAAGCTGCTCTGGTGTTCCTAGCCTTGGGCTTGTTATATTAAACAGAACTGTCACCAAGTTAATACCTCCATATGTTTTTCCAGCAACCCATGAATAATACAGGGAGTTTCGATTGTTTGAATAACGTTTATAAAACTTGCTCAGCATCTTGTACTCATATCACAAAGTGTCGGATCAATCTGACAGGCTTCAAGCTCAGCAGCCCAACGGGATAATGACTTATTGCAGGACGCATGTGTTCGGGTCAGTATCTTTTCTCTCTCTATGTGTGTGTAAATGTGTGGAGAGATGAGTTGATTTGACTTACAGTGGCCACCTTCTTGTCGCACTCTGCTGGTCCTTCGAGCTGACTTTGTTGCTGCTGTTTCAATCTGTGCAAAAAGTTAATAATCAAGAGGGGACTCAGGTTTTCCATGACAAACTGCTGCATGCAGCTGAGCCTCACAGGCCCACTGAGAGAGGCCATTAGCATCCTACCTGCCTTACCTGTGGTGGTTTCTATAGAAACACACATGAGGGTGGAAGGTGTTGTTGCACTCACCTTTGAGCCTTGGTAAACAACAGGGAGCTCCCCTGTGAATAAACTGCAATCTAGTCCTCTCAGTCAGCGGCCGCGCTGCACTGGAGCCTGCTGAAGATACAAGATGATCTGTTGAGCTGTTGACAGGAAGACATTTGACTTTCAGATAGAGAGGAGCTTGTTAGGTGGCTATACGTACTTGGGGCTAGGAGGTGGCTGCGATAGGAGTGGGCATGTTCTTGAACACAGCTTCTCCCCGGAGGTCGTTCAGCATCCCCATTAACATCAACCTGCAGGGTGCTCGCAGGCGGCAGACACGGTAAGAGAGGACAATCGACTGGGACAGACAGCGAGGCTTTGAAAACACAGTTGGGAGTTCATTATGGAGGGAAAACACTGGTTACGTTTAACAAAGCTTCATAGTTAGACTCCCAACTCTTGGGTAAATATAAACATGCATACAAACTATATCTGTCTGTTAGGGGAGTAAGAAAAACAGGTTAGATAAACCACATGCATAGAACTGACAAGATGAAGTTAAATGTTCTTGTCATGGAGGCCACTGTTAGTCTGAAAAAACTGTTGCATGACCTCTGTGGCCCTGGAGAAATGTTCAGAGAAAATGACTCTGATGAAGTCAAGGTCATCTCTTAAAGGTACCTTGTGGAGTGTCTGTCCACCAGTGGTGCTATAGAGCAATGCTATTAAATGGGTTGAGTTTTGTTTGTATCACAGTAACGTGACGATGAGAATTGTTTGCTGCTGATGTTGTTTTATGACAAAGGAAACTCATTATTTAAATCTTGAGTTTATTGGCTGATAAAGTGTATCTTGTCACTGAAACATTACAGACAGGTTTCTGTTTGAGAATTGGGGTTAAAGCACTAATTTTGACTGGTTAATTTTTTATGAGCTGGCTGTTGTGTTGCCTTCAGTTTTCAGTTAAATCTCAATCTTTGAACTAATTTACATGTGTTTTTATTTCAAAAATTACATACTTTTTGAGTTTTCTCCCTGAAGAGAGATTAAGTTCAATCTCTGGTATGGGATCCATCCATGCATGTATTCTTTTGTGTGTATGTGTATGAGAGACACAGGGAATTCAGCACAGCAGTGCAGGAGCAGGAGTGGAGCAGAGGGGGTGATGGACGTGGAGGACAGCGAGCTCGGTCCCAGATGCCGGTGTCGAGCGTCGGAGAGGACAGAGCCATCCTGCTGGGCTTCACCATGATGGCCTTCTCCGTGCTCATGTTCTTTGTGGTCGGCATCACTATGGTCAAACCCTTTGTTAACAGGTACACTGTAGTCTGTCGGGTGATGCCAGAGATGATGTTGTTTTTATTATTTTTAAGTAGTTATTACTTATTTAAGCTCACAAAGACAATGGTAGTACATTTAGGGCTGCAACTCACATTTTTAAATATTGAATTATCTGGTGAGATATTTTGTGATTAACTGATAAACTGAAAAACATGAAAATTCAGACATGATTAAGATTTTAAAAGAAAGGTAAAAACTAACTATCCTATCATTTTCTCTTGAGTGGTTTTATTTTTATCATGCACACATTTTCAGAAATTCTTTTCTTTTTCTAGCAAAAATGGGCTTCTGTAAAAATGTGCTACAAACTTTATTAACAAGACTACTGTCATGTCCCAATCTATGCTACATATTAGTTAAGCACATTTTTACTATGTAGTGTCTTCACGCTACAAAAGTGACAAAATAAAATATTTTGTGCAGGTATAATGTTTACCATGTTCGCCATGAGAGTGGAGCATGCTAACATTTTGTCAATTGGCATTGAACACAAAGTACAGACAAGGTTGATGGTTTTTAGTTGTTGACCAAAATACTGGACTAATTAAACTCTGGGTGCTAGATGAAAAGTTAAGGACCACCAGGAAGTCAGTCACCCTCTGTGTGCAGGTCTATCAAGTGGATGTTGAGATATTTCGCAAGGACCTGTTGGTGGTGTTTCATCTAGGTTTCATCCTCCTGTACCTGTACAAAATGTCATGACAATCCATCCTATAGATATTGACATATCTCTGTCTTGACCAAAATGGTGACTTAACCAACAAACAGACTGATGGTGCCATTCCTAGAGCCATGCTGTAAGCAAAGCTAAAGGGTGAAAAAGGAAAACCACACACACACACCAGTGATTTAATATGAAACAATTAGTGCATTTCTAGTTGTGGGATTTTGGGGATGAGATGTTTAGGAGCCCTCAGCTGAGTATCCTGAACCATTCCTGGCTCTTGTTTTCCAGTGACTGGGAGAAGGAGGTCGGCTGTGTGCTGGTGCAGGTCGACATCCTTGAAGACTGGGTGGACTGCAGAGGTGTGAGCACTGTGCCGTGCCTCAGTGTGACGGTTAACCTCACACGCTCCAATCAAAGTGCTTCTTTACACTTTGACGAAGAATCAGTCCTCCTCGCTCCTGAGGTGGGGATTTGTGGAAATAAAGTCCAGTTTTTAGGTCTCACCTTCTAGCTTTATGAGCCTCAGGTTTGAATCTGCTTTGCATCAGGTGTGCCTTGTCAGGAACACCTGGGGGATACTCCAGGTCCTGGAGGAGTGGGTTTGAGTGTCTAGGTTTTACATCTATGTGCTACAGCTGACATGGAGTGCCACTCTGCACAGTGGATGTTAATGTAGCTTCTCAGGACTTCACAGAGTAATTCTAGTTTTAAAATTAGCCATCTAAGCAGGGACATCTGGGAAAGCAGTGGAGGCAAAAAAACTGCACCACATGACAGGATGGAAAAGTAGCAGTACCTCTGTGCCCTAGTGAATAAGCCAGCAGACATTACTAGGAGATGCTGCTCTTCTCCTCCACTCACTTCAATGAGAGTGTATGAAACATTTTTGAGCACCTGCGCAGCAAATAGAGGCTAGGATTTTCCTTTTTAACAGACAAGAAAACTGAATAAAAAAAGAGCCTTGCAGCTCGTCTCACTGATTGCAATCAGTGCTGACAACTGTAAGAAGCAGGTCGATGATAAGAATTAGACTTGAATCACATCTTTTCTTTCACAGTGTTTCTACGTACCCAAATGTCGGATGGACCGAGTGGATATTCAAGCTGAAGTCCAGAGAGTGAAGAACAACTTGACCGCCAGGCTGGGGAACACCTTGCCGTGCTTGATCGACCGCGTGAGGCACCCCAGGCACGTCATCTTAAGCAGGAAGTACACATTGAAGAAGGCCCTGTTCGCACTGCTGTGGCCCAGCCTGATGCTGGGCGGTGGAGCTCTGCTGGTGGGCCTGGTGAAGCTGACACAGTACTTAGATCATCTGTCCTCTAAGATGTGCAGCAAGACTGCAGGGAGCCAGCTGATGTCAAGATATACCCAGGGCACACTGTACAGACTCCTCCGGAGGTCCAGCACCCAGTCGCCCTCTTGACATATCCAGTGTTTATGCTGCCAATAACTGAAATAACTGCCAAATATGGTTGGTTGTCTCAGAACTGGTGAAACAGGTCGCCCAGAGGAGAAAATTTAATTTCATTCTTATTCCTCCAATTAAGAATAAATGGCATGAAGAAACCTTCTTAAGTGTGAAGAATTAGTCCCAAATCCAAAAAATTATTCAAGAGGGCTCCAGACGTCTCTAATCCAGTTAGAGGTGACCGGCAGAGACACACACACTGTCCAACAGAGAAGAGACACTGATGACAGATTTAGCAAAAGAAAATGTTAACATACATTCTATAAATCATAAGACATAGGAATGAAAAGCCAGTGTTACTGGAGTACACTGCTAAATCTGTGGAGTATGATTGAAAATCCCACATGGACTACTTTTCCATCCATCCATTTTCTGCTAGGTATACAGGGTATTCAAGATGTTTTCCAGCTCCTCCTGGGGGATCCCAAGGTGTGATATGTAATCCATCTCTCATAGACTACTTCTTACATCTTTGTACAAAGCTACAATGTTGAAAGTTTTACTAAGAATTTTTTTACTCTTAGGTCAAAGTTTAGGACAATTCTAAAGACCATTTCATAGATGTATTATACATACTGATCCCATTTGCTTAGTAAAGTCTTGTGTAAAGTCTAAGGGAAGACTTAGGCACAAATTTAAGGATTGATAACATACTGATTCAAGCCTTGACCCACTGCTATTTTTTATTATGAAGCAAAACACTGCAAAATTGCCGTGTAAATATCAGACATGTTGATAAAGTGTAAAACAACATAATGAAATGATCTGTTTAGATAGAGAGAAATGTTTTTATTCAACAGTACAATAAATGAATGCATACAGTTTCTTATCAGACATGGTCATATGAGGATGGCTAAAACAAATATCTGAAGAGGTTTTTTTATGATATATACAGATGGATAGATAACTAACATATGAATCTGGTTCTTTTTAAAACATGCAGGGTAGCTTCTTCCTCCTTATTGTGCTTACAGACTTCTCCGCTTGACGTGAACATCGTACTCTGACAACAGCATCAAGTCCTTGTCCTTCATTCAACAATTCGCCTCTGCTTTGTCATTCATATTGTTTCAACAACTAGAAGCTGTCTACTGGGTTTTGTATGAGGATGGTGCACGTTATGCATGATACCTCCTTTGTTTTTTGTTTTTTTTGGTTAGCAGTTACATATACAAGTTTGCTTACATTTAAAAATACAAAAATATATTACCTCTGTAGTTATTCAAGGAAAGCATTTGCACATGTAGTAGCAGTATCAGTATCTGTTACCTTCATTGTGACTTTGTTGTACCTCACACAAGTAACAAGGTCATTTCTATACATGAAATTCAAGTAAACAACATCAGGTCAAACAAAAAAAAAGGTAGATATTCAAGGACCTCATGCATAATGCAGTGTGAGAAACAGAAAACAACCATAACAAGTACAAAGGGAAATAGCATCATTTAGATAGTTCTTCCATAAAGAATATGGGGTCTAGTTTTCTCAGTTTGGGTCCGGCCCACTGCTCTGTATCCCGTACAGAAGCACATGCATCTCGGTAGGATCGGTTTCCTGAGCTTTTTCTTTTTTTTTAAATCATGGACAGAAAAACAAAAATTGGACTTTCAGACAGACTCGAGTGCCCAGGAAACCGCCTTGCTGTGTTATCATTTGGTGAAGCTAGAACATGTACTGACCGCTTACATATGTGTACGTGCGGCGAGCAAAACCGCAAAGACTATTCTTCCACACATATAAGGGTGACAATCATAGGAAAGAGTATAGGGAAAAAGACACTTGGAAGTTAAAAAAAAAAGAAATTCACTTCGGTTACTTTTCTTTACCTGGATGTCGCGATCTGGGACCATGTGGCAAATGTGAGGAGAGAGTCTGTCTTAAATTATTGCGAACAAGGAGACGAGCAAAACTCAACATCTCAAACATTTTACAGATGGCTTAGATTGAAGCTCCACACAGAAACCTGGTAAGGAGAAGCAAAAAGGCAGGGTCCAAAGGCATTTCTCACAGTTCTTTTTGCTGGGAAGAAGTAGACGATACTGTTACAGTGCAGCATTGTGTATTTTTTTTCTCTTCCATGTACTGCCTGTACAAAGTTCACTGACAACAATCCTCTGTGTGAGCATGTCAGGGGAGATGCATTCCTCTCTCTGCCTCACTCTGACATAAACTTTCTGGGGGTTTTTTGTTTTTGTTTTTTTTTTTTTTTTTTTTTGCAGTATACAGTACATATTAGGATCACAACTTGCATAGTGTAACAGCACAGCACACAAAAGGAACACTACTCACCCTCCATCCCCTGCATTTCTTGCCTTTATCAGCTGAATAACAAAAGACCAATTCATAACACGTTATACAGCTGGCCATTAGAAAGCTCCTCTGCAGTCCATCTGTGCTCCAACTGCGCGGGGTCGATGACGGACATTTGCGCCTCAACATCTGACACAGAATAATACTGATAGACAAAACAAAACATAAACAAATACTGCGGAGATCAGTGCTATGAGTACACATGAGACTTGGAATAGTAGTGACTATTTTTCTTTTTACAATAAGACTGCTGAGTAGTGGGGTTACACATCTAGTACTTTGGCTCAGTAGAAAATAGACTCAAAAAGGAATATGTGCACCGAATGCATACAAGTCTATGGATATACAGCTGTACAAAAGTCAGTTATGTGGCGTGATTTCTAAACTGAGGACACGTCTCGTCTGTAGGCTACAAATAAGTCATTATTTCAGTTGCTTCAAAAAGTGTTAAATGCTAGCTAAGTGTTTTCAACGACATGTCCTCTGTCAGTCCTGTACTTATGAGTGTTAGTGATTGTTTCTATGATGGTAAAGGGAATTTTGATTTTGGGGGCACTTGCCAGGCTTCTTTAACTGAGTCTCAGCTGGCCTGGCTGTGTACACCAATATCTCCCTCCATCTTCATCAGTTCACAATAGGTAGTGGAAATGAAGTCAGTTTCTCTTTAGAAAACGCCAGCTGTGCTCATGGTATACCACTTCATGGTGTTCCTTTCTAAATGCTGATGGTTGTAGATGTATTGAAAGGAATTTAAAAAATAATAAAAATAAAAATTTGTCCTTATCTGGTTTGCATGGAGAAGGCCAATGTAGTCGAGGTCCATTACACTTGTTTAGTTCCTATGAAGAAGACAGATGAAATATAACTCCACCCCGCCCTCTCGAGTTCATAGTGCAGGGAGAAGAAATTCAAACACCTGTAGAAACAGGAGCATTTAGGCATCATGTCCCTGAAATAGGCATGATGCCTATTTTGAGGTGCGCTGGCAGGTAATGTTTCAGAGTCTTACGCTGGCAGAAATATTAACCAGGCCTTGGGGTGTTTGGGGAAATACCTCGCTCGCTTCTAATTGTTCTTTTGGTTATTAGTGTGCTATTGTTGCCACAGTCCGTTACTCCTCTCATTCCTTAGTTGCCATCTTAGTTCATGGCGTGCTGGCGGATTGTGTGAAAGATCCAGTCCATCTTGGTAGTCCAGCCGCCATGGTGAGCGTCGTTCATCTGCTTCATGAAGTAGTCGAGGGCCTCCTGCTCCGACTTGTCCAGGGCCAGGGTCTTCCTGATGTAAGCGATGTCGTCGAACGACTGCAGTTCGGGCATCCCGGAACCCAGCATCATGGAGAAGAGGTTGATAAAGAGGTTGGCGTGCTGCCGGATTGCCAGGTACGCTTTGTAACACATCTCCTGGAACCTGAGGGGCAGAGGGAAAGACATTACAAAAATGGATGGAAGCAGCAAAGATGGGTGAAGACAGAGAAAACAATAATACACCACCAGAGTTAAGTGGGTAATCAATCTCATAATGGCATAAAAAAAACAACTCAACTTCCTGTTTCATGTTTTGTTTGGTTTAATAAGTCACTGACCATTTTTCTTTTATCCTAAGATAACAAAGTGACTGCTGGCTTTACCTTTCAAACTCCCTTGTTTTAGTACACTCTTGAGTTCCTTTGCTAATAACAATCAAGAAGTCTTGTGTCAGCACAAAGGGCACACGTTCTCTCTTATACCCAAACTTCTTCTTTTTGTGGTCGAGGAAATGGCCAAAGTCTATGTGGAACAGCTGCAAAAACAGAGAGAAAAATATGAAATTAAATAATTACCATAGAAAGAAACAGAAAGTATGTATAGATAACATAGAAAGAATGTCAAATGTAATCTTTACCTGTCCATCATCTTTGACCATAATGTTGCTATTGTGTCTGTCCCCTATACCCAGGATGAATGTGGCTACACAGTAGCCTGCACATGACCGCGTGAACAGATCTATGGCCTGGTCATACCTGAGAAATCAAACAAATCGAAAATACCTTAATCTCACAGAAGATCCAGTAACTGTGTGGACTATTACTCCAAAAAAAAAAAGAAAAAGAAAAAGTTCAGTAAATGTGAGGCTTTTAGACTCTAAGTATTCACATCAGTCTTATTATTATCACAAACACCACCTCTACACCCAACAAAAGACCAGAGAAACTGTTTTAAATCACTGTTTTCACCACTCACATCTCTCCCTTGTTCTTATCCTTGAGCCACTGATGCAGCGTGTGGCTGTTGAACTGCAGTGCCCCCTTCAGGCCTCCTTTGCACTGGATCTGCATGATGGTGTGAGAGTTCCTCACCACCTCGATCAAACCCACACAGTCACCGATTGACAGGCAACCATACGGCAGCATCCTGTGAAAGGAAGGACAGAAAAAACATCTAGAGAGGCAGAAACGATGAAGACAGCAGTGATGGACTTCATATTAAATGACCTGAGGTGGCTGTCAGGGATTGCCGCTAATTAGCATTCGAGCATGGAGCGCAGGACATGAAAGGTCCAGTGCCTGTTAATGTGTACCTGCATCCTTGCTGTCACGGTGAAGTGAGGAGCCTACCTGAGATCAAGGCCTTGGTTCTGCCAGATGTTCTCCATTATCCTAATGATCTGCAGCGTCAGCATGTCCTGCCTCAGATCTGCAGAGGCAGGGAGAGACAAGGAGGTGGATGACAGTGAGGTGAATATTAGCTGCTTAGCTGCTCTTTGATCAACTCCATGATGCATTATGGAGCAGAGCTGTCAAAGTCAGTTTGGTCACAGACGGTAGAGCAAAATGCACAAGCAGCTGCAGTAAAGTGTGATTCAAATAATGTGACTTGATCTTTCTGAATTCCATGTAAAGAGCATAGATGAGCATAGAGGCTGTGTTTGTGTACCATGATATACCCTACAGGCTCACACTGAATTATGCTGCATGCTCAGCAAGAGCACTTTCAAGTCTGTGTGTGTTTGTGTGTGTGAGTGTGTGAGACAGAGGCAATGATGGACAAAGAGAGGTAGAGAAGCAGAGAAGAAGAAGAGAGATACAAGCAGGAAATACACAGAGAGAGAACTCACCATCTCCATTTTTGAAGATGATTTCGTTGTTCTGAAAAAGCAGCTCTGACATCATATCTGGGTTTTCCCAATTAAGCCATAGAGGTCGTTTGGCTGATGACATCATCCTGCATTCCTCCAGGCTGAAACAGACACAGGGACGTATTTTCAGAGGAAGGAAAAAAGATATGACGGAAGACACTAAGTCTTAAGTAATTAGGGCTGCACTCACAAGTCCTGACTGCAAACAGCATGTACATTATTTCATCCAACTATCCCAGTCATGTGGACTGGGTTTACTGTACAAAGAGGCTGTGGTCTAAAAGCAATAAGTACATTATGTCCCCAAATCTACTTTATCCACACACAAAATACAACTTTTATTACACCTAATAGAGTTATACACCTTAAAAATGGGAAGGCAAAACCAACACCTGCAGAGGAAATAAACCTTAAATGCCAACCAGTTAAGAGCAGAGAGTTAGATAAGGGAGTACTGATGTACCGGAGGTTTCCCAGCTGATGCGCTGGATTCAGTGGAGAGATGAAGCTTTGCAGTGCATCCATGTAGTCAGGCCTTCTCATCTGCTCCACCAGAAACTTCATTTGAACCTTAGAAGAGATAAACAAATGTATTAGTTATTAATAAGCTGATGTTGAGCAGCTGGAGGAGCAGGCCAGCCTGATAAATATGCACTAAGTACAGACAGCTTACTGCTGCTTTCCTTCAGCAAAATTATTAACCTCTCGCAATGAGGTAATGCTGCTTCAAAGAGAGATCTTGGGTAATGACATACACCCTCTGGTGGCCATGTTGGAGGTCCACAGCTCAAGTATTAAGTGAAAATAATTTGAGAGGTGATGAACCTATGACTGACCTAAAAAGCACCAAGTAGACCAAGTTTGTGTTGAACATTTCATCACAGTTACCAGTTACTGATCAGATAATGTTCAGTTTAGATTCATTAAGACAGTTTTCTAGTTAGCTAGCTAACTATCACATCGGCTTAGACAATAGAGAAGACGGAAAATTAGCTAGTGGCTAAAGCCTTCTTGTAGGCCAGAGTTAGATATTAATTTTAACTTGATTACTTTGCTTAGCTTGTTTGGTAGCTAACTGAAACAGTTCAAAATATCTTTTGTGTTTGGACTACTACAAATAAAACCATTTAGTCACATAGTCACACAAATTATTTTAATATTAGTAAGTTGTGAATAGTCTCTGGTGCATTTATTTTTCCATTTTTTTCTCCTTTCCACTTTCCCTGGTTTTATGAGTAAATTCTGGTATTTTTAAGGAGTGTCCCTGTTTTCTCATCTGCATTAATTTGCTCTTGTGTTTTATGTTAATGCAAACTCAACACTTCCTCTCTTCATTAAAACAGTTCCAGCAGTTCAGGGGGCATAATCTTTTCACTTCCCTAGAAGGCTTTCATTATGAAACATCTAATAGAAGTGTTTACCCTCATTAATAGCAGGTTAGTATAGAGAAAGCACAGCAAAGTACAGCTGATTGGAATTAAGCAACTCCTATATTAAAGAAAATAATCTAGAAGCAAATAATGCTGATGCTGTGAAAATAGATTTTGCTAAATGTGCCATTCCAAAATCATAGCACAGATACTGATAATTCAATTATTTTTACCTAATTTTACCTTTGACCTTATTCAGAACTAAACTTTATTTAAATACAAGCTCTTTATTTGTTATTTATTTTCCATATTCATCTTTATCTATCACTGTAGAGATCACTACATTTTTAGAGATGTATTAACCTGGTTTGGTTGAAATATATTCAGCTGCAACCAAACTGAAAGCAACTCTCCAAAGCCTTATCACTCTTCTGTATCTGTGGCATCTCTGTGCCCAGATTGGTCCAGATGTTGTCAAGATTAAACTCAATGACTCAGAGGATCACAATTAACAGCTGTCGGCCGTTAGATTACCTTCTGCGCCTCATCTTTTTTCTCCTGTTTGAGGAGATCGGTGAGATTGATGAGTTTCTCCATGGCCTCAACCTGTCTGCTCAGGTGCTTCAGATACATGCCGCAGGCCCGGCAGTACGACTCCAGCAGCAGGCCGAAGCGCTGGCTCACCGTCTTGTTGTGCATCTCTGACCTGCACACACGGAAAATGTGCAGCACTCAGTATCCTGAACATTGACTGACATCAGCTGTTTTCACAGAACTTTCTTAAAATCAACACAATTTGGCACCAGACAGGCAAGTGACATTCAAACAAGAGTTTAACCTTTAAAGTCACATAAACACGCTACGGGGAGGAGACCTTTTTAAATTAACTCACTTTAAATGCCAGAAGAAGAAATGTCCTATCCTCTGATTGGTTAATGCCTTTTTCAGCAGGAAGCGTGCAAGTGGGTTATCAAGGTACTGCTCATACTTTAGAACCTGGAAATAGACAAAGAAAAAAAATAATGTAAAAACATTGTTATTTGTTTAAAAACCACAACTTAAATTTATGGAGCTGAACAATCAGATTCTATTCTTTTCAGAATAACTCTCCATAATTCATACTGTTTACTTAGAGACATTTAAAGCGCAGCCTAATAAAAATGCAACAAACCTGAACTAGCTGAATGAGGTACTGAGAGAGTTTGTCATCAGTTAGGTATTTCTCAAGGCACTTTACAGCAAAGTCTCTGATCATGGGATCGGGGAAGTTGCAATCCAGCAACTCCATGGCTTGTTCTGGCTTGATAGCAGGCCAGTCCTTCAGAAGGCAATACATCTGAAATGAAAAACAAACATGCACTGACTACAGATATATATTCTGTTTTATCATTTTTCAATTTTAAACCACCCTACAGTGCATTTGACGGTGTGTTAATGTGCACCATCTGTGTAAAGATAAGTTGAGTTGCATTAGTTTGATAAGAAAGCAGGGCACATATCTATTACACCACGTGATGTCCTTTAAAATAAAGGCGCATCAGTGGTAGAAACCTGAGCTCACCTGTGCAACCTCATCTCTGGAGTTCCATTTCACAGCCAGGAGGATCTTAGGAAGAATCTCTGGCATATTGACACAGTCTTGTCTAGAACAGTTTGGACATAAAAGTTTTATTAGTTTTATAAAATCTAGGTCAGCCTCTTATAATGGTAGAATGACTTTTGGGTAAAATGTAATGGTTTTGATAACAGAATGTTAATATTCAACCCTTACAGAGCCCTCATACAACTGCAAATAACCCATATAATGGTAAACAACCACAAACACTTCACCTGTGCCTCCATAGAAAGTCTTTCTCCTGCTCAGTGATTTCAGACAGCGGGTCTCTGTTGCACACTTGCCGCAGCTGCTCATTGTCAGTGTCAGTCAGGGGGTTGTCACGTGCCAGTCTGTTACTCTGGGACACCATATAACACACAGTTTAATAAAATATACTGAACAATGTCAACACCACGTAGAGTCTACAGGGACTTGTGTCACATTATATGTGAATAAAACAAGTTGTTCTCTGTGATGTGAGTGAATTGTGAAGTGGCAGCTGCTCAGGATGAAAATCAGATCTCATGATGAAACTGACAAGTTAGGCAAAGCACATTATAATAAAAAAAAAAAAAACTAATGCTTGTTATCTTACCAAGCCGGTGTGGCAGTAATTAAAGCCAAGCTCTCTGGATATATTCCAGTTTGCATGGTCCTCAATGGTGGTCATGTCAGGGAACTTGACAGGGCAACTGAAATGGTCAAATTCCAGCTCAAGACAAGGGGTTTCCTGCACGTTCAGAGGGGGTTGGAAGAGGGAAAGGTCATTCATAGTGTTAACTGTAATCAAAGAAAGGTGCCTGTGTCAATGAGTAATTAATTAAGTGGGATAAGAAGCTTGGTTGCTTAAATCAAGGCGGCTTAAATCCAGCTCTCTAACTCTACAGGTTGTCACCTGCTCAATTAAAACTGGGTCATGAGGCTTAGAGGTCAGCAGCAGACATAAGCATGATAACTATATTATATATTTCACAATGGTTCATTCTGGTCCATGCAACTGAAAGAAATCTGCTTTAACAACCTGTGCATTGTAAATTCTACAATAATTCTTATGTTTATAATAATTTATAATTTTAACAAAAACACTTCCATGATAGAACAGAGGGGAGCAATGTTACGTTTGAAATCACTCTATCGCATCAATATTTGCTCTGTAAAATATAAGACACCACTGCAAGCACAAACAGTGAGTGAGCATTATGTTCAGAATGTTGACATTTGCTGTCCACCTTGTTGGGGTTAGAGCCTGTTACGCCGATGGGGTTGAGCAGGTCCTCCAGGCCATGCGGGACAGGCCATAAGTTGAGAGCCATCTTCCCTGCTACTAGCGTGTGGGTGTAGTCAAACAGGTTGATGTTGCCCCAGGCGAGAGGACAGTGTTCCTACAGGAAAATATCAGTAAGATGATGCATAGGAAGATGATTAAACTGGCAACACCTCAGGGCTATGAAACAGACAGGTGCAGTGAAGAACACAGGGAAGTTGTTATTTCCCATGCCTACATTAACTGACTTTGTTAATTGCTATGACTCAATAAACAAACTTTAATGAACAAGTTTTACCTTAACATTTAAGAATCTTAAAGTGACATATCATGTTATAGTCCTTAAGATTTTCATACTATTTATGGTCAGCATTTTTAGCAGTAGTCATTCAATTATTTTACCATCTGTAATTACCCCTCTAATTAGTAGTTTTTAGTACCGTTGTTTTCAGTAAGTTTTGGTCAAGTCTGCAATACCCACGCTGAATTCAAATCCTCCTAAGCATGAGGGATTCACAGGAAAGGATGCCTGTAATCCAGCATTACTGTTTACTGTTCAGTCCACTAACACTGTAAGATACTGCTGATGCTAAACAAACGACTCCTACAGCTGCTGCTTCACATTAAAAGTAACCAGTACTGAAATCTTAAACGTTGCAACTTTAATGTTGCTTTCCAGCATTTCACTGCTTACCTCTTTAGCTCCCTTCCTCCCTTTCACAGAGCAGATTGAGAGGCAGAGTCGAGCAGCACGAGGGATGTCTGGAATGTACATGTCGTAGTTAAGCCACTCGTTCCACCTGGAATAAACAGGGAAACATCCATTACCATAATCAATACCATTACTCTTGCAAAGCTGAGCGAAACACCAGAGTGTAAAACACTATTCGTCATTGTGTACTACCTGGGGTTTGAACAGGGCACCCGCTGGGTATTGACATTATCACACAACTGCTCTCCACCGTGGTATATCCCAGTCCTAACGTAGATCTAGAGCAGAACAACAGATTTATATACTGAGCCACTGAGTGATAAAAGTATCTTTCACTGCATTTCTGAATGAAGGAGACTTTAGATAACCTCCAATGTAGTGGAGATGTGAGATTACAGTCAGAATGTATTTTAGTCAAACCAGAACATAAAAAGGGACTCTTAAAAGAAAACAAGATGAGGTGGTCACAGCACCGCACTGATGTACTGCATTTGTACCTTGTCAATGTCTCTGATGTTGACATTGACGTAAGTGGCGCATAGTATCCTGATCCTCAGAGTTCCATTGATAGTCCACAGAGGCTTGGTGGCTGTTTCCCCATTCATGTAGGGTGTTGCTGTGGATATTCGCCTTGCATACGACGGCATGGTGAAGTTGTCCATGGGTAGCTGGGAATACAGGCTGTCTTTTGCCATCAGCATCAAGTTGGGCATCCGTCCCAGCATGATACAGCTGCGCACATACTGTTGAGGGCAGACAAAGTGACATTTTGAGGTAGCTGTGATTGTGACATTTTGAAGTTATTCATACCGTTTGACATTTTGAAGCCATTCATACAATTACTGGGTTTCTAAACATGTAAATCATTGGATTTTACAATTCTAACTCAGCAATAACTGAAACACTCAGCATTTTGTACTTCATATACTGTGATATGTATAGTCTATTATTGAATCTGCGCATTTTATAGACAGCATATTTTTTCCATAAATTTCATTTCACATCATGAATGTCAAGCCCATTCGGATTGGATGATAATTTGACGTGAAGTGGATCTCTACCCCCTGTAAGTGCAATAGCATCAGATGAAACTAAGCTAAGATTGAATTAGATTACCTTGTACTGACTCAGAGGGTATTTCTCCAGTAAGTACTCATCACAGCCGCAGACTTTGAGGATGTACTTTCCCTGATACTCCTGCACACACATCTTTAACTGCTCCTGGGAGAGCAGCATGCTGCGTGTCTTCTTGCGGATGGCTTCTGCAATCACCTGCTCTGGCACATAGTCATGGTTGATCTTCAGGGTATACTTCTGTTTGTCATTGCTGGGTGACACAATAACCCAAATGACCACGATGATTTGACCTGAGGGAAAGAAAACAAAATATCAAATTAAGCAAAAATGCAACCGAACATACACAGAGGAGGTGTAAACAGAAAAAATGTGAATGTTGGTAAAAATATATTCTGATTTTTTTTGCAGTGAAGATTTGCTGTCCAGAGCTCAGAGTGAAATGTCTTACCTTTATCTAGCTTGTTATAGATGTGCCTGGGAAGTTCTGCTGAGGATTCTACATTGGGAGGGTACACGTATAAAGCTCTACTGTGGGGTCCGTTACTGTCTCTGAGGTCCACAGCTTCTTTGCAAACATTTATAATGTTCCTTCTGAAGTCCTGCACCTCTGGATCTTTCACCAAATCAAACTCACATATAGGCATTCCAATAGCAAAACCTACAAGAAAAAAGACGTTATCAATAAAATTGACTAGTGAGTCTTTGAACCTAAAAATATGTTTGCATTTTTCATGACATGTGAAATAATAATACAGTGTAATTCATAACACAATATATGCTGTGACCAGTTAAATCCAATGGTATTATGCTAATCCTCCTCACTGTGGTAATGACATTGCCAAGGCCAATGGCTGTTACAGTACATTACTGTAAAGTACAGTAGATGTTTTGTAACTGCATTAGAGGTCAAGAACCATACCTATCTCTCTATTGAGAATTTTCTCTTCTCTGTTGCCTTCTGGTTCAATAACTTTGAGGAAGGCCTGGAAGAGCCTAAGATCGCACAACCTCCTGGTCTCATCGTAAAACTCCTCCCGCTCTGCCTCTTGGGTGACACTGACAAAGATGTAGGAGCTCTCCTCCTGCAGCAGATGGTAAAGAGGGTACTTCCTGGCCTCTTTGAAAAGCTCATGCTTGACTGTGATGAGTGTAGCCTCCCGGAGGCACTCCAATGTGAGAATCATGCCATTTGGCAGAAGGCAGTCCACTAGGATGCTGGGGGGCATCAAGTGCATCCCCCATAGTTCTCCTGAGGAGGGCCTGGGAGGCATCGTTGTGCCAGCAAATCCTCTCTTTTCAGAGGCTGGTAATTATCAGAGGACTGATGTCAACCAACTGGGAGAAAAAAAGGAAACAGAGAATTATATAAGAACCACTGACCTGTGTACAATAATACAAAACGCTTGTGGTAAATGTCTGACTTCAGTGATGGTAGCGTTGCATAGAAGCAGAATATAGAAATGTTTAAGACAGACTCTTGAGGGTATCCCAGTATAACATGGGTTTCCAAAAGTTTTGTGCAAAGTCTATAATTACATTACAGGGGAATGCATGTAGGATCGCTGTATACAGCTTTAGTGTTTTTGAGCTCACCATACAGCACACAGCTGTTATGTTATGGTACTTTCATTTAGTGTAACAGACACAGCAACGAATTTATGACAACTTTAACGACGTGTCTTGCAATAAATGAAGATGTCACTCTGTTTATTTAATTATTATAACGTTAGCACCTAAGCTAACGATAACACAACTTGTCATTGCTTTAAACAGATAAGCCTTTGGAAACAAACTTTCGCTTTTATAAGTTGCTGTGGGAAATAACTCATGCTAAGTCAAAGAGGGCAGCAATGAACTGATAAATGTCCATAAGTGTCGAATGAAAGGACTTCGAAAATAATGTAAACAAACTTGTTAGCTAACCAGCATTACCCACATATTAGTTAAGTGTGGCTAACACTGCTAAAGTTTAGCTTTTAGCCCTGGCTTGTCAGTCACCTCGACTAGTCTCAGTGTTGTGCTGCTGCTTTGTGGATCAACGTTAAGTGTTGTTTCTTGGCTAGCTAGCTAACCATGCTAGCCAGGTTCACTAAGCAGATCAATGTCATTTGCAATATGAAAACCTCGACTCAAATACAGGCTAATATTAGTCTGTCGTTACTACAATACAGGAGTGCGACCCGACAGTTTGTCGTGTGGGTAACTGGGTAACTGTTTCGGTTGACAGTGAGAGCAAACACACATCAAAACTTGAAAAAAATAATAACAAATGTAACGCTACCTGTGTCAGATAGCTAACGCCAACCGGTTAGCCGCGAAGCCAGTCAGCCAGCACAATCATTAGCCGCGGCTAGCTGAGTAAATCCCATTCGTGCCCGCTCTGGAAGTCTCAACCAGCGGCGCTAGCTCTAACCTTACTTCATCCAAACAATGATACTGAGGGGTCGGGACAGTCCCGCTTTTGTGGAGAAAAGACGCCCCTAGCTCCCGGTGATGTTGTCAGTATGTTGTAGTGGAACACGTGTATAATACTTCATAATGTTCTTCATCGTGCCGTCCCGAAAATACACTACACAGTTTGGTAGCACGCTAGCTCCACACGGCTAGCCTGCTCGAAGAATGCTAGTAGGCTCATCATCATCATCATGGACCGCCCTCCCACACACACACACACACACACACTCCGAGTGTGTGTAGCTGGTGGGGAGATCAGTTTGTCATGAGATGAGACTGGGGAATTCACGGGAAACCGCCTGTTCACTGTTTTCTTCGATGAAATGCCTCTGAAATGCCACCAAAGAGCACATGAGAAAAACAGTGCCAAAGTTGTTGTGTTGATACAGGGAGTCATATGCAGAGCCCAGAGCAAATTCTTTCTGCAGCATGTGTGTGGATGGATGGATCCCTCAGAGAAAACGTGTAAAGAAAAAAGTATTTTTCTGCTAAATGAATGATTCGTACATTTCATTGTATGTTGTATTTTATTGTTTTTACAGAGAATATAATGTTTTTTCCACTTCTTGTTGCATACCTGTAAAACTACATAACATTTCAGTGAAATTCAGTGGATTCTTGGCCATGGGCAGAGGAACTAGTGATAAGTAACATAATAATTGGTTGAACAAACCAATCATAAATTCAAGGATAGGGATATTCTCTATTATTACAGTCATCAGCTGATTAACATTATTATCTGTCACTGTGTGTTTTAATGCAGATTATAAACCTTTGTTTGTTTTTAAAATAGGCTAAAAGAGACTGTGCGGCCCTGGCAGAGGTATGTGCTTGATGTGTGCTTTCTAGTGCACAAATATCCTATGGAGATAATCATTTATTACAGCTGCAGAGCCACAGTATTTGACCACTAAGAGCCATATCACTTTGTGCAGGGCCACTGCAAAACCACCACAATAAGATCATTAAATAGCTGTTTTTATTAATGGGATAATGTGGAGATTGATGCAGTAGTTGCTGTGTTTAAGAGTGAACTTGTGACCCTAGTATGTGGAAACATAATTATTATTTTACGTTGACCTTTTTAAAATCTGCAAGTATAATGTTTTAAGCATAAAATGAGTGCGATTTGTTTTTAGAGAATGTGCAATATAAATTTTCCTGCATATATAGGCTAAAACATAAAGCATATTTTATAGATGGTGTGTATAAACATACAACATATTATTGTTTCAGAAAACAGTAAAGTTTGAGAAAATTCTCAAAATTGTACAACATTGTTCAGTGTTAACAACCACAGTTTTGGAAAGACAGTAGTGTTTTGCCCTGCCTGGTTGGTATTATCATATAAGTCTCATAGCAAGCACATGCTCATAATACACTATATTTTAGATTACAGGCAGAATGAACTTCATTGTAAACAAGTAACCTCAGAGCAATTTACAATGCTTTCACACCATGCAAAATCCAGTCATAGTTTTCCCTGTATAACCCTGCGAGTTACATGTCTCAAGGTTTCTACCTCTGAACATTCAGTTCACTTTTATAACAGTCACATCCTCAGTCCGTGGTGAAAGTCAGCTGTTCCAAATGTCTCAGCCGAGGAGGAACGTTTGCAAGAGGTCACAGCAAGGTTGTGTGGTTGAAACAATCCTTTTCATGTCATACGTCCATCACCAAACCGCCATATGCTTGGCTTCCACAGCTGCCGCACGTATTTCACCTCTTGATCTTCCCTATCTCCTCACACAGCCTGGAGAGGTACTGCGTGAGCTTCACCATCACGATGATGAGGGCCCCTCCTGTAAGCATGCAGGAGGGCCAGAGCAGAGAGTGGAAGACGACGCTGTGGTCGTACAGCCGGGTCAGGAGGACGGTCTCCTGCTGCTCGCTCGGGTCGTAGTAACAGGGGACCTGCTGGTTGACCTTCAGGCGCTCTGAGATGTTCATGATCATGGTGTGCATGGCCAGGCTGTCTTTCTGGCACCTGGGCACATAGAAACACTGCAAGGACAGGATTGAAGGACAATGAGGGTTATCTCGAGGGCAATCAGTCAGTCATACTTTTCGTTTTGGCGATTCAGGCTTTTGAGTTTTGTTTATTTCACAACACTGAATACATCACCCTGTCATGTATCATCTTTTAGCTTGACCAGGACAAATTCCAAATCCTATCAGCTAACATTTTCTGCATTGGAAGCAGAGTACGTCTATAACCAGGCCAACATCTGACAGCCGCTGTCAACATTTGAAACGGTTCAGTAATTCCCTGTATTTTCCCTCTGGCTCAGTACTCACTTCAGAGCTGGCGTCCTGGGTCTCTTCATTGTGAGATAAACGGCTGACACGGCCCGTGTTATTGACGCTCACGTAGACCTGCAGACAGGGGTATTTGGAGACTCTCCAGCAGTCTGACCCACAGTTGTAGGAACAGTTCATGTCTGCTGTGACCGTGGAGTTGAGAACAACACACACACCCTCCTCTGTCCACACACTGTGTTGACATTTAAATGAAGATCCAATTTAATGCAAAAAAAAAAAAAAGCATTCTGGGGGGGGGGGGTCTCATGGTATGAAATCAACTTGGTTTGGGGTGTAATTTGTTCCTGAAAATCTGGTTTCGTAAAGTATTTATTTTTGCAATTTTCAGGTTGAGAGAGCACTGAGGCAGTTTGTCAACAAGCACACCTGATGAATAAAACATGTTTCTGAGAGGAATATCAAAGTTAACTCCTTTAAAAGCTGTAGAAAAAGACTACTCTCACAACAGGCCTGTACCTGTCTGCATAGGAGCGTAATATGGTGATCCCCAGGACAAAGTACATCATGACAGATGCGAGGATCATTCCAAGACCGAGGAGAATGGCCCGATCTTCACCAGGCTTTAGGGCCGTCACCGTTTTCTTCTTGTCCAATAAATCTACCTCACGGAATTTCTGGTAGATTGACCTGATGATGGGAAATGAGAAGGAATCATTACTTAAAAGCTTAAAGTGCATGCAAATCCCCTTTTAACCTCCTCTGCATTTTATGTGAATCATAAGGCCTGAAATGGTTTGAATCTGTTACCTCCTCTCATTCACTCCATGTGATCCTGCTGTATTTTTGGCCCCTGCCACAAAGAACATCTTTCCTGATGATCCACGTCCTCCTTTGCTCACAGAAGCCGAACGGAAAGATTGTTGAAAAGACCTGCAAGGAATTACAGCGAGTTTTATGTTCAGCTGTAATGTAGCATTGGAGTTGTTACTCTGAAAAGCTCTTTCACTACCGGGATCATAAACACAGCAGAAATCCCTGAGCCACCAGGTTACAAAACAAATTTGTGAGTAAAGAGAACAACAAATCATACTGTACCTTTGGTGCATATTTACTGTCAGATTTTTAAAATATGTCCAGTTTTGCACAAAAGAAACAAGTATACGCTTCTCCTAAGCACTCCACAAACAGCAGATTATCAGAGCTTTATGATGTGCTGGGACAGGAAGCACACCTGATATAGTTCACTCCACCAGGTAAACATCTCATTTTGAGCACAAAGAAACTCCACAAAAGGTAAACAAGATGACAGATAGCCACAGATGAAAGGTGTTAATGCTGATGAGGCGCACCATGAAAAAAAAAAAAACCTACCTGCTGTATCCCGAACACTTCAGCTGTCAACACAAAGTCATTGGGTCCTCTCTTGACACAACAACAACGCCTTGCATGTGCCACCTCTCTCTCTCCCTGTAGGTCCTACCATTTGCAGAAAACACAGTGTTCAGTGCTGCACATGCAGCTTCAGGTCCAATAAATAACATTAACCTTGATTCAGATGCAAATGAATGGGCAGTTCAGACATTATGAGTTATTAGCTCTGGGTCGGCCAAGGGTTAGCGTTAAAACGAGGGTCGATGCGAACCCACTCACAAGATTGCCAAGGGTTTATTCGAAAACACAACTGCTGTTAGTTATCTGTGGTCATTTTCTCATATCAACAATGATATGATGTCATGGCCTTGTCTAAATCAAAAGTGTGCTCCATCACCAGCCAAAAGTGAATAAGAGATGCCAATAAATCAAGAGGGAGTCAACAATCAAGTCATATTGTTTATTTACGCCCCCACAGATGCAGAATAATCAGTACAGAATGGATTAGATTTTATATTATTGGACATTCTGTAGCCATTATTCAGAGTCCTCTAACATTTTCATTTTTGCGTGGGATAATCTCACCAGAGTGCTGGGAGCAGAATAGTTAGAAAACAAGCCAACAAGTTCCTCCTAGATGAGTAATTTCCTTATTGTATTACATCCCCAGCTGCTTAGGGGAAATGTTGCTGAGAGACAGCCCCTGTATGACACAAGACATCTGAAGGAAATCATAAATGCTATCTGCATTTATGCCTTCCCTGAAACATTCCATGCGATTTTGCATGCATACCCGCGACACAAAGAGTCACACTTACATGAATTTTAGGCTCTCTCTTACAGCTTTTCAAATTTTCTCCTCTGTAAAAGCACGTTGACCATTGCAACCGGAGTGCCTCAAGTTCCATACATAACTGTATTGATTTCAGCTAAACGTGGAGACACACACACATGCACTTTCAGAAAGACCGCCTTACACCCTTGTGTCTACTTTATAGTTGAGCAAAAGATTTTAAAGGGTTCTGAGAGCTGGGAATTTGTTGGTAGCTGTGCCTCTCACTCCATGGAGGCTGGACTTACAGCAGCAGGTGACTTCCTACCTAATAACTTATAAGGAGTGGACGGTGACGCTGTCCTTAATAATATCTGGGGTAGGCAATGTCACTCAGGCTTTGAGTGTGACCTTGCAAGGCCTTCCAAGCGCACTCAACGTGAAGGAAACAAATTTAACACAGTTAAACATGTTCAAAATGTAAAATAAGTTTTTTTTTTTCCACTTTCCAGATTGGTTTTACGAACATGTTTCACCAGAAAACACTGTTTTACAATTATAATTTTCTCATTTATTTAAACTGACAGTGATAGAAATTTTATTCATATGAGCAAATTAAAAGTATGTTCACTCCGAAGTTCATGAAACCCCTGAAAATCTGAAATTATGTTGTAAAATGGCTAAAACTGAACTGAATCAGACATAGTATCATAGCTAATGGGTGAAAAGTCTGAATGACAATAACCTTGAAATGTTAATTTTAAATATATTTGTGTCCTTTTTCACATCTCTGCTTATTTAAAAAGCTACTGCAGTGCCACCACATGAAGCAGTGATGGGAAACAGTCTTTGTGTGCCTGAGGAGATGCTCCAACACCCAGCGCTAGTGTGAAACTGCTTATCCCAGCAGGAACATATTGTTCAGATTTTCCTATTATCAGTATAATGAACTGCGTATCCTGAGCCAGAAGCAGATAGGATCAGCTGACCTCACTGTATATTCTTTATGGGTGTGCCCTTGGTTCATATTTCTTACAGCTGCCTCTCTCCCATCTTGTGAGACTGAAAGCGTGACTGAAGTGATAAACCAAAATGGCATGTGGTGGACCACATAATTGTACAGCAGGTGTCACCTCACACATGGATGGATTACTGAACGGGCTGTCCGGGCTGAGGCCCTGGGGTCCAGAGGGTCAGACAGACAGCATCTCTTCACCTCCAGTGTGATATACTGAATTATTAAAGTTCAGCTGTAGTTTTTCAACCAACAGCGGCACCTGATAATTCTGCCTCACCTGCAGAATGTTTCCGAAAGCCTCACAAAACAACTACAAAGAGATGGATGATACAAAACTACAAAAGAGATGTGAAATTACCACAAAGACAAAAAAAACTACAAAGAGAAGCAGGAAAATCAAGAGAGAGAAAAATATCCAAACGACAAAATGAGAGATGCAAAATGACCACAAAAAAAAGACACACAATGACAAGGAAATACAGACCAACTATAATGCAATGCATTAACCAGAAGGAGGCACAAAACAACCATAAAAAGACACACAGTGACTACAAAGAAATGCAACACGACTACAATGAGAGGAAAAACAACCACAAGGAGACGCAACAGAACCACAAATTGACAGAAAAAAAAACAGAGATACAAAATGACCAAAATGCATAATAACTACAATGAGACGCAAAATGACCACAAAGAGACACAAAATGACCACAGAGAGATGCAAAAAAAAAAAAAAAACAGACGCATGATCTAAGGACTTGGCTTTGACCCTGTAAATTTTACTTTAGTGGGTGTTTACTCTCACCTTGCATGCTTAACAGCACTGTGGAATTCAAAGCCTGGCCTGTTGTCAGCACGCTCTTTGATGAAAAATGTCTCAGGATGTATTTTTTGCCTTGTCCTTCTAGTGATTATTGCTTCCTTGTCAGGTGTCCTGGTGTTTGGTGCCTCAAAAAAAAAAAAGTCACATGCTCCACTGCACAGCATCCCATAGTGTACCACGAAGCAGTAAACACTTACCTGAGGTGCATACACCGACAAATGAGTAGTGTGCAAAGTAGAAGGCACAGCCTATAATAAACTGCATATCTTGTACATGCTGTTTATATTATTGTACACAATGCCGTGTCAAACATCCATCCAATTATATTTATGTTTTATATATTTTTGTATTTCACAGTTGTTTCCATCTTGCTGCTCATCAAACAGAGTGAAACGCAGCATGTGCCCATTAAATTTATCCAATTACAATTCATCAGAGCGCCTTGAGATGAAAAATCATATTAAACTATAATGTATCTTATTCAGCCAGCCAGTCACAAAATCCATGTTGTAGCTAAATCTGAGCACTTACAGATACGTATCACATGGATGAAACCTGTAAAAGATTAAAACTCTTTTGTATTCCTAGCTATGTACTGTGAGTTCACCTGCTATTGTGTGCTGGATCATTTTTAGGTGCATGGTCTGTGCTACGTGTGTTCACGGTGTTTGTCCCTGGTGCCTGAAATAATCTCTTTCTTTGCACATTCAAATTACAATAAGCCCCTGCTTTTGTGTGGGACTAGTGTGTGCTCAGTTAAAACAGCAGTGGTAATATGTGCAATCTGTGAGATCCTACCTCTTGTCGCTGGGTTGTTATGATAATCCAGACTTTGGGCTACAACTGTCAGCAGTGACTCTCCAACATGGCCTGGGCTCTGAGGGACAGCAGCTGGCTACCTCTTATTTAAACTCTTATTCCCAGTGGACAGGATGCCTGCCATACCTGTGCTAGTAATATGAGTTCCCTGTACAATGCCGTCATGCTTAAACTGAGTTGGTCCAGCACAATCAATCTCAACTGTATCCTCAAATATCTGGCTTTGACTGGCTCCACTGTGGGTCCACTGCTATGTTTGTTGCAGGGACTGCTGCACATCCACAGAGGAATCCCAGAGCAGTTATTTCAAACACCTCTGCCTTTCCATGTCCCAAACATACAGTATGTACAGTATAGGTCTGACTTTTTACACTGTGACAAGAAAACTTTGCGACATGTGGCCACAAGGTGTCTCTGCAACCCCAGAAACTGGAGAAACACTAAATGGAGTGGGGGGGGGGGTTCCTCTTTGATCACCAGCAACAGATCAGATGCGGTCCCTTTGATTTTTGGGATTGATGCATTTATTTTGGCAAAGAGACAAATGTAAATGTGTGAAATTTTGTGGGGAAATATTTGGAAATAGCCAGATTAGTCAGTTTGTTGATTATAAATGTATATAGTTATATACAGTATTTATTACTTGTACCACAAACAGCTACTTCCTATTCATTTTTTTACCTGGAAGATGCACATTAA